>NC_069804.1:148067196-148383696 GCF_027406575.1 Nycticebus coucang | reverse complement strand
TTGAGTCCTAGTAACCATAACTGGTGCTTGTAGGTTCCAGAGGCGGCACATTGTGTCAGCCTCCTTCTCCAGCTGATGATTCCATGGTTTAATTACCATCTTGGGGTTAATTTCCTTGAACGTTTTGTTCTGCTCTCAGGGGTACACTGCCTTCTGAAAGTCTAACTAGTTATTTTTGCAATTACATGGCATGTATCTAAATGCTGGCAAAGAAAACACTCATTATCAACATTTGATCCTACTTGAATATAACTGTTTGCAAATGCAAGCACTAACATAAGAATACATGTATCTTGGAAACTTTATTTTGCAACTTTAAGTATAAACTATTGTTCCATGGCAGTGTAAGAAATGGCAGGAAAGGTGTTAAAATAGGTCCAGGTAAGGCGGTGCCCTTTTATATCAAGACAATATGGTTAAACATTGGAGCTCAGGAGTTAGGCATGGGTTTTATATTTTATGCTTAGTAATTCATTAATTTATTCATTCATCAAATAAATTTTGAGTTCCTACTGTATGACAAACACCATCTAGGTGCTAGGATACAGCAATGAGCAAAACAGAAATGATGTCTGCCCTCACGGTGCTTATAGTCTAGTACTGGTAGCAAATATTAATGAAATAAGCACACCAATGTGTGACTGCCATGTTCTCAGTACAAGAAGGGTGTAGGTGCTATGAGACTCCATGATAAGGCAGCTAAAACTTAGATTAGATCAAGGAAAGCTTATCTGTGGACATGTAACATTTGAACTGATGCCTGAGAGTAAAAGAGCATCCCATGTAGAGAAAACTGAATGTGACAAGACCCTGGAAAGCATCCGATGCATTTGAAGCACTGAAAGAACACCAGCCTGGCTGACGTGTGGCCAGAAAGGAGAGAGTGATGCAAGATGAGGGTGGTGGGAAGCAGGGACCCAACCATAGAGAACCTTGTGGGAACTTGGTAAGGAATTTGGATTTTATGCTATGAGCTATGGGAGAAAATATCAGAAGGATTTTGGTCATGGGTATATCATGAGCTGATTTATATTTTAAAAAGATTTCTCTGGCTACTGTGTGGCGAGCAGATTTAAGGGGCTGTCAGTGAAAGCAGGGATTGTACTTGGGATGCTACTGCTGTGTCCAGGTGAGAGATGATGGTACTTTAGACTGGGCTATGGCAATGAAGGTAAAGAGTTTCAAAGGATTTTTTTTTTTTTTTGAGGTCTAGTTATTGGTTAAATAGGCTTGGGCTAGTTAACTGAACTCTCCAAACCTCATTTCCATATTCATAACAACTGCTATAATATTACCTACCTACTCCTTAGCATTGCTATGTAAATTAAACAGATATGTGTAAAGTGCTTATGACTCCCATATAGTCAGGTGCTCCACTGATAAATGCTATCTGTGATTTATATAATTTAAAAATTTATTTCTCAGGGCTTTTGCACTGAAATGGGCTTTTATAAGGTTCAGATTTTAACTAGCCAGTCATCTCACTGAGTGAGCTTCAGGTCTCTCATTTGTAAGCCAACAATACTAATCCCTGCCCTCCTCACAGGTTTATGTAGAGAGTAGATGTAAGTGATAGTTAAAATGTGCCTTTGAAAAATTAAGAAAGCTGCTATCTAAGCATCAGTGAGTAAATATCGGTATGTGACTCCCAATAATCATCCTCATAACAAATAACTCCAGAGAATTGTCATTCTTTCCAGCCTCAGTCACTGTCATTGAACCACAAAACTCTATCAATCATCTAAAGTAGTGAAGGGCCTATCTTGACTTGCAACTCATTTTACACGGGATTTAGCAGAACTCTTAATTGAAAAACTAATTGATCCAGTGATCCAGTCACAGTCAATGAAACAATTTCTAAAGCTGGGTAGGAAAAGTGATGAGCTCTTATGATGCCTTTGAATAAGCCCTAAGATTTGTCACAGACAGATAAGAGCTTCAAGTTTGATATCATGCCATATATAGTACTTGAAAACTATTTTCTTTAATTTTTCAGCTCATGCTAAGGACAGGAGAATAGGCCTCCAGGCAAAAAATATTCTTAAAAAGTAATTAATGGTTGTCTCTTGTATTATTTTTTGTAGGCCTGAAATATTTCATAATTAAAGCCAAAGCCATATAAAAATAATAAAATGTTTAGGCTCATCATCAGTCAAGAAGACATGCCTTTATTTTCTATTCTGTTTAAAGGCCTCAGCATCACATTCTTAAGGTGGATGATGGCCTAGGTCACCCCCTCCACCCTCCTAAAAAGTGCAACAATCCCGTCTACGGCTTAATTGACATGTGGGCATTCCTTCTCTGCTTAAATATTTCTGATGATGATGAACTTGTCAGTTCTTAAAGCAGTGCATGCTATGTTTGGATGGCACTAATTATTAGAATTTTCTTTATTATATTGAATGCAAATCTGCTTTTATGTAACTTTTACCACCTGTAGATCTCCCTCCTCCTTCTTCTTTTTTTTTTTTTGAAGTTAATGGAAATTATCTAATTCCTCTTCTAATTGCAGTTCTTTAAGCCATAGAGATATGTGTCCTATCTGTTCATGTGTTACCTTCTTTGGGCTAATCATGTCCAGCACCAACTACTCCTGGGATGTATAGCTTCGTTTCCAGGCCCTTTGCCACTCTTGCCAAAATCCTTTGCATATGTTCCAGTTTATCAAATGTCACTCAAAGTTTGATATCCAGGATTGAGCATCGCATTGTGAATGAGGTCAGACTCATCCAGAAGACAGTGAAGTGATGGCCTCCACCCATTTTGGACTAGATAACACATATATGTCAGTGCTGCCGAGGGTGGCAATGATTTTTTTTGTCAGCCAGACTGACAATAGACTCCCATGGAAACCACTCCAGTTTTGTCATCTTAAATTTATATCTCATGTATAATGTTAAGAAACTTCTGCCAAGCCAGGATTTCCCCAACTTTGGATGAGTCATTGATTTTTTTTTTTTGGTACCTTAAATATAAACTTCTAATTTTTAAAAACATCCTCATAGTTCTTACCTAGCCTCTTGGGATCATTCTAAACTTTGACTTAGCTAACAGGTTTATTAGCTATTATGCATCATCTTTAATTTGATCATCTTGCTTTGGGTAAAATGTAAGAACATACCAAGTTATTGATAAAAATGCTGAAGAGGACAGGGACAAGGGTAGATGTGTTTGGCAAACTACTTCATTCTTCACCCCTACACTTTCCAGAATGACAATTAGTTTATAAATGCTCCTTGACTAAAGTTCTTCAGTTTGCTTCAAATGTATCTTTAATATACTCACAGTATAGGCAATATTAGTGATCCTTAGCAATGATTTTGGTTCTTCACACACAGGCCTGAATCTCAGAAACAAAAGTAACAGAATGACGATTTTCTTCTGTCATCATCTGGTCTCATCATATTTTCCTATGTATCTTTACTATTTATCATTGATTTTTATGAGGAGGAAATAGAAAAAGAAGAGGATTCTGAGAGGACAGAGGATTATTAGACAGAGAAGTACCATTTAATGAAGAATGAGCCAGCCACCAGAAGAGTTGGGAAACTCCTCCTTTCTACCAGCTAACTCAAGCATTATATCATTACTCAAGATAAAAAAGCTGATTCATTGTTCTTTGTTGTCAGGAAGGAAATAGTCTACCCCTTTTTACAGGTGGAATAATTGATATCTGATCAACTCCTAGGATTCGTGATCCTCAGCATCCTTGCCTACTGGGAGACTTTAGAGAAATTGTAAGCAGGGCAGCGCCTGTGGCTCAAAGAGGTAGGGTGCCGTCCCCATATACCGGAGGTGGCAGGTTCAAACCCAGCCCCAGCCAAAAACTGCAAAAGAAAAAAAAAAAAAAGAAAGAAAGAAAGAAAAGAAAGAAATTGTAAGCAGCCTGGTTCGGCGCTTGTACCACAGTGGTTATGGTGTCAGCCGCATACACCGAGGGTGGCAGGTTCAAAACCAGCCCAGGCCAGCTAAACAACAATGACAACTGCAACAACAAAAAAAATGGCCAGGCATTGAGGTGGGTGTCTGTGGTCCCAGCTATTTGGGAGGCTGAGAGAAGAGAATTGCTTGAGTCCAGGAGTTTGAGGTTGCTGTGAGCTGGGACGCCACATTACTCTACCGAGGGTGACATGATGAGACTCTGTCCCAAATAAAAAGAAAATAAAAGAAAAATAAATTGTGAGCAGCCTTATAAACTTTCCCAAATGCAATCCTGATGGAAAGCAACTCTTAAAAAGTCATCTTTATAATACCCAGGAGTGGTTGTTATACAAAACAGATCACCCTGTTGTGGTATTTAAAATCTATACAACCTTGGTTTCTTCAAATATGTCCCAACAACCTGAAGAGCAAGGAACCCATTTTCCATCTTTGAAAAAAAGCAAGCTGAAATAAAAGAAATTTCTTCTAATTTGAATTCAACTGGCTATATTTTTAAAAGTTAATTGCCTGAACTTGGTTTGGGAAGATGCTTTGGGTCTTTGTAGAATTTTGTGCCAAGGAAGTATAAACTAAGATGTCCACATGGCAAGCATAGGGCTTACATTCAAGCACACCTCAGTGGCTCTTTTAGGATGTTTCAGGGTTATATTGTTTTGCATTTTAAAGCTACTTTGATTGAGAACAGGTACTCTAGCTTGAATCTGAGAACAAAGCCCTCTAAAGCCAGCTCCCATAATCCCCCCTACTCCTTTATTCTAAAGAAGGACATCCCTTGGAAGATAGGCATTTAAGGTCTTGAAGCTAATTTATAAAAAGACCTAGTTTTGAATAAAGGCACTAATGAGAGATGGGCACTTGTTCAAGATGTGTTTCTTATGTCTAGTGACTATGTAGACCTTTACTGTCTAGTCCAGTGGGCACTAGCCACATGTGGTTATTTACATTTAAATTAATTGAAATTAAATAAAATTAAAGATTACATTGTTCATTTACTTTAGCCACATTTCAAGCGCTCCATAGAGACATGCAGCTAGGGGCTCTACCATATTAGACAGTGCAACATGGAACATTTCCATCATCATAGATAGTCCTAGCCTAGTAGGTCCTATTAAAGTTGCCTCCTATGCCTACCCACCTCAATGTTTTATATTTTAATTCAATCAGGATTTATTCAGTACTCACTCTGTTCTGGGCATCACACTAGCGACTTAAATACTTTTTTTTGAGAAAAGAGGGACATTGTTTAATGATTAACAGAAATTGCCAATGTGTAAGCGGAGTCGACAGTGGGCTTAAAGGGTTGGTTGAGGGCCCCTAGAAAGACTTCATGCTTTCAATTGTCTTCTCCACTGAATACTACATTTTTTTAAAATTTCAGATTAATGTGAGGTACAAACAACCAAATCACAATATTTGAATTTGTTAGGTAGAGTCCCTCTTGTAGTTATGTCTTATACCCAAAAGGTATGCCATACACCCCTGCATTGTGCCCATTCAGTAGGAGCACCCCAAGCCACCTCCTCCCTCCTTCGTTCCCCTTCACCCCAACTTGAATTGAAATGAGTTTTTCTCCTATGTGGGGATGAATTAGATCATCTACTAGTTTCATATTAGTATTGAGTACATTAGATATTTGCTTTTCCATTCTTGTGATACTTTTCCTGAGGAGAATGTGTTTCAACTCCATCCAGCCTAATAGAAAAGATATGAAGTCACCATCTTTTTTTTTTTTTTTTAAGTCACCATCTTTTTATGGCTGGATAGTATTCCATGGTATACATATACCCCAGCTTGTTAATCCATTCCTGACTTGATGGGCATTTAGGTTGTATCCATGTCTTGGCAATTATAAATCGAGCTGCAATAAACAATCTAGTGCATATGTCCTTATGATAAAATGATATTTTTTCTACTGGGTAGATGCCTAGTAGTGGGATTGAGGGGTCAAATGGGAGGTCTAATTTGAGTTCTTTGAGGACTCTCCATACTTCTCAGCAAAGAGGCTGTTTTAGTTTGTAGTCTCACCAACAGTGTAAAAGTATTCCCCTCTCCCCACATCCACACCAACATCTGCATCTTTGGGATTTTGTGATGTGGGCTATCTTACTGGGGTTAGGTAGTTTTGATTTGCATTTCTCTGATGATTAAGGATAATGAAGATTTTTTCATATGTTTGTTAGCCATTTGTCTGTCTCCCTCAGAGAAGGTTCTGTTGATGTCTCTTGCCCAGTGATTGATAGGATTGTTAGCTCTTTTTTGGTTGATTAATTTGATTTCTCTATAGATCCTAGTTATCAATCTATACTTCCTAAAGGAATCTACAGATTCAGTGCAATCCCCATTAAAATAATAATATCATATTTTGAAGTTTTAGACAAAACGGTTCTTCATTTTGGGGAGAAAATGAACCAAAAAATGCCATATAGGAAACAAAAAAAATGCCATATAGTCAAGGAAATTCTTAGTAATAAAAACAAAGCCAGAGGCATCACTCTACCAGACTTTAGACTATAGTACAAGTCCATATTGATCAAAACAGCATGGTATTAGCACAAAAATAGAGACATAGACATTTGGAACAGAATAGAAAACCAAGAGATGAAACCAATCTCATATAGCCATCTGATCTTTGATACATTCAACAAAAGCATATACTGGGGAAAAGAATCCCTATTCAATAAATGATACTGGAAGAACTGGATAACCACATGTAAAAGACTGAAACTTGACTCACACTTTTCACCACTTAAAAAAATTGATTCAATCCTATGTACACAATTCTGATATGAGGACAATTAATGATCTAGTACATGGTTGGGGGTGGGTGAAGGGGACAGTAGAGAGAGGGAACAAGGGAGGGGAGTGGGGTGTCACAGTGTGTGATACACCTTTGGGGGGCAGGGCACAATTATAAGAGGGACTTTACCTAACAAATGGAATCAATGTAACCTGGTTGTTTGTACCCTCAATGAATCCCCAACGATAACAAAAATTGATTCAAGATGGATAAAAGATTTAAATCTAAGGCAGGAAATGATAAAATCCTAGAAGAAAGTGTGGGAAAAATTCTTGAAGATGTTGGCCAGGGTAAAGATTTTATGAAGAAGACTTCCATGGCAATTGCAACAACAATAAAAATTAACAAATGGAACTTAATTAAACTGAAAAGTTTCTGTACAACTAAGGATACAACAATTAAAGCAAATAGACAACCTTCAGAATAGGAAAAGATATTTACATATTATGAATCTGACAAAGGTTGAAACATCTCTTTCTATTAGCCAGGATAGCAAAGTCCCCTGTTAAGCCACAAATGTGGTTTTGAAAGGGAATATGCAGTCAGTATTACTCATGACTATTTCAGTAGGGGTTGGTTTGTCAGATTAATTCTGACTAGGAACCAGAAACTGAAGGAATAGAATGCAGGTTAGATAAATTTTGACGGTTGTTAGTGACAGGAAAGATCTGAGTATTTTAATCTTCCTCTAGGAAAATGTTTCTCCCACTGGGGTTACCTCAGTCTGGGGACCAGGCAGTGCTGGCTGCTATCAGGGCAGAGCCAAAGAAGAGGGGTAAAGTTGTTAACAACAAACTCTGTCAAAACTGCTGTTTGCCAAGGGTAGGTTCTGACCTTCACTCTATGTTTGATCAGTTGTGTATGTTCCACAGGACTCTACCTTATGTGTATCATTTCAGCAGGTATTTTTTATTAAACATTTATTGAATAGCACCGAGTAGTGTGCCAGATGCAGGAGATGTAGAGTTTTTACTCTTAAATCGCCTTTCATATGACCTCCTAATAGAGAACTCAGAGCTGGCCCAGAGACAGCATAATCACACCTTTCTTTTTTCCCCATGTATTGCCTAAAACCCACCTTCACCACTCTTATCTCAGTCCTTGTTTTTTCAAACTCAATTCTGATTTGTTCCAGGCCATAGTCTGATTGATAAGAGAGAAAGGAAAGGATTAAGGGAAAACTAATCCTTCCTCTCTACCCCTAGAATAATGTTTTACAGATAGCAAGGTACTCCATTAGTGGATTATGAATAAAGTAGTGAGTCATGACCTACATTTAAAAAAATGAAATATAATAGAAAAATGCCACAGTACATCCATGTAGTAAGGGTAAATATTGTTTATGAAATGAATGTTTTAGTTATCAAATATATGTATGTATACATATATATATATATGTTGTGGATCATGAAATTAAATGTATTTCTTACTACTTTACACTGTTGTAGCTTCACATCCTGTCTCAAGTCTACCACTGCTTTGGTCTACAACATTCTGTCCTTGCTGTTTACCTCCTTCTGCAGAGGGCCCATCTTTTTCCTTCTCTTGTTGACCCAATCCATTCCCCCTCTCTAGGCCCTCCGAGCCTCGATCTGAACTTATCCCCTCCACCCAGCTGGAGTCACATTGAATTGCCACTGGGAGATGGGGAAGCTGGAGGAGTTGCTGCTCCTGCTGTCCCAGATGGCAGTGATTAGGGAATGTGTATTATAGAAATTTTGAATTGGGGAGGTAAATGCCTCTTCCCATGGAAACATGAGCATGCAATGGGGTTAAGTTCAGTGTTGTACAATTCTTCAACTGCAGCCTGTGTCTTATGTGCTTTGACAAGTAGCTCAGGTACCTAGGCTACCTGTAAGCCAGCCAGATTACACATCTTCTTTTAGACCTCAATCCATTTGTGAGGTGAGAAGAAGAGAAACCACTGGTGTGGAATATCATTCAAACAGATTCCTATTTTAACCTCTTGCAGGAAAATAGAACAGCTGAATTCTCTTCCATGGACCCTGCAGATGCTCCTTCTGTGGCTTGAAAGTAAGAACGTACCTCCCAAAGTGCCTAACTTGCTCCATGGGGAAGAATCTGACTAAAAATAGGTAGACATAGTTAGAATTAAGTCAATTCATGCATCTTCTAGAATGTAGTTTCATCTGCAGGCAGAAAAAGTAGCACTTCGGTGCTTAGTCATGTATTAACTTACAACTTTTATGTGCTGCCAGTGAATACATCTGACCATGTCAGAGTTGTCCATTTGCTCCAAGAGGAAGAGAAATTGGGCCTAATTCTCTTGGGCTATGTCATCAAAACTAAAAGCCTTGTATTTTCAGATAACAATGGTATTGCTTGGGAGGAGCTATATAGTCAGTCATAAAAACAGTCAAGTAAATCCTCAGAGGTTGGCCAAGGACATGTGAATGAGGTGACTGAGCACACTCAGTGTTATTTTAGCTCTTGGGATCCAGTGACTGGGCCTTATACACTGTATTACCTTTCAGATGCAGTTGAAACTCTTCAACCTGGAATTCACATTAAGAAAACATCCATGGTGTGTACATACACAAAAAAAAAAAAAGAAGAAGAAAGAAAGAAAGAAAGAGAGAGAGAGAGGGAGGGAGGGAGGGAGGGAGGGAGGAAAGAAAGAAAGAAAGAAAGAAAGAAAGAAAGAAAGAAAGAAAGAAAGAAAGAAAGAAAGAAAGAAAGAAAGAAAGAAAGAAAGAAAGAGAAAGAAAGAAATCATGAAGCAGGCCAGGCACAATGGCTCATGCCTGTAATCCCAGCACTTTGGGAGGCTGAGGTGGGAGATTGCTTGAGGCCAGGAGTTTAAGACCAGCCTGGGCAATATAGTGAGACTACTGTCTCTACAAAAAATTTAAAAATTACCCAGACATGGTGACGTGCCTATAGTTCTATCTACTGGGAAGGCTGAGGCAGGAGGGTCCCTTGAGCCCAGGAGTTCAAGGCTGCAGTGAATGATATAGTAAGCTATGATCATAGCACTGCATAGTCCAACCTGGGTGACAAAGTGAGAACCTGACTCTAAAACAAAAAAAAAAAAAAAAAAAGAAAAAGAAAAGAAAGCATAAAGCACAGAGATGTACATAATAGGTGCTCAATGAATAGTAGGTATTCTTTTTCTACCTCTTGGCTCTCTATCTTTAGGACTTGGGATCCATCCAAAATTATCTTCCACAGTGGGAACTTTCTGCCCTAGCCTAGCTGGCTTTTCTATGCCTTGTGTATTTCTTACTCATTCCTTCTACTGAGCACTTGCTCATGCTGTGCTCCCTTCCTGGAATGCCATTCCCCAAATCTCTGCCATTCTAATTCTTGCCCACCTTTTAAAACCTGTCTGAAGGTCCCTCCTGTGTGGGGCTTTTGGTGCCTGCTTCATCCCCCATGAGATGTAGTCTTTCTCTGAGTGCCTGCAGCACTTGTGCTTCTGTAGCACTGCAGAAGATATGTAATCTGGCTTGTTTACAGGTGGCCTAGGTACCTGGCTGGATGTCCCTGTTTTGGCACTTGATCATAGAATGCCTGGACTGAACTGTGGCCTGCTTGCCTCATGTATGTGAATGTGTATTTCTATCAATGGCCGAGAAGATTTTAGAGAGCCAGAAAATAGGTGTTCTGTTACTTTTGAGTCAGACTCAGTATAATTTTTGGTTCATAGTGAACTTAATGAGCTCATGACATAAAATTGGTACTGATAAGCTGAATTCTCCAGTTCTATTTCCTAAGTCACTGCTGACTCAATCTGTGACCTTTGTTTCACCTTTTTTCTGAGCTTAGCTCCTTTCTTCTATCCTACTGGCAAGGACAGCATTTACACACTCTTAAGAGACGCTGTGTGGATTAGCCATAATGAGTATCAACCATGTAAAAATATAAAGATCTGTTGGAACCCTATTATTATAGGAATAATAATAATTATAGCTGTACTTGGTTAACTACAGAAATCCTACAAAAGATGCCTTCTTTGGGGAGAAAAGCAGCCAACTGTACCAGCAATTAGTCAATTATGAGTATTTAATTTTATTTTATTGCTTATGATTTTTGTTTCTATGCACAACTGGGGCCTAGTTGCCTCTTTGCCTTTTAAATGGAATTCCTGGTGAAGCTGGTTAAAGAACGATCTTGATCTCTGAGGCCTAGGCTCCCCAAATCAATACTTAGAGATGGTGACTCTATTACTAATTAGCTACCTTTCACCCTTAAGGTTCCCACTTTGGTTTTCATCTGTCTCTAAGAAGTCTCAGCCTCCAGTATGGTGTGGTGTGGGTGGCACTAAACATAAGTGTCACCCAGGCAGCGATGGCATTTGAGGGTAGACTAACTGCAGTGTTCCTTTGGTAGGAGCCTAAGAGACACAGAAGAAATAAAATACATATTTTGATAGCTGTGAAGAATCTTTCAGTCTGTTGAGGCTAGGAAAACTAGAAGAATCCCCTAGAAAAGTCAAATAAACTGTCTGGAAAGCAGATGTACTTAATTTATTCAGGGTGGCGTCCATGTATTCCTGGTTGGAGGCAGAGAGATAACCTCTAGATAGTTCCACATTCACTAAGAACCTCCAACTGTAAGACAATTTAAAGAAAATATATCTTGGGACTCGTTCTGTTTCCTTTTTCTTCCCTTATGTATCTGGCTACTTGAATCATTTTATTATTAAATCATAGCTGTGTACATTAATGCGATCATGGGGCACCACACACTGGTTTTATAGACCGTTTGACACATTTTCATCACACTGATTAACATAGACTTCCTGGCATTTTCTTAGTTACTGTGTTAAGACATTTACATTCTACATTTACTAAGTTTCACAGATACCCTTGTAAGATGCACCGCAGGTATAATCCCACCTATCACCCTCCCTCTGCCCGCGACCCCACTCCCTCCCCTCCCTTTCCCCCTATTCCTGTTCTTAGGTTATAACTGGGTTATAGCTTTCATGTGAAAGCCATAAATTAGTTTCATAAAAGGGCTGAATACATTGGATATTTTTTCTTCCATTCTTGAGATACTTTACTAAGAAGAATATGTTCCAGCTCCATCCATGTAAACATGAAAGAGGTAAAGTCTCCATCTTTCTTTAAGGCTGCATAATATTCCATGGTGTACATATACTACAATTTATTAATCTGTTCGTGGATCGATGGGCACTTGGGCTTTTTCCATGACTTAGCAATTATGAATTGGGCTGCAATAAACATTCTGGTACAAATATCTTTGTTATGATGTGATTTTTTTGTCTTCTGGGTATATACCTAGTAGAGGAATTATAGGATTGAATGGCAGATCTATTTTTAGATCTCTAAGTGTTCTCCAAACATCTTTCCAAAAGGAATGTATTAATTTGCATTCCCACCAGCACTGTAGAAGTGTTCACTTTTCTCCACATTTGAATCATTTTACACAATGAATTTCTGTAAGGTTTTCTGAGGTTTCCAAGTAAAAATTCTTATGTACATGCTTAGTAATTTCTCTGAGTAGAGCATGTGAGTATATTTGATGCAAAAAATAATTGAATAACAATTCCCTTCTCTTTCATCTATCCAGTTAATACAGAAATGTATTATTAATGTGCTGTCACTCATTAAAAAAATATTTATGTGTTTGGCCATCAAAATTAGTAATCAGGAAGAAAAAAAATTTTTAATTTATTTACTGTGTTTCATGTTCGTCAGTTAGCAAGCACTGACTTTCCCTCTTCTCTGGAGAATGGATTGCTGTATGCTTATGTATTATAAGGTTTTTTTTGTGCTTTTTCTCTGAAGATCTTAACACGAGTAGCTTTGGAAGGATTACAGGGAATATACTTTAAAAGACATTTTGAGTACCACAAAGCATTCCTTTTCATGAGTATTGCATTTACTTTCAAAGTTTTATGAATTCCTCCAAAGAAAGAGAAGAATCACTTTCTTTTTTTTTTTTCTGGCTCTGCCCTGTCCTGCTTCTTCCCTATTCTGGAGGTTCTCCATAGCCAAGCAGCTGCTACTTTTGAGGGATTTGGATCCATTTGGTGATCTCTTGCTTTCAGGAGCAGGAGTGGCAGCTCTGGGATCTGCTACACAAGGAGGAGGTATTATCTTGAATTGCATTATTTCCCTGCATCATTTTTCCACAGTTTAGAATTTTAGATTTTTCTACTTTTGCTTCTTTTCTCTCTCTCTCTCTTTTTTATTGCTTCCTGATTTCTGATTATGTATTCAGCACACACCACGGGGTGCCAATTTAATTTTATTGAACCATTTAAAAGGGCAAATAAACCTTTGTTTTTATAAGGAGAAGATAAAGGACCAATTATCCTGGCCCTTAATGCATATTTGCTATTTGAGCTCACAAGCCAGTTACATGCCCTTAGAAGAGATTTTATCATTTGCACCTTCTTGCCTTAGTCCCTGGTATATTGTTGCTATAACACACCACATTTGCCAGTGGATATCTCAGCTCTTAATGAACAGAGTTATTATTTTATTAGATGTCATTGCCTTATTTATGTGCTAAGTTGCCATTAGAAGTGCACCAAGTGCTCAGAAGGAATATTCCATTCCCCTGAAATGGTCTCCTGATCTTGATATGTTGTCACAATATATGAAATGATCAAATACATGTTGTAATTGGCTTGTCACCCAATCAATTTCAGGGAGCCAGGATGGCAGCACTTGCTGCCTGCTTAGAATGTAATTTCCTCTAAGATGCTCACCCTGAACTGCCCCATCCTGAAGATAGTTATTACCTCTACATATCACTTTGCCACTCTACTTAATAATACCATCAGTATTCCAGAGTCATAAACATTTGTGAATTGGATTCCATGAGAGAAAGTACAAATTCTTTCAGAGTAGAAGCCTTAGGGAATGGCATAAGGATGGAGGGAGAGCGTCATAGAGATGACTTTGTTGTTGTGTGTGGAAGTAATGGACTCAGAGATAATGAGAGAAGTGGCTGGAAATTTCCTGCCCTGCTGAGGGCAAAGTCATAAGCCAGTTTGTAAAAGGATCAGTTAGACTTCCATTACTGGGCAGATTCCTGACACCCGGGGGTAGTATCTGGGAAGGTGATAGCTCATAAAAGGGCCACAAAAGAAAATAGCTCCAGGCAACCCTAGAACAACAGTATTCATTTCCACAGAAGGATGACATTATTTTTCTAGGACCCCATGGTGTTACTCATGAAAATGGAAGAAAGAAAAAAAAAGAATGGAATTTGAGCTATAAAATAGCGACTGTTGTTTTCCTAATTTTAATATATTTTTTTCAGAAATGGAACATATGAAAAAAGGTATGTATGTGGAAATTATTCATAGTAGTCCTTCTAGGTCCTATCAACAAGCTAACCAGCAGCTTTATATAGGTAATACTTCTCAAATGGTTACTATTCATGGTTTCAACCTCTGATCATCAAATTCCCAGGAAGATTAAATAAAAAAAAAATTCCCAGGAAAATGATATCCTGTTCATTCTTTCATTTCTAGATCTTAAGTATAAAAAGACCTAGGGAGGAAAAAAGGCAGAAATAGTGGGTATGGCTCTTCACAAAAGGCAAGAAATCATTGAATTCTGCAGATAGGCAGATTTCCTTAGTAACCAAGAGTCTATCTAGCAAATTCTCCAAGTACCAGACCTATTTGCAGGACTTTGGCAGGAGATATAACCTATTAGGGGTGTACAGCTGTGTATCGAGGGTACAAGTGTGTTAGTCATGAATGCTGGAGAATTAGAAAAGACCTAGCAGATAAACAAGAAATTGAAGCTCAGAGAGGGTGAATAATTTTCTATTTTGAAGATAAGAAAATTGAGGCTCAGAGAAGTAACATAACTTGACCAATACCACACAGTTAGCAAACGTGAGAGCTAGGATGTAAACTATTTGAAATGCCCTGATGGTGACTAAGTAGGGCCTGTGACAATTAGGGGGGCATTCAGTAAGGAGTATCCCTAGGCCTAAGTGTTACATCAGGAAAAGTTACAAAACTTGGGAAGTCTGGGAATATTAGTAAAGGCAAACAGTTAGGAACACATTGTGGTTCCCAAATAAAAGATAATAAAGACCTAACTAGATAAGGAGTAAAAGATAGAGATCTTGGAGGCATTTCATCCAGTGGTTAAGTAGACTCTAGAAGAAGACTGTGTTGACTGGTCTTCAATTCCACCAAAAATTTATTGAGTGCTTGCTCTGTGCGGAATCGTTGTTCTTGATGCTGGGGAGGTGACAGTGAGCACAAGAGAAACAAATCCCTGCCCTCATGGAGCTTATTTTCTTGTCAGGGTGGATTTATTATCTGTGCAGCTTTGGCAAAATTGTTCAACTTCTCAAGAGGCTCAGCTTTTTCACCTGCAAAATGGCAGGAATTGCAACCCTTGTCTAAGGGCTGTTGCAAGGATTAAATAATACAATGCATAGAAAACAAATAGTGTCTGCAACAGAGTAGCTCTTAGTATTATCATGCTGCTTGTGACTGATCAAAGTTTAATATTAACATTAAATTTTAATTTTTATTGTTGTGAAATACATATAACATAAAATTTACCATCTTAACCATTTTTAAGTGTACAGTTCAGTGTTATTAAACACATTCGCAATGCTGTGCAGCTCTCACCATTATCTATCTCCGTGACTCTTTTCATCTTGTAAAACTGAAACTTTATACCCATTAAATAATGATTCCCCCATTCCTCGCTACCCCCAATACCCTGGAAACTATTATTCTACTTACTTATCAATGGTTAATTTTTTTATTAAATCATAACTGTGTACATGAATGCATTTCTGGGGTACAATGTGTCAATTTGATGTAAAATGTGGAATGCTTACATCAAACTGGTTAACATAACCTTCACCTCACTTACCTATTTGTTGTGCTAAGACATTTATACTCTCCTCTTAATAGTTTTGAAATGTACCGTTGTTGGTGGGACCTCACCTCAGGGGCACTATACATTTCAACAGTTAATTTTAATCAGAGGTGAAAGTAGGGGGCTAGATTGCAGGTGTCTTCAAGGTGATATAGCAGAAACGAGGACCTCTGAGATGCTCAGAATTATCCTTCCACGTGTGAGATGCAGGACTTCAGACCTCTTGTGGGTTAGCACCTGCTACATAGTTTTAGTTGCTTGCTCTTGTGGACAGGGCACTTTTAATGAGAGCTTATAGGGGTTCAGGCTTGATTGCTGCCTGTATATATGTATGTATGTATAGCCTCTTCTGCATACATGTGTGAACATTTCATCATTCCTTATTTCTACCTTAAACTGTGGACTTATTTTCAGTGAGCAGCACTTAACATCTACTGTTTTGGATATAGGCCTATTTTGTTTTTAGGTGCCACACAAAAAGAATGGCAATGTGACCTTTTCAGAAGATTGATACACTGATTATCTGCCTTGGTGTATAGCATTGGTAAGTAAAAATAACTGTGATTTAATAAGTATTTAATAAGTCCAGTTGGTTATGATGCCTTTCCACTATACACTCATACTTTTTATAAAATAAATATAATAGAGATTTTGCTAATTTATAAAAAGGGAGGACATCTGGATTCTGAGAAGGGCAGATGGGGGAGCTGGCATAGCTTTGGACTGACTGCACCTTTCCATAAGCTATTGCTATCTAGAATGTTCTCTCCCCACAGAGCTCCACCACCAACCATGGAAAGTTTGTACCTGGCTAGTGAATTCACCTTCATATTTTATTTCTTAGTCTAAACCATGACTTCCTTTACTCCTGAAAAAGGCTAGATCACTCTCATTCACTGCATCCTGTCCTTGTCCTTTACAGTATGGATTTTAATTTATCATTTGTTTAATGTCTTTATAAGGATAGAAATAGAGACAAATTGTATAACCTCTACCACCTGAACTTAGAACAATGCCTGGCACATAATAGATGCTCAAGAAATTTAGTTGACTGACTGACCAGATAAATGAATAAGTAGCATTCAAGAGCTCTGGATTTTGGTCCTAGCTTTGTCATTTTCTGAATGTGTGGTCATAGATACATCACTCAACTTCTTTAAGCCTCAGACTCATCTGAAAAATGAGTATCTAATACTCTCTAAGGTCCTTTCTGGCTTGAATATTATACCATTTCATTAAAGTCAGGTTTATTCTTCTTACCAATGGGAGAAAACATTTCAGTTAAACTAAGATGCTTCTTATTTACAGGGATCTCCAGTATGCTAATGTTTTGAGTAGTCAAGGCAAAACCAAATTTAATTAGTGGATTCTTCTTCTAAGGCTATTTCCTGGTAGTTTCTCCAATCATTTGTTCTTTGTTTAGCTTTTGCCTATAAGATTAGGCTCTTTCGCATGGAGATTTTCATCATCTTTGTGTTTAAAACAAAAAAAAAAGTATTTAAACCAGGCAGAGAAGTCTCTGATGGTAAGTAGTTATAAGCAACCAGCTGCCAGCTTTTTCTGCTGTTTTACTTCCTTTGTCGATCAAATAAGCAGCTCTAAGTTTTGTTAGGGCCCTGGCTTGATCATAGAACTAAGAGTTCTAAAATGTGTCATAGACACCATTGTATCCACGGCAGCCAGCACAGTGCCAGGTTCAGAGTAGGTGTTCAAAATGTCTACATAGAATTAAATAAGGTGACAGCTGGGAGGTCCTACACATAGGTTGAGTGGGCAATTTTCTCATATTTTGGTTATTTTTATAGTTTATACGCAGTTGACTTTCTAGAATGATCTGAAACAGAGCTGCCCACATGGTGTGGTTTGAGGACTACCAAAATGCTCCTATATGCCCATAAATAGCTCCCCTACCAGCCTACTCAGGTACCAGAAATTTCTACCAAGCTGCTTTAGGTTTGCACAGAGGGTTCATTAGAGTGAAGTTATTACATCCAGATCACCTGGGATAAACGAGGTATTAGTAATCATTAACACTCCTGAATGAAATAGATTTTGTATTAGCTAAAATCAGAGTCCTTAGAGTCTAGGACAAAAGATGGGTTAGTTTTGGTTGGGACCTTAAGGGTGAAGCTGCAGAATGTGGAGTACTATTCAGGAGATTAGGTAGCATCACAATAAGCTCAAGTAGCTAACTAGATAACATTCAGTGTGGGGGTACTGACTTCCCCCACTTGGTGGTAGCACTGAAAGTCCAGTGAGGTGCCAAAAACCATCTGAGACCACTCCACAATGGCAAAAGGACTGCACATGTCAGGTGAAAATGCTAAAAAGTGCTAAGTATAGAAACTGGAAATTCTTTCATTTTTTTTCTTACTTACAAAGTACTTCCACTTCTTTGTTAGTATCTGGTGATCTAGACCTTTTGCTTCATAATAATCATAATAATGAATACAATTTGATAAACACTCAATTGCCAGACATTATGCCAAGCCCCTACATATGTTATCTCTAGTCTGGTTCATATTACATAAGTACAAAATGTATGTACTTTTTGTTAAATTACAATGACTTGTGTTACTAAGTGCATGGCCCTTTCTTCTTTCTCCAGTAGAGCATCACAGACTGGGGACCACTGATCAACATCAATTAGCAGCTATGTTAATAACTATGTGCTCTGTATTGTGCTAGGTACTATGGAGGTAACAGAAAGAGAAAATATAATCCCAGACAAGCAGTTCATTCTGAAAGCTGGCCTCTATCCTCTACTACCAGTTTCCTTTCTCTAGGTCTTGGACAGAGATATGGATCCTCTAAGGAAGACAGAAGATGGATGCTGAGGGAATGAGCACATTCTACTTACTAACATAATATGCTATCTGATAGGGAATAGGATATCCAGATTAATTTACAATTTTGTTTAATGGAGAGCACAACAAAGTAAATTCAATTACATTCATGGCACACTGGCAACAGAAGGAACAGACTATGATTTTCTCTGATAATTCAGAAGGAAATTTCAGGTATTTTATAGTTTTAGGGTCATCACAATGAAAGTATGATGAACATGGTAGAGTGAAAAGTATATCCACTTGGGGAGTCAATGAACCTGAATTGCAGTCCTAGTAACGCAAACTTGCATACACCCTTGGGTCTCAGTTTCTCCATCTGAAAAGAGGATAGGTCAGTCTCTAATCTCTAAGGAATTTTACAGCCCTCAAATTTTTCCACTGCCGATTATTACTACTCAGCATAGTAGATGGGCAGGATCCTGGTGCATTGAACAGAGTTTCCGGCATTTCACCCCCAGTGAGACATTCTTCATTTTGAATTAGGCAAGTATGTTGCCTGTGGTGATCATGCTTCAATAAAGCATGTGCCCCATTTTGTACCATGTGTTATATAATTAAACCAACTGCTTTAATGACCTCTGTGTTGAACTGTTTTCCTTCTCTGGCATCCCCAACTTCCCTCCATCAGCATCATCCTGATTTCACAAGTCTCTGGCAATCCAAAGGAGCCACTTACCTTACCCAGCCCTGCTAGAACAATTGACTGATTCGTGCCGATACATTTAGCATGTGCTTGCCTAAGTGCTGAGGGGTGAGTGAGGGATGAGAATGAATGATGTTGGACATGGTAAAGCATTGTCATAAAACCTTAGATTCAGACATCTGCTCTTGAATGGATTCTTAATACCAGAAGGCATCCCAGAGGCCAGGCAGTAAACTCAATTGTGTTATTAAATCTTTCCACAAAAACACAATATATTCATTTTTGGCTCACCTGCCAAGGTTTGTACTCTTAAAAAAATGTCTATGCTAGCTAGCCCTTAACCAAATTCCTAACCACCAAAGTTATGGTTTCATGTCATTGGACCCACTAGCTAGACCTGGGCTTATGGAGGTGTTTCAAACTACTGGTCAAAAATGTTCCCTTGGATCTTTTAGGCCCTCCCAGATACTCTGGAACTAAGTAAATGTACAATAATACAATTTACCATAATGTCTTTTCTCTTTTCAAGCAACCCAGCTGTTTGGGATCTCCAAGTCCCAGCTCACTATATTTGATGAAAGACATATTTAAAATGAACAGCTGAAATGGCCACATAAAATGTCTCCTTCATATCCTTTTTATTCCCTCATTGACAAGCATAGGGCAGCTCCATGGGGTTGGCTGCTGAGAGGCTGACAATGTTGGGGCAACAAGCCCATGCTATTATGATAATTTCCATTTTTTCTTTTAGCTGCTGTGCTTTTGTTATTGAAGCAAAATTTTCCTAAGAGTGCCAGAGGGACAGCAGGAGAAGCTGAATAGCTCCAGTCTCTAAAATGGAAGCAAGGGTTTAACAGGGAAAGTACAAACCACCTTGATTGCAATTCCTTCCTTGAACCCAAGGTCTTTACCTATTAGTCATTGGCCAGTTGGCTTCAGTGACATTACTACAATCCAGAATGTCTCTCTAACTCATGCTCCCATTGGCTGAAGGGGACAGTGATAGAGCAAAGAACATACTAAAGAAGCAACTATGTATCCCAATACTTGAACCATTCAACTCAACCTAAGGTAAGAAAATCAAAGAAAAGATAGTTTACCGACACTTGTACTAGACTGTTTATTGCAGCTCAATTTACAATCGCCAAAATGTGGAAACAGCCTAAATGCCCACCAACCCAGGAATGGATTAACAAGCTGTGGTATATGTACACCACGGAATACTATTCAGCTATTAAAAAAAAATGGAGACTTTACATCCTTCGTATTAACCTGGATGGAAGTGGAAGACATTATTCTTAATAAAGCATCACATGAATGGAGAAGCATGAATCCTATGTACTCAATTTTGATATGAAGACAATTAATGACAATTAAGGTGATGGGGGGGGAGGAAAAGCAGAAAGAGGGATGGAGGGAGGAGGGTGCGGCCTTGATGTGTGTCACACTTTATGGGGGCAAGACATGATTGCAAGAGGGACTTTGCCTAACAATTGCAATCAGTGTAACCTGGCTTATTGTACCCTCAATGAATCCCCAACAATAAAAAAGAAATATTCTTCATAAAAAAAAGATAGCTTACCTCATGTGGCAGAAAAAAAAATTAACCTGTGCTACACACAGACAACAGTGACAAAAAGTCAACTGAGAAATTATGTTCTATTTTGTGATTTATACATAATTGATTTTCAATTCTAGGTCTATATTCTCTTATCTCCCTCCTGCAATCCCCAGAAAAGAATATCTGGTAGATAGTTCAATAAGTAATTGTTGTCACACTTATTACCACTTGATGACTACCCTTCTAGTGCTCTGAAACCCATTAAAAGCTAGGTAACATTTCTTGGATGTTGTCTTTTCATCAAAACATTCATTCATATATTCTTTTATTCATCCAATTTTATTTACTTTATTGAATATCTCCACTGTCAGGTACTACAATAAGAACTGGAGAGACGAAGGTAAATTACACTTAGACCTTGCCTCAAGTAGTTCACGGTCTGCATGACAAGGACCACAGTGGTGGATAAAAAGGAGGTATTATGTATGAACCGGCAAATAACTCATGACCTACTTAAAGAGGTCAGCCTTAAATGCATTAAATGACTCAAGATCAACATAAGATTTTATGCAATTCAGTGTTAAATCATTGAGCCTAGACAACTAAGTGGGAAAAGGGGGTCTGAGGAGAAGGAATATGCATGGGTTTCAGGTGGGGCAGAAGATAATGAAGGAAGATAAATTTGAGCAACAAACGTAAAAGGGCTCTAAACTTAAGCTTTCTTTAACAAGCAACATGAGGTTTTCATGAACATACGAAATGTAATCTAAAATAAGTATTATCCTAAGTGTGTCTCTAGAGGGGAAAAGGGTGGGACAGAAAGCTAAAAGTTGCAGATAAATATTATTTAACAGATTTCAAAGCTTCAGCTGTTCTCATTGGATAATCAATGATAAACTGCATACAAGAATGACTATTTGTATATTACATTGCCTTTTTTGGCTCTCAGTGGATTTTCCAATGTTCTCTGCCTTTTTATTTTTTTAATATCTTGAAGAATGAATTTATTATCATTAGGGAATCCCTATCTCTTCTCATCCCATTTTTGTTTCAGAGTTCAAATTAAAGTAAAAAGTATGGGTCCCAGCCTTTTTCCAGGTTAGTAATGGGCACGGCTGGTCATCAGATAGACACCAAATATCAGCTCATTAGCTGATCCCCAAGGCCTTTTCTTGGAATGGGTGATCTGTATGTACAGAGATAATTTTTTTTGAAGACTTGGAGCATATACCATCTGTACTCTCAGAATGTGCTTCTCCGAAAAACTGAAACCATGGGAAACCTAGGTATAATTAGAATTATAGTTTTTTTTGAATTCTTAAAATTACTTGATGTACCTATGAATGCTTGGGAGGTAAGCTTTGAAAAAATGTATGTCAATGAAAAATAATGGAAAATATATAAAAATAATTCCAAATTGTATGTGTATAGTGGAGTATTGGATGCATCTTCATCTTCACCCTCATTTTCCAAAGTTCTTGAATTTCTTTTAATGATAATGATGAAGATGATAATAATGATGACATTTCAAATGCCTGATTTCCATACTCATTTACAGTGGTCTTGATACTTGTGTTTTTCTCTGAGCCTTTTCTAGGACCAAGTAAAGGAAAAGACTATAGTATATCTTTTCTCAATGAATAGGGTTTCTATTTAAAGCATGACAGAATTTGGCTTTTTAAAAGGATATTTCTCATCAAGGGATATTAAACAGATTACTGTGGGTTCAATATGAAAGGTAATCTTTTCGGATTTCACTACTAAAATGGAGGTCAAGAGATTAAGATGGATTATAGGCGAAAGGGGCAAGAATCAGAAATACCATTAATTTAAATTTTTATTGGCAGAGGAATTTGGAATGAATTAAAACTCTAAGGTCCTAACTTGAAGACATGTTGCTGAGCCTGATTCAGAGAATGGTATTTTCTTGCATGCTGGGCTCAATTACCATTACATCTTAAAAGTTATTGCTTGCTGTATTAAATAATTATCACGTTAATTGAATCATCCTATTTGTGAAATGTTAAAGTCTTTGGATTTATCTGGGAAGTTTGAAATGTACATGTCAAAACATGTATTTGCTAGGAATAGAGATGTAATAGGTTCAGATTCAAAAGATAAAGTGTCCATATAAAGTTTTTGTTACCCCAATTGCTTCTGTAATTATTTGACAACTGATAAGGAAACTTTTGTGTCTCTGACCAGAATCTTAAGATTTTAAAGGAAGATACTGTCTATTTAGCAAGTGTTCTTAGGTCTTCCATGCTATGATTAAATTCTTCAGTAGCCATTTAGTGAGTACTTGCTTTGCACGACCATGTGCCAGGCACAGAAAAAAATAGTCATAGCTAAAATTTGTTGAGTGTTGATTATATGTCAGGCACTATAAGTGTTTTATATGCATTATCCCATTTAATCTTCTTGCAACACTATTGTTACCTTAATTTTTCAGATGACAACAATAAGGCTTAGAGATGCTTGTTACCTTGCTTCAAATGACACATCTAGGAAGGACCAGATCTGGTACTCAAATCCAGGTCTGTCTGATTCCAGAGTCTGAGATATTAAACCTGATGGCTCAGACAGACTCTTAGCTCTTAGAGAGGTCTCACACATCTAATTATAAACCAATGTACATGAGTGGTAGAGTTATGGTCTGTAGAAAGTTCAGAGTTCACAGGTTACCATGATTAATTCTGCCTGGAGATTTTACAGAGAAGGTAACAATTCAGTTATACAAGGTGACATTTTAAAAATATGATTTGGAAATGGAAAGGAGGGAAGATACTTCTAGCTATAGGAAGTAATGTGAAAGCAAGCATCCAGATATGAGCTAGCATGGCATATTTAAGGATTTAAATTTAACTATATAAATATTAAATTTTGAATATTTAAATATTTTTAAATTTTAAATATTTAAGATATGTGGGATTGAGGTATTAGGGTGTGATAGGGATGATATTGGAGATATTAGAAGTAAAACTAGAAAAGTAAAACAGGAGCAGCTTAATAGATACCTTGATGTTATGGGGGTAAGGAATAGATTCATTTTGTCGGCAGAAAGAAGCCCCACTAGAAACACTTAATGATATTGGCCTTGGGAAAGAATTAATGAAAAAGACTCCATTGGCAACTGCAGGAACCACAAAAATTAATAAATTGGACCTGATCAAACTAAAAAGCTTTTGCACAGCTTAAGGACATGATCAACAAAGCAAATAGACAACCTTCAGAATGGGAGAAGATATTTGTATGTTATGAATCAGACAAAGGACTACTGGGCAGATTATAAAAAGAACTCAAATAAATCAACAAGAAAAGAGCAAATTGCCCCACCAATCAATGAGTAAGGCTTGGCACCCATAGGTCAGTGGTTAGGGTGCCAGCCACATGCACTGGGGCTGGTGGGTTTGAACCTGGCCCAAGCCTGCTACACAAACAAACAAACAAACATAGCCGGGTACTGTGGCAGGTGCCTATAGTCCCAGCTACAAGGGAGGCTGAGGTAAGAGAATCATTTGAGTCCAAGAGTTTGATGTTGCTGTGAGCTGTGACTCCATGGCACTCTACCGGGGGTGACAAAGTGAGACTCTGTCTCAAAAAAAAAAAAATAATAATAATCAGTGCGTAAGCGACATAAACAGAGCCTTTTCCCAAGAAGACAGACTAGTGGCCAACAAATGCATGAAAAAATGCTCATCATTCCTAATCATCAGAGAAATGCAAATCAAAACCACTTTGAGATACCACCCAACACCAGTGAGAATTGTCCAGATCACAAGGTCCCGAAGCCATGAATGCTGGCATGGTTGCAGAGAGAAGGGAATGCTGATGCACTGTGTTGGTGGGATTGAAAACTAGTACAGCCTTTTTAGAAAGAAGTATGGAGAATCCTCAGGGAACTAAAAGTAGACCTCCCATTTGATCCCACAATCTCATTACCAGGTACCTACCAAGAAGAAAAAAATCATTTTACCTTAAGAGCATTTGCACTAAAATATTTACAGCAGTTCAATTCACAATTGCAAAGATGTGAAAACAACCCAAGTGCCCATCAACTCATGAATGGATTAATAAACTGTGGTATGTGTATACCATGGAATACTATTTAGCCATAAAAGATGGAGACTTTACATCTTTTATATTTACCTGGATGAATTTAGAGAACATTCTCCTAAGTAAAGAATCTCAAGAATGAAAAAGCAAGCATCCCCTGTACTCAGTACTAATCTGAAAATGGTAGATCAACAACTACAGGCCCACATGAGAGGAGGACACAATTGAATTCAGGAAGGAGGGAGGAGGGGCCTCGGCAAGTTCCCACCTATCAGGTACAATGTAAAAGTACATGGTGCACTTCCTGGGTGAGGGACGAAACTTAGACTTTGAACTTTACAAATGCAAACAATGTAGCCTAGTCATATGTACCCTCACACTAACCTGAAAAAAAGAAGCTCCATTAGGAGTTTTTAAACAGATATAATGTCAGATATAATGTTTTGTGTGTTTAAGAGAAAACACTAGGAAAAATACGAGGATGGATTAGAGATGAGAAATGCAGAGACCACACCTATGGAGCACACTGCAAGTATAAGTTGGATCTATCAGGTGTAGAACACAAATGTCTTAATGCTGTAATTAGGTAAATGAGGTGAAAGCTATGTTGATTAGTAGGATGTAAGCACTCCAATTTGTACAAATAATCAACACATCGAATCCCCATAATGGCATAAATGTATTTATGATCTATGTACAAATGACTTAAAAAAAAAAAGAAAGAAAAAAAAAGAAATGCAGAGAATGCAGGTTGGGAGACCAATCAGCGAGTTATTATGGCAACTGAAACAATGCAAGAGAAGACGATCGGGAATGCAAATAAGTGTCTGCTGGACTTCCTGGTGAAGATGTCAAAAAAAGGGAGTTGACTATATGGCTCTTGAGTTTGGAAGAATGATTAGGACAAGAGATAAAGATGTGAGAGTTACGTAAGTCATAGATACAGAATGGTTTGTAGAAGAGAAGAAAAAAGGGCCAAGAACAAGGTCCATTATTTAAGGGATGGATACAAGACTAGCATAGGAAGGAAACTGAGAATAAAGGTAGAGAAATAGGAAGAGAATGGGGAGAAAGATTGTCACAAAGGTCAGAGAAGGAAAGGATAGTCAACAGCGTCAAATGATTATAGAGGTGTTAATCAGAGTAAGAACTGAGAGCTAACCACAGGACTTAGTTATAAGGAGATCACCAGTATCTTAATAATAGCAGTTGCTGCAGTGTGGTGAATATGGGCAGCAAATCTGAAGAGCAACTGGACAAGGTCAATAGATGACTACTCTTTCAAGGCATTTGGGAATGAAGGGAAGAATGATCTCATGTACTTTTGGCAATTTGACCAAGGGTCTACAACAAAGCACTTCTGCACTTTCCTATCCTTTTTTTTTTTTTTTGTAGAGACAGAGTCTCACTTTATGGCCCTCAGTAGAGTGCCATGGCATCACACAGCTGACAGCAACCTCCAACTCCTGGGCTTAAGTGATTCTCTCGCCTCAGCCTCCCGAGTAGCTGGGACTACAGGTGCCCGCCACAACGCCCGGCTATTTTTTTTGTTGCAGTTCGGCCGGGGCCGGGTTTGAACCCTCCACCCTCGGTATATGGGGCCGGCACCTTACCAACTGAGCCACAGGTGCCGCCCGCACTTTCCTATCCTTGAAGAACACATTACCTACATATCATTAGAAGGCCATGGCTTTTACTTTTTTGAATATGTATTTTAGGATCTAGATAACATGGAAAATTTTCATTCAGATTTGTGCTCTTCATTTCCTTTCACACTTATCCTGCCACTTTTCTAGCCCTTCTCATGTGCATCCAGATCAGGCAGACATTTCTTCTAGAAGAAAGCCATCTTGTGACCTTGAGGGAACCTCAGTTCCCTGTACACTATTTCAACTGTTTTACAGAGAAAGGGGGCCTTCTTTAGTGCTTCTATGTAGATTCTAAAAAAGCATTGTTGCCAGAATACAAGTGGTTAAAAAGGCTCGTGTCTTTTTGAAAATAGCCCAGGATATTTTGACATTTCTAAATCCTTGGCATGTCTATTCTTCAGCAAGCCCCAGAGCTCAGGAATGTTTTGACAGGTTAAGAAAATGCTAAGATGTTACTGCATTGGTCTTCCTGGCTGATAAGGCATTGGTTCTTGCTGTAGCATTCAAAAGCCATAATGCAGTTTGTATGTTAAATCAATACCTGATAAAACTCCTGCGTAACTGTTAGCTTATTATTTAAAGCAAAGGAAGAACAAATCAATTCCTTAAGTGTCAAGGACGTTCTTGACAAAGAGCCGAATGGAATGGGCAGGCTCAGTGCCATGAGGCCAGTGAAATGGAAAGTTGTGTGCTGTGCCTGTGGCTTCCTTCCAGATCAGCAGGAATGCTACAGGCTTCTCATGCTTGCTTGTTGGGTTTTCCCAGCCTGGAAGCAGGGCAGGCCAGCTAGTGCTTTGGGATGCATCTGGTATCAGGGGAGCTTCTTTAGTGGCAAAATGACTCACATAGCATAAAAGTAGATCTCCATAGTAGTGCTCAGGAGCCCCAAGAGTATACAAAGTTTAAAGTCAATAGGTAAATGGGGTTAAACAAGATGTTATGCTGTTGAGCAACTCAATTGATCTTGTGGTGTGGAAAATAGGCAGAGAAAACTCTGACATGGAGACCCAGCTATAGTCAGCATATTGTTTTTCAGAGTAAGAAGGGACCTCAGGGATCATCTAGCCCAGTGGTTCTCAACCCTGGCAGCATATCAGACTTACTGGGGAAGTTTTTGAAAAATACTGATGCTCAGGCCTTACCCCATACCAATGAAATCAGAAACCCTGGAGATAGGATCTAGCATCAGTATATTTATTTATTTATTTTATTAAATCATAGCTGTGTAGATTAATGCAATCATGGGGTACAATGTGCTGGTTTTATATACCATTTGAAATATTTTCATCAAACTGGTTGACATAGCCTTCTCGGCATTTTCTTAGTTATTGTATTAAGACATTTATATACTACCCTTGTAAAATGCACTGTAGGTGTGGTCCCACCAATTACCCTCTCCATCAGTATATTTAAAAGCTCCCCAGGTGGGGCGGCACCTGTGGCTTAGTGAATAGGGTGCTGGCTCCATACACTGAGGGGGGCGGGGTTTGAACCAAGCCTCCGCCAAACTGCAACAAAAAAATAGCTGGGCATTGTGGCAGGTGCCTGTGGTCCCGGCTATTTGGGAGGCTGAGGCAAGAGAATTGCCTAAGCCCAAGAGCTGGAGGTTGCTGTGAGCTGTGATGCACTCTACCGAGGGTGACAAAGTGAGTCTCTGTCTCTAAAAAAAAAAAAAAAAAAAAGTACTAAAAGCTCCCCAGGTGATTCTAGTGTAAAGTCAGGTATGAAAATAACTGATCTAGCTGAACACTATTAGTTCTAAAGTGGAGAAGCTGAGGCTTTTCTGGTTGATTGTATTAGATTTGAGATCAGAACAAGTGTTATTAGCTTAGTGATTGAGAAAGAGGAGCGTTTCTCAGAAGCTAATCATTAGCTTCACTCAAATTCTTATCTTTTTTTGTGTGTAATCTCTGATAAAATTTCCCAAGGAGTCTGATAACATTAAGACTTGAGGACATACTCTTATCATTATACATGGAGAGAATGATGTTCATTGATTTAAAACGTATTTTGAATGTCTGCTATTTGTTAAGTCCTATGCTGTATACTATGGGGGCTATTTGGATAGAATATTTAAGAGAGGGTATTGACCTTCAAGAATCTCTATGCCTGGGGTGGGGGGGCTGAGCAAAGGAGAGAGAGAGAGAGAGAAAATAAGGCCATAAATGGGTCTGATCCCCTGGGAAAATCAGCTTTCTTAATGGAGAACAACTCTGTTCCTTAGTCACACAGTCTACCCTCATTGAACAATGAAACGTAGTGTTTAGAACTTGTAAGAATGCTTACAGATGTGAATCATGTATGACCAGTGAGGTGGCCACAGTGAGAGGTGCTTAGGCAAGAAAGGGCCAGAAGCAGTATCTCACTATCACCCACGGATTTGGCACCACTTCTGAAAGAGAGAATATAGTTTGGGGAAGTGGTGCATTTTCTTGGAAAGGACATGGATATAGAGAGATCGTATATTCAAATTGGTTTGAATCCAATTGTTCTCATTACTAGCTGCATGCCTGGGAAAAGAATTTTCTGAGCCCCATTTTCTTGGTCTAGGATGAAGATAAAAATGGTAATCATCACTCTTTCTGTACTCCCTCCTCTCAGGGGTCTCATCCTTCCTTTGGTCAAGCCTGGAAGGAACAGGGTTCAGTCAGCTACATAATAACCTGTCTCACTAGCTGGGGAAAAAACTACAGCTCTGTAGTACGCTAGATATTCTCAAGCATGCTTACATTTTTATATTTACAAAAATCAACCTGACTTTCTTTGTTCTCTTTCTGTCTCTACCTGGGTTTCCACCTAGTACCTCCTTCAAGGCAGTCTACATGCCCCTCTGGGAGGCCTCACAGTGCTGCTTCTTTAAGCTCAATATAAGCTATATTTCTGCATCCTTGTACCATGTCTTTTTAACATGGGGAGTTGTTTAGATTTATTGGCTTCTTTTTAAACACCTATGCACTCCTTCCAGGACAACAATCTGTATCCTAAATGTTTTTCAGGTTTTCACAAACCGTATTATGCTTCTGGGATATACATTATATATATTAAAAAAACACGTTTACTTCCAATTATATTTTGTAAATTCAAGTTGATGATAAACTGACCTGTTGTGTCATTGTAGTTTGGACTTTGGACTCATTTTTTTGTGTGTGCAAGCTTGTTTTTCTTTAGGATCAAATCTGCTTATTTCCAAAATAAAATCAGAATTTGAATGTACTGATAGATTTTATTGTCATTGTTATCCCTCATCATTTTATATGTAACAGCAAATATGCACTTCATTGGATTGTTATCAGGATTAACAAAACTAATCTAAGCACGTACAAGATGCTTGATAAATACTGGTTCCACATACCCTTTGAGCATCTCTGTAGACAGCCATATTTCCTCATGTGTTTGGAGGGTATTGGGATGTTCAAATAGTTTTCCTATCTATAATAATATTTTCTCCCTGTGCAAACCCATAAGGCAGGTAGCAGTGTTATCACTATTTGATAAATGAAGAAAATGAAATGAGAGAAATATGCTTCCCTTAATGTTTGCAAGAGAGCAGAGTCAAGTGTAGAACTCAGACCTTCCAAATTCAAGCATGGGGCTCTTTCTGCTTCCCTTTATCACAATGGGAATCCATGTTGACAGTAGCCAACATGTCCTAGGAGAAAGTGAGCTTTCACCTGAGACAGAATGAATGAATGCGTTCTTTCTTAAGATACAAATAAGGACTGCGAGCAGAAGCTCAGTGTATATTCACCTATATCACAAGGTGGCCACAAGTATGGATTTCTAGGATTGCCAATTAAAGAGAGACCTGCCACTATACTATCATCATTCTTCCTTACCTATCTATGTTCATTAACACCTTTCCAAAACAATTCTTCAAGCTATCTATATAAGAAGAATATGAATGCTTTGGCCAGGCCTTTATCATAGAGTGTGGCAGCTCAAGCTAATCCTGTTGTGGGTTGGTTGTGACCCCCCCTTATTTTGCTCCTTTATTGGTAGCTTCCTCATTATATGACCTTGAACAGAGGCTTTTATTCTAAACTCAGCACTTGAAGCAGGAGGCTAAGAATACAGACTGACTCCCAGGGAGCTCAGGTGGACTAGATAATTTCTGCTTTTCAAATGCAAAGGATTTTCTAGTGAGTCCCTTGGGGCTGAGGATCCCCTGAGGTGATGTGACAGGGGGCTGGCCCATCATGCCCAAAGCCTGTGTCTGCTGTTCCCATCTGAGTTGAGGCTGCTTGCCAAGTGCTATTTTGGAAGCAGGGCTCACACCATCCATCTTTTGAAGGTCGTGGATGTTCTGCTCCATGGGAATGCACAGGGCACAGTGAACTAAGACAAACCTCAGTGTTGCTATTACAGCTTTAAGCAAAGTAATTACAGTCTACATTCACGTCCACATCTAGAACTTGCTACTCGGTAGTTTTGATATTGTGGATGATGTTCATGTGGGGAGGCTCAGGAAACAACAAATCAGAATATGGTCCAGCTGTAGCCCTGGAGCAAGGACCTGGAGGCCTCTTGCTGTCCCAGGCATTACCCTATTAGTTGTTGGATATTGTGCAGATTGATCCCAGAGTAGGGTCTGAAGTAGCTAAGACAAAGGGTAGTGGCTATTCACCAATTGATGTGGGAGTATGTAATATTTTGCAAACAGGTGTGCTTTACTGGTCATCTTGGCTAGAATGAATGAGTATGGGTCAGATTATCTAGAATTCCTTACATTGCAAATCCATTCAATGAGGTGTGTCTATAAGTATTACCTGTACTGTATACACATCTTTTTAGTAGTGCAGTTGTTAAATGAGGTCTACTTCTTGAGTCTTAAAAGAAGATGAGGCATAGGAATTAGAGGTAGGCTTATTACCGGACATTAATAAAGAAGCCAAGTTTTTAGATGACCCAGAAAACAATACCAATCTAGTGACTTCACTTTGCCTTGAGTAGACTCAGTGAGCAATGCAAGAGTGCAAAAGACAAAGCAAAAATCAGGCAAAATACACAGCCTTCTTAGGAAGGGCCACCTGCCTGTGAATGGATTCTGGCGGACACTAATGGGTTATTTGTGAATTAAGCACTTCTTTGTAAGCTGGTTTCTTTCATCCTCTAAAGTTGCCAAGACATTTCCTCTGTCCTCTGTTTAGGGAAATGGAGATAGCCATTTCTACTGTGTGATGGGAGGTGTGTTAAATGGGCCCTAGTCCATAAGTACCATCGCCACCAGCCTAATGCAAGCCCCAAATGCTACCATTAGAAATGCATTCCAAATGTTAAATGCCTGAGGTGATGGATGCCCCAATTATCTTGATTTGATTAATTCACATTCTATGCCTCATCAAAACATCACATGTATCCTATAAAGATATGCAACTATTATGTATCCATAATAATTAAAAAATTAAAAAAAGCATTCTTTATCAAACAGGCTGATCTAATTTGAAGACGCCAGAATTTAACTCATTATGACCACGACCACTTTAGCCCATAATATAGCTCATTAACCCTCAGCTATCTCTATGTAAAGCAGGCAACAGACCCCTTACATGAGAGATTCAGGATAAAATCTTGTGATGGGATGGAGCATGGAGACAAAAGACTGGAGACTTAGCATTCATGAACTACCTGGACTGTCCAGAGCCCTGGGGAGCCCTAAGCTGCCAGGAGAAATAGATCTATGATAAGGGTGTAGGGAAATTGAGCTATAGAATAGAAAAAGAAAGAAACCAAAGACAAGCTTGGTCCATTTGCCAGGTTTGCTCAGGTGAGTCCACCTGCAGAAGCAATCTGGGGTCACAGCATTCTTTGCCCAGCGAAGTCTCATTGGAGAGACTGTAATGTCCATTTGGAATCAGCATCGCTAGGTGCTTTCTTAATCTAGAACTCAGAATTCTGAACTGGAAGCTTTTATTTTGAAAACTCAGCTGCAACTCAGCACAGTATGTTCTGAAGACAGACCCATCCCAAGTCAGATGATGCCTTCAGTAGTTGATATCCTTTAATAAGCTGGATAGACTAAATGACAGCTGTTTATCTCATCCTTAGCCAGCTTAGAAAAAGCCTCCACTGCCAACAATTACCTTCTTCCTTCCAGCAAAGAGCTCCCTGCCCCCACAACTCACTTGCAGGTGCCAAGCACACAGGCTGATGTCACAGGCAGGCCTTCCAGGTCATACACCTTTGGAGCAATGTAAGATTTCAAAAACTTTTAAGCAGGCAATTTTTGTCATATGGTGGGTTGCTTAATTTTTTTTTCTGTGAAGTTTGATAATATGCCCAATCCTCTTACCTCTTATATTTACTTCCCTTCCTCCAAGCAATGATATCACAAATTAGCAGTTTGCAATCTGTTGGAAATAGTTCAGATGAAGATCTTATATCCTGGGGCCCACAAAGGAAGGTGTCTTGGTGCTTTGGGCTTTAATTTGGTTTTAGGCTTTTGGCCAAGTGGATATCTGTTGGGCTGGCTTACACTTAAACAAGGAGGAAGGGAAGGAGGTATTCCTATACATAAAATTCAACGTGGGGTCCCACAGGATCTCTGTGCCTGAGGTTCCCTCCTTCACTGGAAAACCTCTCACTACACATACTGTTTGGAGTACAAGTATTCTGTTGCTAAGAGACAGCTGTTTAATTGCCAATATATGACCCTGGTGGGGACCACACTAATTCAGGAATTGGCACATTGGTCCAGATCAGTTATCATGAAATGACAAGGAGGGGTAATGCTGAGAAACAAGACACTGCTTTCAAAGATGGTAGGATATTAAGGAAGGTCTGAGAAAGATGAGCCTGTTGGAGGAGGGGGTCACTTGAGAGTGGTAGGAAATGTCTGTTCAGCTGGCATCAGCGTGGGTGACTCAGACACTCTGGAAACAGAGAGGGTATTGAAAGTGGGATAGGGATGTGTCAAAGATAAAGCTGGTCTACTTCCTTCTTTAGCTGATGCAAAGGACAGGTAGTTTATCTTTCTGTTGCTTCTTTCTTCCACCCTCTCCTCCATTATCAGGGTGTTCCAGGTTCTTAACAGAGCTTTTTCCTTGGCTGCCTTATGATAGGCCTGGCTCTGGGGATTGGCTAGGCTTTCTCAATTCTCCTGACTCATCCTGCAGACTCACTGTCCTCTCCAGTGACCTTCCATGGGCCCTGAGCTCATGGCCTTGACTTTGCTGGCTCAGGGAGGTCTCTGATGAGGGGGTGTTTGCAGCTGATCTATGCTGAAGTTTTGTTGGCTTTGCAAGATCTGAACACTATTTGTTCTGACGGGGGTGTGAGAAAAAGGCACTGCAGAAATGTCCATCGTCCCTGTCAGCACCTTTTGCCCTTTAGCAGCATCAGATAGTGCTGAAGGGCTATTTGAGGAGTAAGATATTAACAATGAAACAAAGATATCCAGTGGATTCTAGGCTGAAAAGCTGAGATGACACCAGACTTTTAAACTCCACCTAGGCTTTCCTTTGAGATAACGTACATAGTTTAGTCAAAGTGTTTAATCTGTTATGGCTCTTAATTGTAGTCTCTCCCTACACACATTTTGGGAGGAAAATCAGGAAAGAAACCAATGTTTTCTTAATAGTATCCCTCCCCCACCACTCCTTTTCCTATTTAGAAACAACACCTGTGCTATTCACAGAGTCTTCTTTAATTATAGTATGTTTTCTACTCAGTGGTGGCGGTGGAGGCTTGGTATAAGGTTAAGTGGAAGGTGTAAGAGATTGCTGGCCAAGTCTGCTCTTCATCTCTAGCCCTGCCTCGCAACCGCTGTCTGCCCTCTCCTCCATTTCTGAGAAGTGCTGACCTTGCTGATGCCCAAAACCTTGCTAGCTATGAGAAGAGATACAGAGGGAGAGGGCCACTGCAGCAGCTGCCTGGAATTTGCCCCACTGACCCAAGAAGCTGAAGATCCAAATGGGTGCAGTGACAGGAAAGGAAAGTTTCCAAGTAAGCATCACTGAAGCCTCACACCTCCCCCACATGCACGCAGCACATACGAATTGCTAAAAGGAGGAAGAAATGTTAGGAAGGCTGTATTCCAATTAGTGTGACCACTGATTGTCATGCAACTAAGAAAAAAAAAATTAATGTTTTGAAAACTAATGATGGCAAGAATGTCCAGCTTTCTTAACAAGCTGCTGAGATAGGGGCGGCTGGGGACTTGAGGCTCATTTATTTTGGTCTCATCTAAACTTTTCCATCTTAGCAAAACATCAACAAGAACCTGAGAAGAAAATGATGTGAGCTAATGTGGTATTTATCTGCTTGTTTGGTGCTAACTCTTCACTTACTTTCGTATGCTCTAGAAGTCTGCCTTCATCAGTGTTTGTCCTCCTAGAGGGCAGGGGTCACCTCAGCTTTACTGGCTCTGTCTAATATGTTGTACAGCACCAGCCACAAAGCACAAAGCAGCCTGTGACTACATTTGCACTGGCTGCTGGAACTGAGCCCTGGAACTGCAGCCCTGGGTTAGGTCAGCACTTGGCTTTTCTGGGTAGATAAAGATGACATTGGCTGTCCTTGGATGCTAATTTAACTTATCCATAATGCATTTTGCATCAGTTTGGCTTCCTTCTATGACCAGCTGCATCCATCTCTGGCCACCAGAAAAAGAGTTCCCATTTTCTGGCATACTAGGTATTTTCACTATGATGCTATGAGCAACTTGAGGGCAGGACTTGTCTTTTCATCTCTCTGTGTCCTAGTCAGTGTCAACTTGTCGTTAGCAGGATTGAGTGACTACTTCAGTACTTTGCACTTGACCTTGTATTGTTGATATGGGGGCTCATTAAAGGAAAATACCCTCAGAAGAGAATAACTACACTAAAACCAAAAGCAAAATTTCCTGTCCCTCCTGCATTAATGAAGCTGACTTCACAGTGTTATACTATACCAAGGGAAAAAGGTAAGAAGAGCAGAGAAAAAGGAATGAATAGTTTTTGAGTTTAGTGCTTGCAATAGAAGATTTGTATGTCCTGCCTCATTTAGTGCTCACAGTGGCTCCTCTGAGGTTGAGATAATCACTCTTATTTTGCAGATGAGGAAACTGAGTCAGAAGGATAAGGTGGTTTTACTAAAGTTCTACAGCTTAACAAATGGGAGAACAGATCTTCCCACCTATGGTCTCCTATTATACCTGAGGAGTAGGATTTGGGGAAAATTTATTTGGACTTGTTCTGTGCATTGTTATTGTACGCCAGTTACTTAAGGGCAAGCATTTTTCCCCCTGTAAACAGCCTACTTTTTTGGACTGGTCAGATGGCTAAATACCAAGTGTCAAAATGTAGTCATCTGGTAGTTTCCATGTTTGGAATTCTCACTTAATTTTCAGTCAGCTTTGCCTGTGTAGCCGTAATGATTTCCCTTAACTGTCATCTTTGGGGAAACCACAGGTTCTTCTGGTATATCCTAGAGCAGTGTACCTAAGAGGTAAGAAAGTAGATTCCTGAAGCCCCCTACAGAGCTGGATTCTGTAGGTCTGAGGTAGGCTCCTGACTTTGTATTGTGATGCCAGTGACAACACTGAGGAATAGTGGTGCATAGAAGCACAGGCTCAGGGTGTACATCAGGTTTTCCTCATAAAAGGGGTATGTGATCAAATAGGTTTTGCTAAGATAAGAAAAAGAAATTGATTTCTTTCCTTCAAGGGCTTACTGGAGCTCTTAATAGGTTCACGTACATTGTGAATGTTCAAGAGGAGGTTACAGTAAAAGGTTCCCAAAATGATCTCTTGGGAAATTTTAATCCAGGGAGTATTTTATGTCACAATAGTGCCTGGTATACAGTAAGCAATCAGCTAATTGCTATTCATTATGGAGACTACTATCCCTTGCTTTAAGACTTGCTCTCAGCTGTGAGAAGGGAAAAATAGTTCCATTTCATTATGAAGGGATAATTGACGTAAGAACGGATGAGGGATGTACAAATTCACCAAGCAGAGAGCAAAGAAAATGTGCCTCTAATTTAAAAAAAAAAAAAATCATCAGAGATAAACAGAGGAAACTATATTTTAAAGTTTATTTGCTTATTTCCAAATCTTTGAGTTCCTTATAGGAAGTATGTAATTAACTATCATCATTAAAAGTTGACCGAGGCTTTCAAAACTGAAAAAAAAAAAAAAATTCAGGATATTACAGGGATACGCTCCTTTTTGGTTATGTAATTCGCTTTTGTATGTTTTAGGTCAAAGTTGTAAGTGTGCCCTTCACCCAGAATGTGTGTATTGTACCAGTTAGGTGTGAATTAACCCAACCCTTCCTCCCCACTCTCACCTACTTGATTCCCATTGAGTTTTACTACCCTATGTGCACATAAGTGTTGATTGACTAGTTCCAATTAGGTATTGAGCACATGTGGTGCTTGTTTAGGGTAAAGTCTGGGATACAGAATATTCTTAGGTGAGCATCGAACTTTACATAAGGACTTTTAAAGGCTAAGAGAGCTGCTGAGACATTTTGCATGGTCATGTTGCAGATTCTATGTCCTGCTATAATGAATAGATGTCAAAAATGTGAAGTAACTTTAACGCTCTCTTTGCCAGTAAGTGCCTCTAAAGTACGTCAGAAGCTTATGTTAAGAATTTTGCTAATATGAATGAACTCAAAGGAGCCCTTCCTTCCTTGAAAATAAATTCAACTCAATGTCTGTGTCTGAACATTCCAAATTTAGAGCACTAGGCTTAAGAGTTTTATCACTTTGTGCAGTGATTCTCAAACTTTACTGTGTTCACAAATAATCCGGGACATTTGTTAAAATAAAAATTCATAAGTCCTACCCTCAGAGGTTGGGCTTGGAAATCTGCAATTTTTTTTTTTTTGAGACAGATTCTCACTATCTGCCCTGGGTAGAGTGCTGTGGTGTCACAGCTCACAGCAACCTCAAACTCTTGGACTTAAGCAATTCTCTTGCCTCAGCCTCCCAAGTGGATGGGACTACAGGCACCCAGCTATTTTTTTTTTTTTTTGCAGTTGTCATTGTTGTCTAGCAGGCCCGGGCTGGGTTCAGACCCTCCAGCTCCAGTGTATGTGGCTGGTGACCTAACTACTGAGCTATGGGTGTCGAGCAGAAACTGCAATTTTTAACAATCACTATAATGGATTCCAAGGGAGAGATGCTGATGGGGTGTTTGTTTCTGTTTAGGAAAGCTGTTAGAGCTTTCAGGCCACTAAGGATAGAGGAACTGGGTTCTTTTACAAAGAGGGAGATCTAATGGCATGGAGGAGTGAATTCATTGACTCAGAGGAAGCTGCCCTGAAAGCATATGGATAAGTTTGGATCATTTTGCTTTTAGTGTCTATTTTTTTTTCTTTATTTGGCCTGAAAAGAAAGAATTCTGGAGAATGGCTTCAACTTGTTCCTGTTCTCTACTCTGAAAGCTAAAAGTGATTGGAATGCCATAACTCTGTGTTCCATAAGATAAAAAGCTCTGTGTACAGGAAGTTACCATTGGTACTGACATTGGGATTGGCTTTCATTATTAAAGTTTTAGTTCCAGGGAAACAATGTGGAATTCATTATTAAACTAAAATTATTTTTCCTCCTTTTTGCTGGTTTTATTTTTACTGCATAGTGGAAAAAGCATGAACTTTAGAATCAAAACTATCTAGATTAGCATCCCAGCTCTGCCCTCACTAGTAGCATGAACTTGAGAAAATTTCTTAACTTCTTTGTACCCCTCTTCCCATCGTCTGTAAAATAAATTTAAAAATAACAACCTCATAGGGCTGATGAGAGATGGAAATGTTAAATGAGGCAACTTACATAAAGCACTTGGCCTATGTAAGTTCCTGGCACATGATAGGTGCTCACTAAATATTAACATTCCTTCACAGGAAGCAACCAATGCAATTCTACACGTGGGTCATTTGGTTTAAGCAAGAGATCCTATAGACACCCTCACTTCTCTAGGCTTCATTGTCCTTGTTTGTAAAATGGGGCTAACAATGGTATCTATATCATAGGTTTGTGGAATAGATTTAAATGACATAGTACATGTAAAATCATTTAGCAAATGCCTGGCATAGTACAAGAGGTCAATGTTAGTTAGTAGCTATTATTACTGATATTTTTATTACCTATCATTTTTCCCTTGATGCTGCAAAAATTCCCAAAACTAATAGAAGAAATGGTATTGCTTCAGGTGAAAGACTGTTGGGATGATTTCTTGTTTTTATAAAATGTTGTAAGTAATTATTAATTTGTGCCAGAAACCTAAATATAACTCTTGGCACACAACAGCAAACTTTTTGTCACTGGCACCATACCACCTGTAGCTCTTGATAGGTACATTGGCAATTTGTTGAATCCATTTAAGCCTGCAGTTGTGACAATGCAATATAGTAAAATTGACCTCTAAGGGTAATATCTTTAAAGCCCCAAAGATGATGTTTCTAGAGAAGTAAACATTCTGAGATTCAAAATGAGATACTACATTAATACTCTCAAGAGCAGAAAGTTGAGAGTTATGATTTGAAAATAAAGGACAAGGTATCAAGAATATTTGAGTTTGCAATCTCAAGGTAGGATTTTTTACATTTGATATATAATTTCTGAAAATGTTTACTCTTCTTAAAAATATTCTAGGTTATTTCCTTTTCCAGAAAGCTTAGGATCAGTTACAGACTGTTAGGGTCCTGTCATTCCAAAGATGGGGCCTTTACTTAACTATGTGAAGTCCTTCCAGCATATTGCTCAAACATCAATGAAGTATAACTTTATGCACAGTGTATTTTTAGTTGTAAGTAAATTTTATTTTATCCTAACTCTTATAATTTGGGAAACTTTATGTGGCATGTTTAGTGGTTCTCTAGTAGCTTGAATATCTAAATCTCTTAATTTGAATGTTCCAGTCCCTGACAATGCTCAAAATATAACTATATGGTACGATAAAAATCAGCCTATCAATCAGACTTTGAGAAGCACTTAGGTGGTATGTGTCATATGTGCGCATGGAAGAGAAAAAAAGAAAGGAGGAGGGATTGAAATAAAGGAAGAATGAGAGTGGCATTTATTATATTGTTATATTTTGTATAAATTAATAGCTTTTGAATTTTTGAAAGAGATTTTGGGGCCTGAAGACTCAGACCCTGACTCTTACAACTTTGGGCAAGTTACTTAATTTCTCCTTTTAGAGGAGGGATGATAGTATATCATACTTTGTTGAGACACTGACATATTTATATTCCATGGATCGAGAAAACTCCTTTGTGTGCAAGGTCTTTCAAATTCACACATTCTTTGGTGACAAAAAAACCCTTGGCTACTTTTTAATGTGGGTTGCATTGAAAGCAGTTTAAGGACCCTTATCCCCACTCTTGCCTAGCTTCCCTAGCAGGGACAGGCGTTTTCTATTTTGTACATACAAATTTTGCTTTTTCTGACCTTCTCATTACTTCATTACTGATATATATATTGTGTATCCCTTAGATTCAGGAAATGCATTACTGCCTTCTAATTGGCAGGGGAAACTTATTCAGAGGATAGATAGGGATGGCTTTTAAGGCATTAACAACCACTCTTTTGCCCTGGGGTCTCAGGCAACTCTTGGAAATACCATGAGCGTGGGTGAAAGAAAAAATCACCAGTAAAAATTGTGTTACGATATTATGCATTTTTTAATGTCTTCAAATGATGCTATATAGAGAATCACAGGGTTCATTAAACCACTAGTCTATTTCTGTGTAACATATGAATCAAGTATTAAACTGCCACATATATTATTTGTGGCTCCTTGTTGATGACATTGGTAAATTCTGGCTCTTATGGTTGGTCATAATGCTTTCACTTGGCTGAAAAGATTGTTTAATTTTATCAATATCTAAATTAAATGGAATAAAGGATTTCTTACTCATATAGATTTTTGAAAGACTAATATTAAACATAAGCAACTACATATTTTTCTAGAATATTCTTTACATCTATTTTCAAGAAAGGCTCAGCATAGTAGCCAGGTATTTCAAAAACACATACTCTCAGATAAAGAAGGAAAGCAAACATGGATTAAATGTTATACATGGGCAAAGGCCAAGCCTTTGAAGTTCAAACACTTCTAATAATTACTGGAACATTAATGTAGACAGGAGTAGCCATAAAAACGTCAGTATTAAAAACATGATAACATGTTAATTCACATAAAGGATCTCAGGTGACTCTCAGAGCCATAGAATGTTTGATACAGAAGGGACATTAGATGCTATGCTGTTTAAACCTATATTTTACTGATAGGAAAACTTGCCTGATGTCAAGGCAAAAAGGGAGTAAATGGAAAATTAGAAGAGAATAAAGGAAGCGCAGGCTCGGCAGAAGCGCAATAAAGAGAGAACTTTAAAAGTGGATAACTGGTGTGTCAAATACCCCAAAGAGATTGAGGAGGATGAACAATTAAAAAAAATACCCTTAGATTTGGCAAGGAGATCCATGGTAAACTCGAAAGAGAAATGTTGGTAGGTTGGTGAGAACAGAAACAGATTGTAGGAGTTAGGAACAGAACGTGGGATAGGAAATGGAGGCAACTCACACAAATCCCACATTAGAGGACTTGGAGAGATAAAAGGAAAAGAATGGAAGAAAAAAAAAAACAGGGAACAAGTGGAAGCAGTGACTTTTTTTTTTTTTTTTTTAGATAGGAAGCTTTGAGCATGTTTTGAAAAGGAAGAAAAGGAGCCCTGGGCACCAAGCTTTTCATGTTTCTATGATAGAAAATAATAAATTGTGGAGTTGGTAGCCTCTCCAAACCAATAACACCTCCCAAAGAAATATAAACACAGCAAGATCCAACCCTAACCCTGACAACATTCAATCTAATAATAGTGTAATAGAAGGAAACAGGCTAGAGGTCAAGGCTTTCAATGCTATCCACTAGTATGATCAGTGGCCGACTCATAACCTTTCATCATTATTTTTGACAAGCATATGGACTTAATATTTCTCTCCAAACCTAAAATTCTTACTGAAATCTTAATAATTCATTTGTTAACTTGCTTTTCCCATAGTTAGGTTGAAAATATATCTTGGGAATATTTTTCAAAAACTCAACGTGCATGTTTACTCCTGGTTGGAGTTAAATAATAAGGGAAATAACCTTGAACTCCCATTAACTGGGATAAATTGGGACTGGCTTGAAAACACGAACTCCCCTCAACTTATGAGCATGGAACTGATCTCTTCATGGTCACAAAGCTCAATCAAAGTCTAAGTGAGCATTTTAGTTTCTTGACAATTGATATTCTAGCTGGTACTTGAATCAGTTGTTCAGGTACTAACTACATTAATGGTTAAGATAGTTAAAAGTATTCTTGGTGGCTGAGGACCTCAGCATTAAAATCAATCATATTCATGAGTGCTACAGAAGCATAATCAAGAACAGATACATCAAATGCTATCAAACTATGACAACATTATTGGTTGTGGATTAAAATATATCTATGTATTTAAATCAAGTATGCTGTCATTATGCTTTTGAATGATTATATCAATTATCAACAGCTGTATATAGTAGATATTATTATCCTCATGTTATGATTTGGGAAACTGAGACTCAGGAAGGTTACATGACTTGCATGAGAAAATACGGCTAGTTACATGGTAGGGTTGAGATGTAACCCAAGTCTGACCCCATGTTGTTACAGGTTCTTTTGGGCTACCACTTAAAGGCCTCCATATTTCCCTCCATTCCAATTCTATATAGTTGTTTTTCTCTCACTGATGTATGATTCACTCTCTTCAAGAATTCCATTGAAATCTGCCCTCATGATAGGCTCTACCATAAAGTCACATGCACTGTGATATAAATTTACACAGTGCTACTTCTTCCAAGGGAATTTGTATCTTGTATAGTTTCAGTGGAGGATGAAAGTCAAGGCCCCGTGTTAAAGGTGCTCTGACTTCAGTGGGCAGGAGGGAGAGCCATTTGAAAGCAAGGGTCAGGAGGCCTATCCTAGCACCTGCGATGTCTACCCAGGTGAACAGCACCTTTTCTGCCTATGTATAAAGCTGGCACTGATCCCACTACTTAGACTGGCCATTATTATTAAAAAGGAGCCCATCCCTGAGGGGAGATGGGAAAAGATGATCTTTAAGGTCCTTTACATCCCAGAGATTCAATGAGCCTATGATTTAATGACTCAAAGGGATGAGCAATTATCTAGCAATATCAACTAGGAAAGGTTAGGTCAAAAAGAAATCTACTTTTTGACTCCAGTGGTCTGATTTCACTGCTTAGAAACACCTCAAAATAGCTCAAATCTTTGCTTTATTTGGTCAACTCATTCTCTGAGTTTCTTTGTTTCTCTGGGAAGAATCATCTTTCATTAAAATATAGTGGTAGGCAGTCTAAAATCAGAAAATATTTAATGTTGGAAGGGCTCTCTTGGAATCTTTTAATTTCACAGAGGAGCTAACTGAGACTCAGAGAGGTCATGTTTGTTAGAGACGGAACTAGGGCTACAACCCAGGACACCTGGCTCCCAGACTGGGGTTCTGTTCAACAAATACTGCTGTCTCCAAATATTCTTTTCCAAACTCATATTTTCATTTAGTCCCTGGTAAGGCCAAAAAATTACAGCTGCCAAACTGAGGTTAAGTAAGGGAAAGACTACCTCTCTACTCAATCCCTTCCCGCTGGGGACGGATTTTTTTTTTTTAACAACTTGATATCTCAGTAAATTCTTAGGCCTCAGATGCATATATTTAATTAAAGAACCACCTCATATTGTTTGCTTTTCCATTTAAACTGGCTTCTGAATAGTAAGAGAAAGGCTGACGATGGTGTTCGGTTTGTGTGGTGGCCCCGCCTGTAGGTAGGGAGAAGCACTGAGTCTGAAGTTAGGTGACTTAACCTTTTGTGTCCCAGCAGGGCATCCTTACTTGCAGGACTGGTTCAGGTGTGAGCTTTGTAGACCTTACTTCCTTTGGCGTTCTCTTGTCAGTACTGTTGGGTGGACCAGTGCACAGTACCGAAATGATTGACCTAATGACTAGTGCCCCACCTCTCACCTGAAAACCCAGGCTTTTCTTCTGCTTGCCTGCCTCCTCCCTCAGCTTGATTTGTTGCCTGATTCACCTTAGTCTTAATGGCAGTGACACATGTAAATAGCACATGCATTTAGGAGCAAGCCCCTGAAGTAGTAGCCCGACTACTATTTCTGTGTTCTAGCTTACATGGCAGTTTGAGGAAAGAAAACTTCCTACAAATCTGAAAGAAAACAAGAGCTTACTTCCAAGGGCACTGGAATTCATGATTCTTCCAGTACAGTATAGAATGGTAGAGTAGATAAAATAGAAGCCTGTGTTATCTCTAGCTCTGTCACTTACTAGTTATATGACTTTGAACAAATGACTTAACTTCTCTATGCCCTAGCTTCCTCCTCTATGAAATAAGTCCAAGTCATAGGGTTTTATAACTAAAAAAAGTAAATTAATGTAAATCACTTAGAAGGATGCCTGATATGTAGGAAGCACTGTATTAGCTCTTATTATTCCCAGTACTGTTCCTAGCAGTATCTCCAAAGGAGTCATAGGAAGAACAAATGAAAGGCGTGGTCTTTTGCAATTGGTCAAAGCTACCATTTTTTTGGTTCCTATTTTTTTTTATAAATTAAAATATTGAGGTGATTTCCCCCCACCACCATGTATGTTAACATCATCATGGTCCCTTCCTCTCTAAATCAAAGTTGAAAATTTTTCTTGCATAGATAATCTTGCAGACATATACATTTTCCCTAAAGAAGAGAACAGTCCTGTTGCTGCAGCAGAAGTGAAAACTGTGCTGAGTACATAGCAAGTGAAGGGCCCTTATAAATAAAGTAGCAAATTAGCAATGATTTTGCCAGCAGTTTTAAAACAAATGTATTGAAAGAGATTTCTATAACTACATGCCTAACTTAGAGCTGCACTTGAAGCATTTAGTAAACGTGTCATTTCAGTATTGAAAACAGCATCTAATCAAAGCATGTTTATAATTAGACATCACATATAATATCTCTCAAAATTATGTTCTGCCAGGTGAGATGCCATTCCCTGGAACACTGAAATCGACTGTTTGTTAGGCCTTTGTTATTATTAAAAAGAACAGGTTGAGGGTACCAAGAGAGACTCAGATAAATGAAAGTGCTTAATTTTAATTAGAGAGGAAAAAAAAAAAAACACACACAATATGGGTAGCCTGTATAGAGAACCTTGTGCCAGTAAAAGCTGCCTCCAAAGGTATGACTCTATATTAATTTAAATCAGACAGACATTGGCACTGCATTCTTTTATTTTTCATTAACATTTTGATTTAGAACAACAGATTGCTGTAGCGAGGGGACAAGAATGGCAGCCAGTGAGCCATCTGCCGAGCATCTCGCTGACGACTCCACTAGTGAAAGAAGCCGGTGACTATGGAATGTATGCAAGAGGGACACACACCATTAGTTAAGTGACAGGATGAAAGATGGGAAACTTTGTCGGGTCAGAGGAAACAGAGATGGAGAAGGCAAAGCAGAGCTCATTCTGATTGGAATTTGAAAAGATCTAAGGAGTTGCAGAAGTCCAATAGGATGGCAATGTATGGAGGGTTTGCTTGTAGGGTTTTTTTTTTTTTTTTTCTTTGAAATTACAGGTGGGACAAGAACAGCGAAGTGACAGGCTAAATATACAGTAGCTTACCATGCATTTTACATGGGATATGTTTTCCAGATCTTTGAAGATTTACCCCTTTAGATAGATCACCTCTTGAGCCATTTGAGATAGAAATATTTCTAAACCGGAAAACCTTTCCCCCCTTGCGTTTTAAAACACATTTCGAACACTGGCAAGGCAGGGGCAGTGTGAGTGCCTAGGGTGCAAACAATAAGAGGGTATATTGTGTGTAGAAAGTTTAAAGACAATAATAAACTATCTCAAAGTCTGCGTTTTTATCATCACTAGGCACAGGCGTTTCCGAACAATATCCAGTGGGAAAAAAGACTCTTCCCAGCTAGAATAGACTCTCCCATCACTCTTTCTCATGGTATGATACTTTAGTAGAATGAACTCAATTCCATTTTCTATTGATGATTCTGGGTCTTTTCTGGGAACTCAAATTTCAGTACTGAGTTTGTTGTCAATGGGGCTACTTGGCCTCTTAGGTCTATTTGCCCCTGTATGAAATAGCCCCAGGCTGCTGTATTTTTCTAGTTGGTGATTCTGTATGCTGTTCCCTCACTGTCATCTGTCAGATTTTAGTGTGTCTGCTTTTAGGAGCACCCCATTTCTAATATTGCTATCTTTGGTAACCCAGGAAGTACTGAACATTGTCAGCCACAGTGAGAGAAGAGATAGAAGGCTATGGAAATAGAAGATTAACACGCAGTAATCTGTATATTCTGCATAATAAGGCGTGGAGGTGTGTGAAGAATTGTAGAAAGCTTTTTCCTCAAAAATGGTTAAAATAAAAATAGCACTTGCACTGCTAAAAAATGTGCGCTTCAATTATCTAGAAAATTAGCTAAGATGGAACCACTCATTCCTTTATAATGCTAGTTAAATGCAGGCAGCTCATTGAATGGAAAGAGCACGAGATTAGATTTCGGTTTGGGTCCCACCCCTGCCGCTTCCTTGGAATAACACTTTAACTTCTCTGAGCATGTTTATTTCACTGTAAAAATGGGTATAGTAACCATATCAGCCTTATCTATCTTATTGTGTAGTAGATTTTCTACCAGCCCTCATTCATGGATGCTCCCAGTAAAGTGCCACCAGTCAGTGTGGGTCACCATCTCTCTCACCATCACTCATGTGGACCCGGTACATACCTTTGGGGATCATCTCTATCTCTGTACTTCTTTACCTGAACTGAATTTATGTTCATACAAGCATCCCAATTAATTGCTGAATTCTTTCCACCAAAGTTTGAGGGCTTCTCACTCAGAAAAGCCTAAGAAGAGAAATTATCCATAGGTAGCCTGTGTAAGATGAGCTAGGGGGTTTCTAGTAAGAAACCTGGAGTGCAATAAGAGAAGTTGATTCTTCATGAAATCTGCTCCCACACCCCCGCCCCCACCAAACACATACCCAACAGCTGAACACATGATTTAAGAAATAAATTAATGGCCCTTTATTAACCTCTTGTAATTCATTAATTTTGATCTTGTCCCACTCAGCTTCACTTTTTAATTTTATCTCCAAAGAGTAGCTCCTCCTGTCTCTAAAATGGGTTTGGGTTCAACCTGCAATTTTCCAGCTTCAAAAACCCAGGCTGAGCTGCTTTCTTTGTTCTCCCTCCATGGTGCTCACTCAGTAAGAACTGGAGAACAGAGGGAGGAAGATATAATGGCAACTCGTGGCCTTGTTCTCATCTTAGAGTTTAACTGTAATGTCTTAAACAGGAAAGGTAAAATATTACTCAGTTCTCTGAGTGGATGAGCTGCCTCAAAGGGTCACTTTTTGGAATTTCTCTCTCTGGAGGATCCCCACAGACTGTGCTGACTCCTTGAGGAGGCTGGAAGTAGCATTCATCTAAGTGGTGTGATTTGGAGGATTACTCAAATGCAACTCTTACCATAAACAGTGCTCACATTGGCCTTTGCAGTTTCCAGAATGCCCCTGATAAATTGTAAATATGCCAACACATGGACCAAACCACAATGGCCTTAAGAAGTTGAATAATTTGCCACTGCTTAAAAGCTATGGACTTGATTATTACCTCAATATCTATTAACTTATTGCTTTTCACTTTTTGCATATCTACTTAGTGTAGAATGGAGAAGGATACACAGTGGTGGCAGCTTTTACTATGTGCCAGGCATCAGGCTGAGCATTTGATATGAATTCTTTCCCTTAATCCTGACAATCACCCCAGAAGGGATGATTCATCATTCTATAGATGAAGAAACTGAAGTTCAGAGTGGCTAGGTAAATTACTGAAGGTCATATAGCTGGAAGTGGTAGATCCAGAATTCTAATCCAGGTCAGCTCTAGCTTTAAAGCCCACACAATGTTCCTTCTAATATTTAGACCCCAAGCTTGCCTATGGTACTGAATAAAACAAAGCCCCTGTATCTAACCCAGTGATTTTCAACCACTGTGCTGTGGCACAGTAGTGTGCTATGAAAATTTTTAAACATCATTAATTAAATTATTTTCAAAAGAGGTTCAATGTACAGTAAGTATAGTCTTTTTCTGTCTTTTTTTTTGTGATCAACATAATTTAAGTGTGCCATAGAAGTTTAACCATAGGTTAAAATGTGCTGTGAGATAAAAAAAAAAAAAAATGGTTGGAAAACACTAATCAAAACAGTTCTACCTCCTTACAAGGCAATTGGGGACTTGGAGAGGTGGGAAACAGGCCATAAAATATAAATTCCAAAGAACAGGCCTCTACTGTGAAGGCTAGATTTCAGTGAGACATCTTGGTGGAGTCTGGAGTATCTTTTGAGCATCTTGAAGGCCCTGAGCTCTTGACCAAGGAAGGGCAAGGAAAGGTGCAGGGCCCCCCCAGACCCTACAAGGGAACATTATGATATCATTTGAATTAAAGATACTTAAAGCTGGAAAGGACCTTGGAGATCACTGGGTCTACTGCCCTTATTTTATAAGTGGGAAAAGGTAAAGCCTAAAAAGTGGGCACTTTACATAGCTAGTTAATAGTAATAAGGCGAAGAGGGGTGGGAACCTAGGGCTTTTTCTTCCGTAACATGTGGCTTCCCTTATAAATGTTGAAGAATTGAACTCTGAGCAAACCAGAGATTTTAGCATCTCAATTTGAGCCAACCAATCCTAAATACCTCATGTTTATTTTGTCCTAGCTTAATTGGAGAACACAATCACATTTCTGAGACTATGTATGTTGTAAGGATTGAGGTTGTCAGAGGATCTGGTTGTCCTCTCCGATTTTGAGCTCAGAGATTAAACATGTCCCCAAACAGCCTCATTTTCCTTAATAACCTATCATTGTCTCAGTAGTCGTGAACGTATTGAACCTTATCTGACAGTATTTATATTTTCAGTTGGCACCAACTCTGGGCTAAGGGGTTCCATATGTTTACTTCCCACTGTGTAAAGTAGGCCTGACTTTGATTTGCCCAGAATTTGTTCCTTTTAAGCTTCCAGGGGGGAGCCCCTTGTGCCATAACAGGGCTTAACGAACAAGGTCATTTCCCCTTTCCTTCCACCTTGCTGATTTCAGACTATGGCCACTTACTCCAGACACAAGGGATCTGATTTTGGCTGGCCCTACCTGTGAACATTATGGGTGCAGCAGCCAGTGATCTCTGCAGCATGGTAGAGAGCTAACTGCTTTCCCTGATGCTTCCTGGCTAATGCAGGTAGTCCGTCTCAGCAGTGGCTGTGGGCATGACAAGGTGAGGGTGAGCTGCCTCTGGCGATAGGTCTCCTTCAGCCGAAGGGTGGAAAAGGACTACTTCAGGTTTGGGGGAGGGGAAGAACCTTGATGGATATTGTTCAGGCCACAGTGGCAGCTGGGGAAGGCAGCCAAAATGCTGGAGCTAAGACGAGTAAGAACTCATTTGGGCTTATCCTATTAACACATTTCACACTACATTTCTTAACGGGCTGCCTTGTTGGATGGCATTTTTAGTCACCTTTGGAGCTTGCTATTCAAAAACGCCTTTCTTGTTTCTTTTTAATATAACCTTCTGTGCTGTTGAACTTGAAAAGGTTGTCAGATGGAAGTGTTTATGTGCTCTCATCTCAGCTAAAATAACGTAAAGATGAAAGTATCCAACACATATATTTACTGAGTACCTGGAGGGATATAATTCAGGGGGTGCAGTGATGTCTCTGCTGCCATCAGTGATGCAGCCTTTGCCTGATGTGGGCTGTATGCATGCCAGGGTAAAACAAATAGTCTTCCTACTATAATCAATTTACTTCATTCAAATGAATGACAATTGTATTTTTAAGCAACTGGCAATTTCATCTGCTTTACTAAGTTTTCCAAAAACACATAACTAAGAACTGACTTCAAATATAAATATTAACAATCCAAGAAAAGCCGTCTGCTGTAGCAGTCACTACTGGGGAACAACAGAAGTCCCTTGGGAATCTGGCCAACTCTAAGGGCATTCTCCCCACCTGACTGGATCTCCCCTATCACCTTCCTGCACCCTTACTCTCCTTCATCTGGAATGAGGTTGGCACTTAAAACCATAGTAGAGCTATGTTATATGTGGCTTCTTATCCTTGTGAAAAAACCCAATCAGTTCCTATCTACATTGATTCTATACATAATGGGGCATTTTCTTTACTCCCTTTTTGACAAAGGTCATCAAATAAAGAGCTACAGGGATTGATTGCTGTAGGACCGTGCTTGGAAAACCTGGAAAGGCGAGTTCTAGTTTCATTTCTGTGAATAACTCTGAATTTGAGCTCTCTCCTCTCTGAATCTGTTTTCTTACATATAATATTAGATGTTGGACTAGATCATTTCTAAGGTCCCTTCTTCCTGTAACAGCCTATATTTCCAAATACCAGAGGTTTTCTTTTAAAAGATCTTCCAGGATTCAGTCTATTCTGTCTAGTCTCTGATACTCTCTGCATCTCTAGTACTGCCATTATAACAATCATATGTTACGTCAAACTTAACAATTCTGTTTTACTTCATATGGTTTTCAAAGCACTTTCACATTCATTCTCCTTTGATCTTTATAATACCCCTGTAGAGTACATAGCTTAGGCATTATTATTTCCACTGTGTAGATGAAGAAACTGAGACCAAGACCAGCAGAATAACTCATGCAAGGTTGTAGGGCTAGATAATAACAGAGATGGAACAGGTACCCAGAATTTCTGACCCCAAGTCTGATGTTTTTTTCCTTTGGCAAATATAATCATAATGAAAACTAATACCTGTTGAGTGTTCACTATATACCAAGTACTTTCCATGTATTTTATCATTTAACTTTTACTACAACCTTATGGAGCAGATACTATTATTCTCCCCATTTATCAGACAGATAAACTGAGGCTTGAAGGGGATAAGTCTTTTATCCATGGCTATGCAACTAGAAAGAGACCCAGGATATAAACCCAGAGAATCTGACTTTAAACAGGATGGAAAGTCAAGGTCTCACTTTCATTGCCCCATGTGGTAGAGGATAATGATCATTTCAAAGGGTCAAAGGTCAGCAAATGTTTTCTATGTCTTTAGACGTGCTAGAATACAAGTAATACAGGAAGTTGAGGCATAGTTGTAAGCTTCGGTGAACTGAGAATCTACCTAAATGCATAAAATTTGGTAATGGTTTTATATATATATATATATATACACACACACACTTTTATATATATACATACACTTATATATATATGTGTGTGTGTATGTATGTGTATATACCCATTTTTGGAGACAGGGTCCTGCTCTGTTGCCCTCCGTAAAGTGCTGTGGCGTGGCATTGTCATAGCTCACAACAACCTGTCTCTTGGGCTCAAGCAATCCTATTGCCTCAGCCGCCCAAGTAGCTAGGAGTACAGGTACCTACCACAATACCTGGCTAATTTTTCTATTTTTAGTAGACACAGGGTCTCACTCTTGCTCAGGCTAGTCTTGGTTTTGAACTCATGAGCTCAAGAAATCCACCCACTTTGCCTTCCCAGAGTGCTAGGATTACAGGCATAAGCCACCACTCCGAGCATATATCTATATCTATCTATCTATCTATCTATCTATAGATAGATATAGATATATATGATATATTATATATATTCTGCCTATATACATAATATATGTATATAAAGTAATGGTTTTATATATACATATATGTCATAAAATAACTATGTGATACAATAATTTATAAATATTAAGTAATCAAAATTTTAAAGATCATTTAAAGGGTCTGGAAATAATGTTCTCAATGTAAAGTAAAAAAGAAAGGTACAAATCTAAATATATGTTAAACCCAATTTGGGGTGATTTTTACTTAACCTAGGTGAGTTTTTGAAATCTACATTTTTGAGTTTTTTTTGTTTGCAATGAGTATGAGTTAATTTTACAACCTCTATTATTATTAAAAGTGTTTTCCATGTCTAAAAATGTCAATCTGGCTTAATACTAATATGAAGCCAGTAGACAATCTAATATGTGCCCACCCAAGAGAAAAACACAATTCATTTCAAGTTGGGGTAAAGAGGAGAGGGGAGGAGGGAGAAGGGATTGGTGTGCTCCCACCTAATGGGCACAATGTAAGGGAATAGGGCATGACTCCTAGGTGTGGGACACAACTACAACAGGAACCTTACCTAATTTTTGTAACACTGTAACCTAATTGTACCTTCATATTAATCCAAAATTTAAAAAAAAATGAAGAAGAAAAAAATGGAAAAAAAATCAAGCTGGGGTAATTTGACTTATGCATATGAGATAATTAGAGAAAAAGAGATGCCAGAATATTGTAAAGTAATAAAACCTGTGGTATTGCTTTAGTGCAGCTTTCCTGCTGGAAGGTTGCAAAACATGATGGAAAAGACCCCATTCTGGGAATCTGTCTGTTCCATCTTGCTTTTGCCACTAGGGAGCTGCACCACCTTTGGCAAATCTCTTTTCCTTTCTTGTCTTCTCTTTTCTCATCCACAAAATGAGGTAATTAGACTAGAACTACTTGACCTATCTCCAACAGTCTGTGATCTCTAATGGGACTTCAAGACTTTTGTTTTGTTTATTCCTGACTATAAATCAGAGGGTGGTAAAATGATGACAGGTTAAAGTTGGAAGCACTAAATGGAAGATAACATTAACCATGGTCCCTGAAACTTATGTTTTACTGCATTTCAAATTCACTTGCTACAGATTTATTCTTCCTTTCTGTCACCTATTTAAAATGACAGAGTCGTCATTTTCATATAGTAATATGTCACTGTGCAGCAGTGAAAACTAAGAGAAGAATGATTATGTTGGGAAGATACCTTAGAGAAGTGCCAAGAGTTAAATGAACTGCACTGTAGTCCCAGCTCAGCTATCAATTAGCTGTGTGACCTTGGGCTAGTCACTTTGACTCTCTGTTCCTCAGTATTTTCATCTTAAAAATAAAAAGAGCAGTGATTCCACAAGACAATAAGCAGTGGGCTTAGATAGGAAATGGGAAGAGGAGATGATACTGGTGGAGCATGGGAACTCTAGGAGGTGAAGGGGGAAAAATTGCCTTTGGTCATCATCTAGGTTTTGCCCAGCTAGACACAGCATGCTATTAGATCAGCATCAGAATACAGAAGAAGAAAAGGGAGGAAAAAAACCTGGTGGTCCTCAGCAGGATCCTTTCTAGTGAATCTATGCTTGTGGAATCAGCTAGTTAACCTTTATTCTGGAGAGAACGGAGACTGAAATGCTGGAAAATCACATTAGCAAAACTTCTTTTAACCTTTTCCAAATCTTTTTCCTTTACTATTTTCAGTCTGACTTAGGTAAGTAACATCAAAAGAAGAAAATCCATCCACTCAAACGGATATCCTCTAAACTTCTATCCACACATCACCCTTAATTTAAAAACTCAGAAAAATCATGGCTGGAAGAGGCCAATTGGCACCACATTTTTTCCTGTCTGAATGAAGACTCCGGGACCCAGTTTTCTACTCTCTCATTTTAAACACATTAAAAGAAAGATTATTCTTTCCTTAAATCCATCAAGTGACAAAGTCGTCATGTTACTATCGATGCTGCTTTGTATAATGAAATCATGTTTAATTTAGAGGAAAAAATCAGAAGGGATAATGTCCTTCTGGACAATTCCACTTAATTGTGTCATGATTAGGCCCAGTGGTGTTGTATGCCTTGGTTTTCTGAGGCATCAAGTCAATCCTTTCTTTCTCTACCTTTTTTGCTCCAAAGCAAATCCCTTGTGCTTGAGGCAGCATTGTGAGTATTTAAAGATGATCCCATCCAGTTTCTTTTCAGCTACTGATTTACAGAGGGTACAAGCTGATTTGGAGGGCTTTGGGGATGGTTACAGATGGACAAAAACTCTTCTACAGTTTGATTTTGACTAATTTTATTCCTTACCGACTACTTCACTATGCTGTGTTAATAATAGCTACCATTTGTTGAACACTTATTATATGTCAGACATTATGGCAAATATTTTATATGGGTGATCTCAGTTTTCATGGAAACTTTATAAGGTAGTTTACTGTTATGTCCATGCTCATTTCACAGATGAGGAAACTGAGGCTCAGAGAGGTTATTCAATTTGTCCAAGGTCACATACTCGTAAGACAGCCAAGATTGAAATATAGGTAATCTACTACTCTCTTACTTTAGAGCCATTCCTTGCTCTTTGGTAGCTCTCAAACTTCAGTGAAGGTCAAACAACAACCCCTTGCTCCATGCAGTTAGGTGCAAAACCCACAGGCCAGGAGTGAATGTATGAGGTCTTTTTACTCAGGGGAAAGCTCAACTTTCCTCATGGTCTTCTTCTCCACATAGGGTCTATTATAGACCTACAGGCTGAGAACAGTAAGATTTGGGAATGGCAGAAACCAGGAGGCCAAAGGACACCCTTAGTAGCTCTTGCAAAAATTGAACTGAGCTCTTGTAAGGGGCTATGATATTTAGTTGAAGAGTTGCCTAGATTCAGACATGTGTCTATGTTGCATTTTCATCATCTGTATGGCAAGAGACTGAAAGGATTATTAACAGCTAAGTCTCACAAGAAGTGAAAAGGACCAAGAAAAGATGTATGCAACATGTGTGTGCCAGGGCAGTGCCTTCTCCAGTGGATAAAGGACAGTATGGAGTACCTCTGTCATCAGTTACCTGTTCCCTGAGTTCTTGACTCTAGGCCCTAGGGAGAAAGCTCCTTTGCTAATGGTCCTGCAGTGAGTACCCACGGAACAGAAGGTGCTTCCTCCAGGTAGGCTCTAAACAATTTCTTTCTGCTTTTCCTGGTGCTTCTCAGCATTTCCAAGAGAAGCTCTAGAGCCTGAATGCAAAGTCAGTACCTTAGCTAGTTGGCCTACGTGTTTTCTTTATAAACTACCTTCAGAGGACAAGTAGATACCTCCTGGGCCTTTTGGAAGTCACTAAGGGCTACTTGTGTACTGTTGGGATAATGAATTTTCACTAAAGAACAGGAAAAAAATGACTCATTTTGCAGTTAGAAGCAGATATGAAGACAGTTTCTTCAGGAAGAAAGACACTAGATCTTTCTTTGAATCCTGTAGCCCTTAGATAACGCAGAAATGTTTGTCTCTTAGTTCCTGGAGCACAGAGTATCTGAGTTGCTGTTGTTGCCGAGAGGTAAGTAAAACGGGTGGGAAAATTTGGATGTATGGGTGAGGGATATACAAGGTCAGGGTGATGGGCTGATAATCTGAAGCAATACTATGATGGCTTTCATGGCAGAAAAAAAATCATCTTGGGTTTGGGGAAGAATTAAGAACTATAGACAGGCTCAAAGGATGGCTGTTCAGGAAGGAAATGTGATCCTTAAAATGACAAGAGATTTTACTTTCCAAATGAAACTGGGTTTCTGTTTTTAGGACAAAAAACTCAAAAAAGATCTTAAGCTAATGATAATAGTAATAATAACAACATCCAATATGTGTCAGGTACTGTTCTAAGTGCTTTATGTGGATTTTAAAATTATGTTATTTAAAACTATCAATGACCTTATAAGATAAGAACTATTATCCTCATTTTATAATTCGGGAATCTGATGCACGACAAAGTTAAATAACTTGCTCGAGGTTTCGTAGCTAGTATATGGAAGAATTGGGATGAGCAAGAAGCCATAACTGCCTGGAAATACTGATTTCAGGGATTTAATATGTTTGTTAAAGATTTTATAAAGGCAGAGAAGAGATGACTATGAAAAGAAATTTAGATATAGAAGAATTTGAGGAGATTCACTTTGAATATTCTTTTTTTTTTCTTTTCTTGGTAGAGTGCTGTGGTGTCACAGCTCACAGCAACCTTCAACTCTTGGGCTTAAGCGATTCTCTTGCCTCTGCCTCCTAAGTAGCTGGGACTCCAGGTGCCTGCCACAACGCCTGGCTATTTTTTTTGTTGCAGTTGTCATTGTTGTTTAGCTGGCCCAGGCTGAGTTCAAACTCGTCAGCCTTGGTGTATGTGGTTGGTGCCAAAACCACTGTGCTACAGGTGCCGAACCCACTTTGAATATTCTTTCCTCAATAAGAAATAAAGTTAAGTTGTAAGTATTGGACAAGAGATAATGATAGGATATCAAAGATGGAAATTTCAGATATCATACAGAAGAACCTCCAGAGGAACCTTCCCATTTTACAAATGATAAAAACTATAATGGGAGACAGAAATGACTTGTCCAAAGTCATCCAAGAGTCTGATGTCAAAGGGCTGAGACTAGAACTGAGATCTCTTAATTCCTGACTCACTGCTCATTCCAATACCCTCCTAATACCCCTTTTACTGCTTCCCAAGGCCAAAAATCCCATGGTATCCCAAATGTTGTATTTCCCATAATTTACCTTGTAAGACTTCAACATAAATTGTGTGGCATATATGTGGGTTAGTTAGTCTTAATCTACGTTGTAGGCGTGGTCAGTTGACCAGTTATCCTTACTGGGAAATACACAGTCCTAGAGTGGTTATCTGGCATTAAGAAATTCTAATCAAGAAATGGTTCTACAATCACCTCAGGAGTTTATCTCTAATGACCTTTGTTAATTAAATTTTTCATTGGTGAAATTAGTAGTATTTAGCATATATAGATCATTTAGAAATATGGTAGAGAGGTTCTCAAACTAGCAGAAGGAAGATATAAGGGTCTAGTAAGTTCTATAGTATTATCCCCTAGAAATGATATACTAGGCTCAACTCATAAATTGCCTTGTCTTGTGGGGAGCTACTGATGAGGATTCTTGGTTAGCTCAATTCTGCCACTAGAATGTTGTCTTATCTGCCTCAAGTAAACCTTCATACAAGGTGCTGTTAAAGTACCTAAAAGGAAAGAAAGCTAGACATGACAGAGCCTACAAAAAAAGACTGTCCAATTATTTTGTGCCTGTTTGCTATTATTTTATTTTCCTTTTTCTTTCTTTCTTTTTTTTTTTTTTTTTTCAGACAGAGTCTCACTATGTCACCCTGGGTAGAGTGCTGTGGCATCACAGCTCACAGCAACCTCAAACTCTTGGCCTTAAGCAATTCTCTTGCCTCAGCCTCCCAAGTAGCTGGGACTGCAGGTGCCTGCCACAACACCCAACTATTTTGGGAGGGAGGGTGAAGTTGTCATTGTTGTTTGGCAGGCCGAGGCTGGGTTCGAACCTGCTAGCTCTTGTGTATGTGGCCAGCACTCTAGCCACTGAGCTGAGAAGCAGAATTTTGTCTGAGGCTTTTGTCTGAGTGAGCCTTCACTCTAACTATGGCATACTACTGATATCCAACAAAAATTATCCAATGATTGTGAATGACCAAGTTCACTTTAGTCAGCTTACAACTCTAAACAACTACTATATACATGGTACATCTCTATTTTGGACTCTATTTTGGACCCTGGCCCCTTTCTTGGATTATATGAGAAGCTCTTATCTTGGATGACTGTTGACATATCCTTACTTGAGCCAGTGGTCTCCCATATCTAGAATGTAAGTAGTTGCCCCAAAGCACTCTGCTACCCCCTGCCTCCTGCAGAAGAACCTACTCTGACCAGCTGAGGACTGGTCGATGGATGACCCTATGCCAACACTCTGACCATGGTGCTGGCCTCAGCATTGCCTGGTGAAAGGTTAGTCAGAGTTCAGCTGGCACTCAGTCATGAAAGGTTCCTAAGTACATAGTGTACATACATAGGACCACAAGTAGGTGAGCAAAGGAGAGAAAGTGCTACCATATTGAGATACTTTGATGACACACTAACAGAAGAACGTCAAAATGGGGTTTACACTGTGAACTCTGCTATTCTTAGTAGTTATAACTACCAGTTAATACAGCTTCTCTCTACTAGTAAATTAGCTGCTAAATGGAGGTTTATAGTGTATAGGTCAGAAACCTGCACCTTTCACCTCCAATCAATCCAGGTCATGTTGCAGGTATTTTGTTTGTCCCACAGTGGTTTAAAGAATTGAATTTGGGGGCTGGGTGAGGTGGCTCATGTCTGTAAACCAAGGAGGATTGCTTGAGCTCAGGAGTTCAAGACCAGCCTGAGCAAGATTGTGACCCCATATTTACCAAAGATAGAAAAACTAGCTGGACGTTGTCATGGGTGCCTGTAGTCCTAGCTACTCAGGAGGCTGAGGCAAGATGGATTGCTCAAGCCCAAGAGTCTGAGGTTGCAGTGAGCTGTGATGACACTATGGCTCTCTACCCTGGTGACAAAGTGAAAAAAAAAAAAAAAGGGAAAGTAAAGGAAAGGAAGAAAGAAATAATTGAATGCCTTTGGGTAGGGACATGGACTCTCCAGGTTGCCATTCGCCCCACCACTCCCTGTTATAATACATGTGGCCCAATTCCCACATTTTAATCTGATTTGTCTGGTCATTATAATCATTTGAGATTTCAACCCCAGTTAAAATTGATTCAGGCTCTAGGAAGATCTCAAGTAGAATCTTGGTTCCACTACTTAGCCAGCTATGTAATCTTGAGCTAGTCCAACCACCTATGGATTCCTCTTTTAGAAAATGGGGATGATGGGAATGGGAGTTTCTCCCTTTTAGAAATGTTGTGATTCCATGAGATAAGACATACAAAATGCTTAACATAGTGCCTTCTATATGGTATGGGTTCTGATGCAAGTGGCCTAATTTGGGAAACACTGTTTTAAACTAATCAACAGTAGCTTTAGAAATTGCAATGAGATATAAGGATATTTGAGAAACTGTAATAAGTTCTGGCTGACTGTGGATGTTAGTGGCCTTTCTACCTTAAATTTACAAGGGTGTCCACCCACACAGACATTCATACCCACAACTCTATACTTATTCCTCTGTGGGTTGGGTCCTGAACCCTTCAGATCTCATTCATTGCTGGTAGACTGACCCCTTTCTGGGCAGCTGCAAAGATTAGGGCCCTGGTTGCAATGAGTAATTGACAAGGCAGATCAGATAATCATGGTTAATTGATAGGGAACTATTTTTGATCATAACAATTTTTTTTTATTGTTGGGCATTCATTGAGGGTATAAGAAACCAGGTTACACTGATTGCATTTGTTATGCAAAGTCCCTCTTGCAATCGTGTCATGCCCCCAAAAGGTATGGTACACACCAAGGATCATAACAATTTTTAAAAACTTAAAAAAACATTGCCAAGCTGGGTGCAGTGGCTGATGCCTGTAATCCTGACACTTTGGGAGGTCAAGGTGGGAGGATTCCTTGAGTTCAGGAGATTGAGATGAGCCTGAGCAAAGAGAAAGAACCTGTCTCTGCAAAACATAGGAAAATTAGCCAGGCAGTCCCAAGTTCTTGCAGGGCTGAGGCAGAAGAATCGAGAACCCAAGTTTGAAGTTTCAGTGAGCTATGATGACACCACTGCATTCTAGCCTGGGTAACAGAGTGAGACGTTTTCTTAAAATACAATCATTATCCCCATCACAAACTGATTTTACTTTTGAAATGTCCCACAATAACTATGGAGAATGTTGAGGCTGAAATCATGTATTGCAGCAAACCACAGAACAGGCAGCAGGCCCACTACCATCATAGGGGTGTAACCTGATGGGACAAAGGCAACCAAAATGTAAAACAGTCAAAGGCAACTAAAATCTTAATGAATAAAGTACTAGAACTTATTCAAATATTGAAAAATAAGTGAATTATATTTGAGGGAATTTTCCTATTCTCAATGGCCTCCCTGTGACCCCCTGAATGCCTACTATCTATTTGATGCCCCTCTTCTTTGGGCAGGTGTCTTATTCTGTGTCATTTATCAGTCTTAGAAAGTCTCCTCTGAGGATCCCACAAGGTAAAAGGTGGTAATCTGAATAAAGAATTCCCTGGTTGAATTATTAATGGCTGATCGGATTTAACTCATTCCCTTTTAGAGAGCACACTTGCATTTTAGCACAGGCTTTCAGTGCAGTAAAATAAATAAATGAATTTACAGAATTTCAGACTAATGGCACCCTATTGGAGGGTGATATTTTGAGGGAATCAGGTGTCATTTTTCAGTCCTCACATGACACTGAGTAAACTTCTAATGACTTCTCTGGAGCAGTCCTTGGTTCGGATCTGTTAGAAAGTAACATTATTTCCCTTCCCTCCCAATAGTGAGCGCAGGACACAGGCCTTGAAAATGGTTACTTACTTAGTCTCTTAGGGAAACAGAATTCAGGTTGTGTTATACTTCTTGCTTCTAACACTGTTTAAGGGAAGTCAGATAGCTGAGGAGCAGATGTTACATGCCTCCTCTGGCATGACTTGCTTGACCCAGAGAAGCAAAGTGGAAAGGGAGTTGGAAGCACATGCCAACCTTAGCTCTCTTGGGCAGGTTGTTTCTAAAAGGGGCACTTTGGGGAGAGGCAAGAAGCCAAGACACTATCACCCTGGCTCATGAGCTACTTCCTCCCTCAGCCCTCCATCCAGTTCTCACTCCATATCTGTGCAAAGAAAAAAAAAAACTCAGTAAATGCTCTCATCAGACATCTAATCATGCCACCTACAGACCTGGTTGAAATGTACACGGAGTTATTGCAAATATGATAAGAGACATCCTTGAATCAGAATGAGTCAAATATGTCTCTTACAGAAACTTCTTTAGAAGGCAAGAAGGTACAAATGTGGGCGAAAAGCTCGTCTGGGAGAACCTTTTTCTTTAGTGATCACAGTCTCCGTGCTCTAAACTCTTCTTACCCAAAGGTATGGTTCAAGGACCAGCAGCATTAGCATCACCTAGGAAGTTATTAAAAATGCAAATTCCTGGGCCCCATCACAGACCTATGAAATCACAATCTTCACTTTAACAAAATACCAGGTGATGGTATGTACATTAAAGCATAAGAGGTGTTCTACACTGAATTGTGCCCCATAGGGTTGAGGGATTTTTACCAGCTGGGTTTCCGGGTTTCCTCATTCTTATCCTTGGTCCTCTGTATCCTCCAAATAAGAATGCAAATGATGGTTCTGATGAGGTTAATTGCTTAAGAAGTCAGTTAGGAAAGGAGGAATAGGGAGGTCCAGACAGTGGGAGGGATACAAACACCAAACACCTAATTGTCTGACCAATGCTCAAATGGAAATCCAAAAGAGAGCATACTGGTTAGTCCCATTGGGAGAGAGGCCAGAGTGTATGCTTGAGACCAGCTAAGAAAGGGATTGAGGGAGAAGGAGATACTGCTCAACTAGGCTTCCAAGTGCTTTCAGAGCTACCTTTAGTGACTGTGCGAAGAATGTTGCCTCTCACATATGGTATTCCACATGCTATCCCAGGGAAAGGAAACTTTAAGCCTGAGACCAAGCTTCCCTACCACCTTCTCCTTTTCCGTAACCTTGCTTCTGTGCCAGTGCTCACATAGGCAGCTTTAGACTCTCCAAGAGCCTAATAAAATGAATCCCTATGAAATTTGGTAGCATTCCAAATTACCTTAAAGGCTTTTAGATTCAATGTGGAGAATTTGCATCTGCCTATGCTTTGGGTATACTTACAACCAACCTACGTGTTGATAAATTTGTACTTTGGCCTGTAAAGGTCTTTTGTGACCATAGCCAGCTGACCTTCAGTCTGGATATATTGAACAGCCACTCTGAGCATCATATCCAGAAACGTTCCCATTGAAGTATCCTTCCTTAAAATTGAGGCTTTATCATTCTCATAGTTCCTGATTTTAAAGCAAATGCTCTTTTGTTAGGTGTATTAATCCTTTTCTGCCACTTTCAGCTATATTCCTGTATTAGATAAAAAGTGAGGATAAACCAATAATAGGGACATTCTGATGGAGAAGGAGAATTAGGTCTGGAAAAGTACAGGGGGGGAAATAGTCCCTCGGTAGGTTTAATGTAGGTGGGATACCAGAATCAAGGGCCAGTCAGTGAATAGGCAGTTAGAGAACAACAAAAGACAGATGAGCTGGACAGACGGAGGAGGAGGAGAAACTAATGGCAATAGAAGAGGTAGAAATATGAGTACGACAAATTCTTTCCACATTAACCTTATGACAAGGACTGACCCCTTTTGGGGGCTGCTGCCCTAGCTCAGGGCTCATCCCCCACACAGGCTGAAGCTATTTGCAGCTCTGTGTCTGGAGCTCAGACATTTCCTGAACAGCTCCTAGGAGGGAGGGGGATTCTTTTGTGTCTGCACAACTCCTACACTCCTGCTGAAGAATACCCATCACCCCTAAGTGGGGTTTTCACTGCACCTTCCTCTGGACATTTCAACTAATCAGACCCAGAGTATCAAAGCAAAAGGAATAGAGTAAAAACTTGATTTTTTAGAATGGATCAGGTAAAGTATATACATGATTTTTTTTAGCCTTCATAGAAGGCAAGATGTTTCATTAAAGGGTCTGTCAAATATATTTTGCAGCCCTGATCTAAGAAGTTCAAAGGGAAATCATCTAGATAAATATGGTTTTCCCCTCCTCCAAAATTATGAGTTCTTTTTTTATTGTTGGGGATTCATTGAGGATACAAAGATCCAGTTTACACTAATTGCATTTGTCAGGCAAAGTCCCCACAATTATGAGTTCTATCTTCTAAAATTCTGGTCGTCTCTTAAAATGCATGCTGTCCTTTAATCCTTAAACTGATTTCACCAAAAAATGACAAATATGCCTCAGCAGCTTCATTTGTTTTTTAATCTGTTAAAATGAAACCAGCCAATCACCTCTGACTATCCATAACAATAAAATTTAAAATTGTATCAGGAGCCAAAAACATATAATTAAAATCTCAAGCAGCCCTCACTATTTCAACTCAATCGTAGGGACTAGGGAGGGAAATGGAGAAATTAATGAAACAACATCTATAGAGGTGGCAGTAGGGGGTTATGGAAAATGAGTCTCATTTTGGGGAGAAAAAGTTAAAATTGCGGGAAGGAAGAAAAACCATGGCCCATTTTTGTAGTAAGCATAGATGAAGAACAAAGTAATTTTCTTTGCTTCTTCCCCACCCCTCATTTAGCAGATCAATAGGAAGCTGCCTTCTAGGGCAGGTAATGCACTTTGTTAAAGCTCACCTTTATAGCCTGCTGATTGCCATCTATTTTTATGGCCCAAATGAACAGCATCACCTTCCTCCCTCCTCCCCCAATAAAAAGTAGATTTAAAAAAACATAATAAACCTGTGACAAGGTGACTTAAATCTTTGGCTGGCACCACTGAGGCGACATCTTCCTGCTTCAGGAGTTAAGCCAGCTGGCCAGAGGGGCTGAGAAGTGAGCTAAGCCAGTGGAAGGCTGGCCAGCGGACAGGAGAGAGGGACAGCAGCAAAGGTGCAAACAGGGGTGTGATGGCAGAAGGTAGAATCAGAGCACTGGACATAGGCTAGTTAGCAAGATAAGTTTGAAGATAGCAGCTTTGATCTTGGGGGTCTTCACCCTGGTTCCAAATCTTATATGTAAGGAGCAAACACTAAAATCAAACCAAACAAACCAAAACCCACTAAATTGCAGAGAATGGGATCAAGGGAGACATTTCTTTCCTAAATGGACCTAAATGGTTAAATGGATCCTGGCAATTATATAATTAGTTAACGAGATTGTAACTCTGTGGACAAGAGGATACCCATCTTGGCTAAGTACACGTGGTAATAAAATGCACTTAGCTATAAAAGGAGTGTGTTTTCAGTTAGGTATATTTCAAATGGATTGAAAAATATTAATGGAATAAAAATTTGCAGCTGGTGAGTTAGGTTTAGCCCAGAAAAGGGATTTTTGCTGGGGCTCCATTACAGCCTGCACTCCTCAGTCCTACTCTCAGTACCACCATCACTACTGCACCTCCATCAACAGATTTTTATTTAAGCCAATGCATTTAGAGCACAATTCCGTGGTGAATAACCTTTAAGGTTACATTTGCCTTTTCCCTGCTTCTTGCAAACAGTGCGTAATCCATGAGCACATTTGTTGGCTGTAAAGGTGTACAACAGCAATTTTTGCAATGACAGTGCGGAGAGGGAATATGAGATCTGTGTGCTAATGAGCTGACACTGCAGAGGCTGGGGCGGTGTAGTGTGGAGTGCACTACAAGTGCAGAGCAGCAAGACATGGGAGGGGACTTCAAGGGAATCGGCAGCGTTTCCCAAGGAACCAGGGCAGCAAAGACACTCAACGGGACCCAGCAGTTTCTTGGTGTTTCCACCCTCTCCCAAAGCCCTAGGATGATCAAATCTGTTTTTTAAAGAACAGACATGTAACTTACATGTATGTACATCCTTTCATATATACTGATCATGTGTGTATGGGTGCCTGTGTGTGTATCATGAAAGTAAAATATTTGCATCATTCTTTCTGGGGTTATCTAGTTAAATTGAAAGGTAAGGCAGCAAATTATCAATCCCTGTGAAATGGGGACATGTGCTCCAAATCAGGTGAATGTCTCTGACAAACTTCAATTCACCTCTGAGCTGAGATCCAAAAGAAACCACCTTTCAATGCCAACAAGGCTCTTATTGGCCTCTTAAGACAAAGAATAAAGTTGGAATCTGTCTTAAGCAAACCTCTTGTGGGTTATGCAAAAAACAAACAAACAAACAAACAAAAAACCCAGGTTGATAGTGAACAGGAGTCTTTAAATAACTGATGCCTGAGATTCAGTGCAAGGAAACCTTCTGATACATTGTTGGGGGTGGGGAGCAATGCAGAGGACACATACAGAAGGATTTACCCTTTGTTTATTCTTTGAATATTTGTTTGCCTGCATACAGTACAAAGTGGGTGCTGCCTCAGGATTGAATGTTCAGGAAAAATCATGAGAAGAGTTCAATTCTAGTGCTAGGGGAAGCTGAAACTAGGAATTCTGCATGGGAAGAGGGGAAAGTTTCTACAACTTTTGCCAGCTCATTCCATTTTAAACTGGATAGGAGAAGTGGGTGACCAGATTTGGGGTCAATTGGGATTTTCTTGAATTCTGCAGAGGTCTCCCAGGAAGGGCGGGCCAGAGGTTACAGAGGTTTTTCTTTGAACAATCAAGACAGTCAATTGGAGGTAGGGAACCTGGGGTTACCTGCCAGGGTCTAGTACTGAACTAGAATTGTAGGCTGACATCTGAAATATTTGACCTCCACTTCCACAAGAAAAAGAAAAATCAAAGCCAGAGGGAGAAATGAGATACACCTCCAAGATTTCCCTGGCTATGGAAATCACTGGTTTCTGCATTCATAGACTATGGTTAGACTAGTCATCTTTCTCACACTAAGCTACCAGGCAGCAGCTGCCGGGAGACAGCTTTGCGATCTGGCCCCCATTCAGTGATTGTGACATTCAGAGATGACTGTTTCAGGGACTAGAGAAGATGACAGCTTTTCTCCTTTGTCTCCTGAGCTGTAAAGTCTGAGAGTGCAACAGGCAGCTGTGTGCGTTATCACTGGTTTCTAATTATTTCTCCTGTATGTGCCTGTGTGCACGCATATATGTGTATTCAGCATAACTAAGGGCAAGGTCACCTTTTTGTTTTGTTTTGTTACCCAGAGAGCCACACACCTTCTCCCCAACTCTCAAGCCCCAGCCATAACCCAGACTTATAAGTGGAGGTGCTATGGATTCAGGGTGAGAGATTTTAATCTATTCTTCTTTCCCATGGTTGTTCCTTTATTACCTGAGAGGTAAGACACTAAGGCTACTCAACATCAATGTGGATGACTTATTGCCTGTCCCTAAACCTGAGATTTTCATATGCAAGGATCATTTCTGATTGCTCTTTGAGTGGGGCTCTGATAGCCCTGGGCTGGCAGGTGTCAGTGTGGTTTGACCATAAAAACAGGACTGAAAACCTTGAAAACCAATCATTCCTGAGACACTGAGTGGTTCTCTTATCCCATTCCTCATCAGAGGAAAGACACTGAAGGGAGTTGAAATAAATGTTATTCATTATTAATGATAATAAATCCTGGTAGTTTCATGTATTTGGTTTTAAATATGTTTTAATTGATATTTAGGAAGCTGCATTTGAGATTCAGCCTCTCGACAAGATCACAGTGTTACAGGATTAAGAGTCAGACCTTGTGTTGTAAATGCTGTGGAGACAGGCTGGGATTACCAAAATAAGATGCAAAGTATAGACAGACATTTTGTAACTTTCACACTTAGCTGGAATTAATAAATTCCTATTTTTGTCAATGTCAGAAAGCCAAAAGAATGTCAAATATGGAGTATTTCAGAGCATGGTCCTATAAGGATCTGTACCTTCAGCTAAAATTTTCTCGAACCTGGTAACTGTCACATTTCTTGCAAAGTACATCACCCCATCCCCTTGGCTCAAATCTTCAAATCCAAGGAACTGGGGCCCTTGGGGAACCTTTCAACAGCTTTTTGGAAATGATATATCCTTTGAGATAGAAAGATTTAAAGAAAGTCATGTACAGAGTTTTCACTGAACCAAACCTAAATATTATTTTTCCTTTGGAAGAAAAAAAAATTCCAAACTATATCAGCCATAAAAGCAAAATATATTTTATGCCACCACAAACCTTATTGTGAAAACTTTTAGCAAATTTGGCTTAGATGCAAAATTCTCAGTCTTTCTCTCAAAATATTCTATTCAAGTAAAACCATATGTCCAACAGGCTATTAGCCATTTGGGTTCCTCTGCTTTTACTTCTCAAAATGTCCCCTTTCCAGAGGAATAATCACTGGGTACAAATATGGATTTCAGAAATGGCTTTGTGGTTGATGAAATTCCTCCCTTTCCATACACAGTTTTCTATCTCTAAGCCTTCCCCTCCCCCACCCCACCTCTAAATTAAGAACTGTGTTATCTTTCACAATGGGAGGGGGTGAACAACACTAGGGGAGGCAGAACTAGCTTTCCAAATAATCACCTGATCACTGTCTTTTCCTGTCCCCCCAGTTTGCTAGGCTTTCATCGCTTGCAATCAGTTTGCAGTCTTATCAATTCCTATTAAAGCTCTCTCAGTAAGAAAGGTGATATTCTTAGGACGGTAAGAGGTCAGGAAATCCAGCCTGATCTGTACCTCAAGGTCACTTGTTTGGAGAATTTCTCATATTTGGTTCCTGCATATTAAGCAATTGTCAAATTCCGCTCATTCTTACAGCCAAGCATTAGCTTTAACAGTCAAGTAATGTACATCCTGAATTGACTCAATCAAGAAGCCTCTGCTTCTTTTTTTTTAATCCTGTCTGAAGAAATTTCTTTGAGCAACCACGCTATTTTTTTCTTTCTTTTTCCCCCAGCAAAAAAAAAAAAAGGTGTTGGGGAGGGAAGCTGGGTTAGCAGGGAGGAAAATGAAACTTTTACATCAAACACTATTTAGAAGAGAGTTTTGCCCACTGTCTTGAGTTTTGATCACTGACTTGAACCCCTCAGCAGTATCCTCCAGAGTTGCTTTTTTTCGGGATGAAACCAGATTGCTTAGAACCCCTAAAATGTCTACTAAGACAATCACCCTCTAGCACACACGCAGACCCCAAGCACCATAGGAAAGATACAAATGACGCCCCCAAGATCCCAAAGGGAGGAAAAGCAGAACTACTTACATGCATTAGTCACAGAAAAACTATTGGAGGAATCCAAGTGATCTACGTGGTAATTCAAATGGAAGGGCTTCTCGGTGGTGTTCTGGTTGGTGTTGTATAACTGCACGGCAAAGCGGAAAGCGCTGTGTTCCTGCACCGTGTTTCTCATGAAAAGTCCACCTACAAGCAAAGGGAACCAAGATTGGGCTTGTGTCCCCCCACCCTAGGACCGCTTAGAAATTGGGGAACACTATAGCTATTAGATACCTCTCAGTGATACTGGGGTGTGCAATTGAAGATCAATATTCAACCTGCGTGTCTTTCAAGACTTGTGAACTCAGATTTCAGCCAAGAGAAACCTGGTTTCTCTAGACTGAAGAGAAGACGCTGGAGAAAAGGGAGCAAAGGAAGAGGGGGCTGTCTTGGGTTAGGACGAAGGAATCAAGAGTGGGACTTGGTTCTTTCTTAGGCGGTAGCCTTCTTGTCTTTTCCACCCTCATCCCCCGCTCATCCACACAGCTGGTTCATCATTTCCTGGGGTAAAGGGAAAGGTTGGGAAGAAAAGCAATTTTATTCCTTCCCCCTGCTGCCCCATCCCGTTCCCCACAGCCATTCTCCCGGTGAACAATACTAGAGATTGGTTCAGTAATGGCAACAATTCTAACTTCTCGACTTGTAAATACAGGCAGAAGCCGAGAGAACTCCCTCCAGGCGCCCAGGAGCCGGGCTCCAGACAGATACAGCGGCAATTCGTGAATTCGTGGTCTGCGTGACTTCACAGCTTGCCGGCTCAGCTCCTTGGCTCACCCCCGCCTCCTACCCCATCCACCACCGACCGACCCTGGCTGCTTCCCAGGTCTAGGTGATCCAGAGTGGGCTGTATCTCTCCCAGTACTAGCCTGTCTCCTGGTAGCCGGAGACGTGGGACGGAGCGCCCCGGGCCCGGGTTACTCGCCCTGGCGCGGCCAGACAGGCGGCATCACCCTGGGACAACTTCCAGCGGCTGCACGCACGCCATGGCAAAGTCCGGATCAGCAATCCGAAAAGCCGCGACTCTTCGCCCCTTGCAGCATCTCAGCTTCCTGCTCGCCTCTGGTGCTCCTCTCAGCTTGAAAAACCCAGCAGCCCCCCCCCACCAGCCCCGGGAGACCCCTCTTTGGTCCTCAATGCTCCCCAGAATGGCCACCTCGTTGGGGCTCAGATCCCCACGATCTCTGCCCGATCCCCGTCCCCAGTCCCCCTCCCCAGGCCAAACAGGACAGGGTCTTGGAGCCGCAGTAGCCCAGCTGGGGCAGTGGTCTCGAGGGCAGGAGAGCCTGGCCCGACTGGCTGGCTCGCTCGTGCTTACCTATGCTGATGGTGTTGGGGAATCCTCCGTGAGAATGACCCAAAAGCCCCAGGACTAAAAAGAAGACCGCCCGGAGCACGCTTTGCCCCATTTTCTTCTGCCTGGCCATGCTACGCCTAAAACGAAGCTGACAAGAGCATGGGCGCAACTCGGGAGTCGTCAAAATAATAATAGAAAAAGAAAAATAATTCTCTGGCTCTTACACCCCCTCCCCTTAACTTGCTCTCTCACTCTTCTTTTCCACCCCACACTAGTCCTCCTTCTCCGCTGCCGCCTCCTCTTCTTCTTCCTCTTCTTCTCTCTCTCTTACTCTCCCTCTTATTTGCTCTCTCTCTCTCTCTTGCTCCCTCTCTCTCCCTCTCGCTCCCAGGATCTCTCACACCCCCTCCCCGCCCCCCACCTCACTTCTGTCTTCACACCAATCTGGAAGGCAGGTTCATTGGCTGTGAGCTGGGTTCGCCAAAGCGATTTCTCTCCCTATCACAGAAAGACGAGAGGAGAGAGAGAGAGAGAGAGAGAGAGAGAAAGAGAGAGAGAAAGAGAGAGAGAGAGAGAGACCTAAAACACAAAACAAACAAAACATAGAAAAACAAAAATAAAGAAGCAAGAGAGAAAGAAGAAAAAAATTATGAAGACCCGAGATCCCCTTCCCCAAAAGATGGTTGGTCTAAAGAGGGGGGAAAAAGACGAAAAGAGGGAAAAGGCTCCGTGCCAGTGAATCGGGCTCTTCCAATTGGGCCGGTAGGAGGATATTGATCAAAGTTGATCTGACGTGGAATTAAAGCCGCACACCGCTTAGCTCTACTGCAAACTGCAACCTCGGACTGCAAAGCCTAGGCGCTGGCGTTTGTCAACACGGGAGATGGGATCAATAGAAATACACCAGTCTCCAAGTGGATCAACCTTTCAAGCTGCAACCGCTCCCCCCTTAAAAAATCTGCATTGCCTCTGCGTTTGTCTGTCTGTCTTAAAGAAGGGGAGTCTTAGGGGGGTGGTTAGTGGTTACTCCGGAGTCTTTGTAGAGAGTCACAGAAGCAGTTCCCATCACAATGCGCCCAAAGATGTTGCGCATGCCGGGTCTCTGCCGCTCAGCGTTTACAGCAGAGATCTGACCGCGAGTTATCAACCCCCCATCCGCATCCCAGCAGCTTTTGGAGGTGTGTCCCTCCCATTAACGCTAGTGTCCAGGCCGGCTTGCGGAGGAGGCATAGGGTGGCCAGTGATGAGCAGTGTGGGGCTGACTGCTTTGGAGGGCGTAGATAAAAAGTGTGTGCACGGCAGTGGTAACTAAAAGGTTAATGAAAAGGACGGACTCTCAGTCCCACCGACCAAGGAGAGAGGTGTGAGAATGAGCTGGGATGGGGGTGGGGATTGAAAGTTGAGGTTCAAGAAAACTGTCTCTAGCTGCCTTGCTCCCTCAGAGGTGCCTCTGGACTTCTGCAGCCTAGGCCCCTGACTCATGACTCCCAAGGTTATTAGTTCTGACTCTTCTTCCTCTTTGTGCTTTAAGGGGAGAAAAGAACCTATGAAGCTTGCGAGTGATCCTCTCTGCAGCACGTCCTGGGTGAATATCCTGGGTTGAAGAGTCTTAAAAACGAATCCTCTTTATCTCCCAAGTCTTTTTCAGTTCTACCCCACAGCTTTTCTGGAAGACATGGGTTTTATCCTTCACACACCTGCTATTCTTTTCATATCCTCTCTTCCTGGTCTAAGTGGAAAATAAACCTTCCTGCCAGTGTGTAAAGCAATCTGATAGACATTGGGCAGTGGATAGAGGATAGTGGCCCAGGTGCCCAGATAAAGCATCAGTTACTCCAGAACTTTGGATTTGGCAAGACATAGGCTGGAACCTGAAAATTGATTCTAGAGTCTTTACAGACTTGTATTCATTCTGATAATGCATAATCTCTTCCAAACCCACCACCTATAGAAATTTTTCGTCTCCATTTTGATAGTCCAAGGCTGGTAGTGAGGGAGAAACATTGTAGTCAGAGGAAACTCACTTTTCCAGTGCGAGAAGCATTAGGGAAAAGGTAGTAGTAGAGACAAAGTTAACCACCCATTGACAAACATGGACAGTGAGATAGCATTGTTTGGGAACATAGGTTTAGGATATGGAAAAGTCCAGGTTCAAGTCCAAATCACATCACATACAGGCAGTGGGTGACCTTGAGCAACTACATTTAACCTGAACCCCAGTTTTCTTATCTTCAAGATGGGAATATGAATATTTCTCTCTTTATAAGGTAATTATTATGATTAAATATGATAATGTATGTAAAAACATAGAATTCAGTGCCTGACTCATATGAAAAATCAGTAAGTGTTGATTTCCAAACTTCTTCCCTCTTTATCACCTTTTAAAAGTGCCCTCTTCTCCCCAAAAGCTCCTCATGTTGCCATCCTCCCCCCTCCTCACCATCCTCACAACCTCAAGATTCTGCTATCAAGTGTTTGCCAATGTTTCATATCAAAATCTTCCCATTCTAGCTCTTCAAGAGCCTCAGGACATAGCAGAGAGACTGGTGGATGAATCTTTACTAAGATTCTAATTGGCAGGCAGTGACAATTTAATATTAAAAATACCACATTTAGAGAACCTCTACTTTGTGTCAGGCACTATATGTTTCTCCTTAGATAACACAGGTAACACAGTTGCACTTTAATAGGAGCCTTCAATGCCTTGGTTCAAAGGAACAACTGTAATGAGGAGGTTTCAGTTTTGATTTCAGGTAGGTGAACGATATATTTTGTGCTAGGGAGGAGAGGATTTCAGACACCTCATTACACTTCTGAAAGCAGCCAGGACTCCATCCATGCTTGGTTAGCCATTCAAAAAGGTGGAAGAAGAGATTTCTGGTGAGCTTCACTGTCATTTGGCTTGAAGAGTAATGAGGGTGGGTCAGTAACAAAAGATGAGAGGAAGGACATCTCAGTGCCACTGCCCCTGAAAATCCTCCATTGAAGTCATCACTGTAAATGCCACCCATCCCTTCCATTTTCATCCTCCTCTGCCCAATACCTTTATCTCTCTCTTTCATCTGCCGCCACTCTTTCAACTTTTAGCTGTCAGTGGCAGCTGTTGGCAGAGTTGAACTAGTCTCATCTGAGCCAGTAGGGGTACAGTGGTAGACTAAGCATATTGCTGTTGGTTGAAAAGACCGTATAATACATGCAAATTCTTTAGCAATTGATCCTTCACCCATAAGAGCAGTGAAGCACTTTTTGAACTTCATCTTTGATTTTCCACTGAGGGGCTGGAGATTATACTGGTAGCATTATAACCACCAGAAGTTGTCCACCAAGCCCCAAATCTAGCTCTCCCTCTGTGGTTAAGAGGTATCCCCGTCAGATTCACAATGATATAAATAGGATGCATAGTTTGTACTTTTAAATGAGCTCTGTGATATAGTTTAAATAGCAAGAAAATAATTCATTGCAGTTTTTGTCAAAAAGTGAAAATAGTACTTTTCTTCACGAGTTTTATGCTTGTTTTATGCTTTTGGGATGGGTGCATTTATATAAGCAGAAAGAACTGTTGGGAAGTGGGATTTGGATGGGGTATCTATACCATACATTGGGCCTCATACTTGCTAACTTAATAAAATAAGGAAAATAACAAAAATCATCCTGATTCGTTGGAAGGAAACTGCTATACCCTTTAAAGATAATGAAACTAAGACACTATATTTTTTGCCTAATAAAATTATAATTTCCTCAGCATTTGACTTGCTACTTTGATTTCTTCAACAAACATCTATTGACCACCTGCTATATGACAGTCTCGATTAAGCCCCAGGAATACAAGGGAGCAAGACAGTTTCTGCTTTCAACGAATTTCAAGTTTAGAGGAGGAGCAATTGTATTCACTGGCAGTGACAATGCAATATGGTAAATACTCTGAAAACAGTAAGCACCAGGTACCATGGCAGCACAGAAGAGAGTGTTTAAATATCTGAAACAGGTACTTCCTTTATTCCAGATTCAATCTAAAATCATTAAAAAAGAACAAGGTTGATTTCTGGCAACACTTTCTTATGTTCAATTATCCCATGATTCCATAAAGTGGGATTGTCTTAGGGTCAGCAAAACTGTTCAAGTGTCAGCTCAGACTCTAATCAAGGAATGAAGGAGCAATGATATTGTTGAACAAATTTATAGCCCTGAGGAGCTGAAATTCTAGACATAGGCCTAATGGAGCTGCTTCTGATGGATGTTTATCTGTGAGTTAGAGGGGAACCCTTATAAATTTGGGTTTAATATACCCAGAAATGGATTCAGAAAAATTCTAGAAAAAGACAGTCATACTGGGTGAGCAGTGGCCTTGTTTATACTGTTTTTTTTTTTTAGATTACCTTGCTTTTTATACATGCTAAGGGTATTAAGAACTCAATATTTGTCCCAAAGACGTCCCCAGGAGCTATTTGAAAGCACGATCACTTGGAGGTAATCTTTTACTTTTAGTGCCTCTCTTCAAATACCATCCTCTCTGGCTTAAGCACTTTCCCACCACTTCCTTTAAGCACCCTCGGGGTTAATGACCATGCTGTTAACCCCCTCAGCTCTTGTATCAATTAGTTAGGATGTTTCATGCTGCAGGCAAGAAAAAAAGACTACTAAAACTGGTACAAATAATAAGGGAGACACATTGGCTCACATAATTGGAAGGCCCAGAGGTAGGGCTGGCTTGAGAAATGATTAGATTCATTAGTTCAATTTAATCAAAGACCTGATTTCTTTTCTTCTCTCCTTTCTCATGATGGAAAATGCTTGTAGCATTTTTTTGGCTTCATATCTACATCATATCATCTTGTATTGGTTCATACAGAATCACATGACCATTCATGATCCAATCCTGTGGGCAGCTAATGTCATGCTTAGGCCTGAATTACATAATCCAATCACCATGGCATGGAGGACCAAAATTATGCTCCACCTATAAAGTTTAGTGTAGAGTCAGTCCTCCCCCTCACCACCAAATCACATGATTGATACACAGTGAGGCAGAGACACATGGATATTTGGAAACAACCACACTAACCACTAAAATCCTTGTTTTCCTGAAAGCTTGGTCTCTGAGAATTGTGAGTAGTGATAATTATATTCCTAAAATGTCTATATGTCCCAGATGACTTGCTGAGTTGGTCTTGTATTTGGTCTGTTACAGGTAGACTGCTCAAGGGTGAGATCCTTCTGTTACTTTAGTAGCTCAGCCCCCTAAATTGATGCCTCTGTCTGATATTTAACCTCTGCTCTGAAGAGAGTCATGCTATATTGAGAATCCAGGATGAGCAATGAATATTGAAATAATTCCATTTCCTAGGGGTAGAGGCAAATAGGTTTTCAGATCCTTTCGGATGAGGATCTCATGATTTCTCCCAGTGTTCTTCTAAGGGTAAGCAGAGGTCTAGGCTGTCACTCCACAGGCTATGAAACTAAGGAATCAGAGAGGTTCAGTGAACAGCCCAAGGTCACTCAGCTAGGTGGTGAAGAATGAAGTTTCTTTTCCCTCTAGGGCTTTATCCACCAGACCAGAGTCTCATTCATGCTGTGAGGCTGAGAATGTGAAAGAACTGAATCATAACAAATATATTCTGCTGGGATGGGTACAGCTTAGCAAGTAATTATCCCCTGGTGGGCTCTGAATGGGCTTGAAAACTGCAGATGAAAAGCACATGTACTCACAAAGTAACATTCTTATAAGCTGCAATGTCTTTCTGATGTAAAATGTTAATTTATTTTGAATGATTCCAGATTACCTCCCAGAGATGATATTGTTGACATTTTTATTAATGTATATATTTTTTTTACCCATCTAAGAAGGTTAAAAACTGTCACTGTGAAATAAGATAGGCAAGTCAGGGGGAAATTAACCCCTGTACCCATAATAAGCCTCACCTCCCAGCCCTGTTTGAATAATTTGAGAGTGTTGGAGATGTTGAGGAATTTTTGGTGCCAGTTTTTTGAGGAGTTACGCTTTATACTCAACTAGAAAAGTTTATGATAATTAGAAATTGACTCTGGATTCTGAAACTTACATGACTGGATGTCAGGAACTGGGTTAGCTTCATGCCAGATAACATCATATAAAGACAAAAATATTTTTCCCCGTTTTTGATGTGCATATACTATATGAGTGTGGATGATAGTGAGGGGGCATTGGAATGGGTGAAACGCATTGTTAGATTGAATGAGTGTTCTAATTATTTGCCTCTTCCTAAATCCATACTTTTGTCATGGCATCATTGTGGGCAGTTAATTTTTCCTGCCCTTTAACTTGGCCATGTGACTTTCTGTGGCCCATGGCATGTGGAGAAAAGTAACAGTATGCTAGTTCTAGCTTATGCCTTAGGAAAACTTATGCATCTCTACTCACCATCTTAAGCCGTGTCTGTGCCATGAAAACATGTACCAGCTAGTTTTCTGGCTTAAAAAATTAAAGATCTGTAGCTGAGAAGCTCTAGTGGATCACAGACAGATCTGCAGTGATATGAAGAGCCATCTGAGCCACTGCAACCTATAGCAATGCTACCTAGCTAAGCCCAGTCTAGATCAGTTGAATCCCCACCAATCACAGACAGGTGAGAAAGGATAAGTGATTGTTGTTTTAAGCAACTAAGGTTTAGGGCACCTTGTTTCTGAGCAATAGGTAACAAATACAGCAGGACTCTGGCAGTGGTGTGTTTCTGAGTGATCTATGGTTAAGGTGAACGTGCTAGTTGTCCATTTTCCTGACACAGTTATTAGTAATGTCTCCCTTCACCCTTAAAAGGATCCTATTTTGGTCTGGGTGTGGTGCTCATGCCTATAATCCTAGTGGTTTGGGAGACCAAGGCAGGAGGATCATTTGAGGCCAAGAGTTCGAGACCACTTTGGGCAACATAAAAAGACCCCATCTCTACAAAAAATATTAAAAAAAAAATAGCTGGGCATGGCCGTATGCACGTGCAGTCCCAGCTACTTGGATGGCTGAGGATGAAGGATCATTTAATCCCAGGAGTTGGGAAGGTGCGGTGAACTGTCATTGTGCCACTGCACTCTAACCTAGGCAACACAGAAAAATCCTGTCTCAGAAAAAAAAGAAAAATTTCCCAGTTTGGATTATAATTTGTAAGGTCGATCTAGCTGAAGGGGCTCATGTGGTTGCTTTAAGGGCCAGATGGAAGTCTTACTATCTGCTTGTTTGCCACTTCCACCTCTTAATTTCTGTTTCCTAATTTGTCATGTGTCGATATGAGTTTAGCCATCTTGAGGAATAAGGTATTTTTAACACTCTTTTAGATATAGGAAGTTCTGGGTTTCCTTCTTTGAAAGAAAATTCAGAATATTTAGGGGAATGAAAAGATAACTGGAAACATTTGAATTTTAAGATACTTGCCTTGCCTGTGGCTAATTCTTAAAAAGGAGTTGCAATTGCTGGTTTTCCTAAAGTTTAATCTGTTACAATCTGTATGCTGTGGGCATATTCTATTGAGTCTTTCTGACATCGATTTCATGAACATTATAATTTTGAGGGAAAACAAAAGCATATTAACCACTGTGCACTTTTCTGGGTGATTACCCACAAAATTAAAATTAGTTGTTTTCTCCTTTGAAAATACATGTATGCCCTAGTTTAAGAAAATCTAGTACATGGAAATATAAATTTGGAGAGAGTTTTGTAGTTGACTAAAAGATTTGCCAAAGTTTTCCTTTAAGTAGTAAATGGCTCTTGTGTAGTGATTGTAAGTCTGACATTATTTCCCCCCTCCACCAGAGGACAAGCAGAAATATTTGAAGACATTTTTGATTGTCATGCCTGGGGACAGGGTATAGCACCTGTTGGTGCTACAGATATCTAGTGGGTAGAAGCCAGGGATGTTGCTAATTCTCTTCCAAAGCACAAGGCAGTCTCAAATGTCAATAGTGTTTGTACTTAACTGGGAAAGTTTCCATTTTGAAGAAGCCAAAATGGAACAAAGTCCTATGTATTCAGAATAGGAGTTTTAAAAATAAACCAAATTATTTAAACAGACCTTTTTAGAAATATGAGTATTGGATCAGGAATCTGAACACCTGGATTATAATCTCAGTTCTGCCAAAATTACTAAGAAGGTGACTTCAGACAATCACCTGAGACTCAGTGTTTTGAGCTTTTAATTGGGACTACATCTTATCTAGCTCTCTGTATAAAGCATTAGAAAGAAGAGAGGGAAGAGAGAGTACAGGGGAGTGGGGAAATGGAAAGATCATTGATATTATACACTTAATATTGTGGCCTTCAGGTTGGTTAAGTTAATTAGCTCAAGTCACAGAATTAAATTATAAGAAAATATAAACTTTCTAAGAGTGGTTTTATTCCTCTCACTTTTATGGACATTCTACAATGGAAGAAAATGAGGTGGGGCAAAGTATCTGTCACTTCCACAAATCCAGTGCAGAAGCCAAGTATTTCTGGCTTTCTATGCTGCCTCTTTTGCATTAATTCACTGTTAGATACCTAAGGTGCCTTTTACTAGCTATCAGTGCTTCAAGGAATATTATTGTTGTTATTATTGCTTTTTTATAGTTTAGAGAAATATGAACATAGAGGAAGTAGCAGTTATGAAAATATCCCTACAGTGATCCTCAGAGGTCAGGGTTAGGCAGAAAGCTGGTTCCTGCTGAGCTACCAATATTCATTTGTACTTAAGAGTAAGAAGTTAGGTGGACTCTAGGTAGCAGCAGGAAGGAGGGAGGTAAAAACAAGGCCCATCCAGTGTTTAGAAACTCTTCAGGGAAGATAGGTCTGGCTACACCATTTGTAGACAAGTGGAAAATGCTTGGCACTTTCTCCAAGTATTATCAAGAATTTCAAGCCAGAGATGGCAGACATTTAAGCCAAACATGGGCCCTTTTAGCATGGGATGCCATGAGACTGCACAGGTCACACTGAGGGCAGTGCCTCCTCTAGGGGAGATTGTGTCCGTCTGGAGTACCTCCCTCCTTAGTTCCCTGTGATATTGGATCCAGGCCTTAGGGAGAAAGCTCACTCACTAAGGGCTTGGTAAGGGTTGAGGGGAACAAAGGGGCTTCCTCTAGGGAGGCTGTAAGGAGGTCCTCACTGCTTCTTTCAGTCTCCCTCCATGGGTAGCCCCAGTGCCAAGAGAAGTTCCATGTTAAAGAGAAAGATATCTTTTAGGAGGCCCAAGAGTGGTCTTACTGATCCTATAGGCTTGATGTCTAAACTCAAATTGAGTTCCCTGGGGGGAAGATCCTTCAACATTCAGAAGTATCACACTGAAAAAGTCCCTGTGAAGCAATGCTCTCAAAAACAAAACTGAAATAAACATTTTCTCTCCCTTAAATTGTGGTTAAGAATTTAGAATGTTAGCACTTTATGCTAATAAAGCAGTGACTCTTTCCCAATTCTGAATTTCCTTTACTCAATTTCTGGTATATGTACATTAACTTGGTACTTTTTCATGATGATGATGATGATGTTAGCTAACATTTATTTGTTACCTCATGCCAGGTATTCTGCTAACTCAGTGGTTCTCAACCTGTGGGTCGTGACCCCTTTGGGGGTTGTTTGACCCTTTCACAGGGGTCGCCTAATATCAGATATTTACATTGCAATTCATAACAGTAGCAAAAATTATAGTTATGAAGTAGCAATGAAAATAATTTTATGGTTGAGGGTCACCACAACATGAGGAACTGTATTAAAGGGTCGCGGCATTAGGAATGTTGAGAACCACTGTGCTAACTGGTTTCAATGTATTATCTCATTGAATTCTTACAACAACACTTTTAGGTAAGTATTAGTTCTTACCTATTAGTATCCCCATATTCAATGCAAACCAAAATTAGAAGCATCTCAAATAATCCTTAAAAGAAAGAGACCCTGAAAACCATCTATCAAAAAAGAGGAGATATTAAATGGAAAGTAATTGCACAGTTCTCATTATTAACAAGTTAGAATATGAAAAATGCCATTGATTTTTCTTTTTATTATGGGATGGTTCCCTTATTGTATAATTTTGTGAACACAAAAATTTGTATAATGCTTAGTACCCAGAGTTTTCTCAACAAAGGAGAACTGAATGAATTAATAAATGAAAGCTTTCATGGGCTCACTCAAGATCTAAATTTTCTAACGTTTCATGAAAACATCCTAAGCTCTTTATTCATAAATTCTGCCATGAGGGTTTTGAGAAACAAAATTTTGTGCTTGAAGTACACTATATCTTCATTTCAGATAAATCTTGTCTGTGGTATCAGCCTGCCCTTCTGATATGGTTATAAACCAAGGCATCATTACCACCACCTTGTGGAAGTTTCTAATAATTGCAGACAAATTACCAGAGTAGAAAGCCACAGAGGTATTTACTATTGAACCTCACACTTCTCCTTCTATCAATCACAGGACTTTTTTGCTTTAGCTAGATTTATGGGTAACAAATGAAAGCAATAAATTTCTGTGTCTTTTATTTTAGGTAACCTAATTTTTTTTTTGGAGTTAGAAATGAATAACACATGCATGAATGGAATGTTTACATTTCTAACTAGTCCATTAAAAAATATAAAGACTTTATTGTCTTTCTAACCAGCATGAAACTTAAGGGAATCAACTTCTTTGGTACTGGAATACACTGCGATTCTACATTTTAACTCTAACTAGTTTACTAATTTTTCTTATCTAAGATTTTGTGAGCTCCATGAGGTCAGGGATTTTTTTTTTTTTTCTCTTGGTCTGTTTTGTTTAATGTTGTAATCCAAGGATCAATGGCTAGAAGATAATATCTACTAAATCTTTCTTTTAATTTCTTTCTTTCTTTTTTTGAGACAGTGTCTTTCTCTTTGTTCAGGCTGGCTTCGAACCCATGGCTCAGGCAATCCACCCACCTTGGCCTCCCAGAGTGGTAGGATTATAGGCATGAGCCACTGTGCCCAGCCTCTAAAATTTTTTTAAGTGAATAAATGAATGCATGAATTAGCCAGAAGCAAAACCCTGTGGTGCTCTTCTTAACATTATGGTACATGCATTAGGATGAATACACAAGGGAGAAGAAGTTTCTGGTTATATGGATGGACCAAAAAAGAGGAAACAAACAAACAAAAAAAATCTGGGTGATTAGATTTGGAAAACTTTTAAGAGTGCACTGACCATACAATGCCTCTTGAGGTGTAGAGCATGGTGGGGAAGAGTAGATCTGGAGAGGAACAGAAGAATAACTTTTCTTGTCTCCTTGTTTATGAACTTGCTCATCCTTTCCCTCTTCTTTTCAGTATTCTTTTAGATAAAAGTGTTGGTATAGTTCACAAGGTACTTGGCAGAAAGCAGTCCTTGTATAACCATTAAGGGATAAAGGGAAGTTGAGAAGAATTGAAGGCCTGAGTTAGTACAACATTTCCTATTTCTCAACAATGGGAAAATTGGCTGACTATGTCTATATCTGGCCACGGTATGATAAGAGGCTAGGTTGCAAATGCCAACAAAATGGGAATAGACATCAGCAATTTGTTTGTATACCTTATAATATGGGCAAATCTTGCTTTATGTAACAGGCATGCATCTAAAAATTTGAGTGAAAAATGAATTTAGGTAAATACAATCCTATTTTAGATACAGGACAGGTGCTTGCCACTTAAAGGAACCCTGAAGCAAATCATTTTACCAAGTGAAAAAAATTAGCTATTTTGTCATTTTTGTAGTTTCCTTCATGTTGTACTAAAAATAAAACACAGTTCCCTATAACTTAGAGGATATATTCCATTGAATAAAAAGCTGTAGTTTTGAGATGTTCATTTATCAGGCCTTTTGTGATACTAAAACTTAAATGAGGAAGTATCTAGCTTTCTCAAATTCCCCATATTCCAATCTAGTATCTTTTCATAGCATACTTCTGAAGTAGGATCAGAAATTTGCCAATTTATATGGGACAAGGTTGAAATGTTAATGAAATATATATAACATTGCCCTCCTTCACCTGAACTTATTACCATTCACTTCTTTACCGAAGTCTTGCATGTACCACATAAGCTATACATTTCGTGTTAGGGAAAATGAATTATAGTTTAAGTTATTATTTATCAAGTACTTTTTTTGTGCCAGGCATATACTAAGTACTTTCTAAGTATTTTTACAAGCTGAGGAAACTGAAACACACAGAGAGATTAAGTGACTTGCCCAAGGTCACATAGTTCTAAGTGGTGGAGGTGAACTAAAGTCCAGGAAACCTCTCTGTCACCCTACCTTAACATCATACTGTGTGTTTCTGTGTATGTGCATTCTGACATCCCAAATAGTTTGTGTGAGAAAGATGCCTCTTTGCCATACAAACTCAGTGGCCACTCAACCAGCATTGTAGACTAAATGGGACAAAGACTTGGAAGAGAATTGTTTTGTTTTATAGGTTTCCCTTTCCACCTTAGCTAAAGCAGATTTACATTCTTCAGGGGATGGAGGGAGTACTATTCATGTGTTCCAGAAAATAGTTACTTATTGAATGCTAATAATATCCTCTGAAAGGGTTAAGTTTACTGTCTGAGAGGGGATGAGGCAATGTGTACAATGGAAAGGTGGTTTAAATCAACAGCCACTCTCCCCAGGTAAGCTCAAAGTCCTCCATCCATAACTAATGTTAGATTGATTTAACCTCCTTGGGTCTTACCATGCTCATAGATACAAAGGGAATGATAATAGTAACACATACTTCATGAGGATATTGTGAGGATTGAATGAGACAATTAAAGTGCATAGAATGATGCCTGGCATATAATAAGTGCTCAGTAATGTTAGTTCTTATTGTTTCTAATTCCAGGCCTATCAGCATATTTTAGCACTAGTCTCTCTGAGCTTCTTTTGATTTTGGGGGCTCTGAGAGAGAACATTTTGCTAAGTTGGAGGAAGCAGGAAAGGCTTTTGCATTTGCAGAAATCTGTCAGCATTTGAGTTTGTTTAGCCCTGGCAAGAAATGCCTTCCCATTTTGAAAACAAAACAAAAAAAAAATGTATTTTTCAAGTGTAGAATACCTTTAAAAGAATACTCAGAAGACTTATTAGACAGACAACAGCTTTTACAGAGCAACATTGTGGTGATTGAAAGGGAAAAATTGTCAACTGTAAGAATTAGATTGCCTTTAATGGAGAAGCAGAGTTGAGCATGGCAGAGACTGCTGGGATGGTAGGGGGAGAGGGGAGGGCAAGGGGATGCAAAAGGATTGCCAAAGAGCCACGGAGATTGGATTGTGCCAGTCCAGAAACCACTTGCCAAATGAAAGCTGCAGTTGCTCTCACCCACAGCCGCTCTGCGGTAATGAATGCATTTTTGATTAGCTTTGCTGATTACCTGCTCTCTATGCACACAGCAGAAGCTAGAATAGCAGAGACTGGGGCTCTCGGTGAAAACTTTAGAGGCAAGGGGGTGGTGGGAGGGCTTTAATTATCTTTTAAATTTTTTTTTTCCTTACCTGTTCTTTAGTGTACATTGAAATGACCCTGGCTTTCTCAGGTAGCAGCCAAGAGGCCAGAACCTTGGGTTTTTTTCCTCACACATACGTGCTGTTGCAGGGAAATAAAAACAGTGCCAGAGGGGCAAGGTGCAGCACCAAATCCCCCATGTGCTCTCCTCTGATTTCTTTGTAGCGTTTTAACACATCTCCTCAACCATAGGAGATGAATGTCTTTGCATATATTGAAAAAGAAATTATGTCTTTGATTTCCTAGATACATTACAAGTATTTACCAAGATATGAGAATAAGGTGGGGAAATAGGTTTTAGGCTCCGAAGGCACTGTCTCTAAAGATTTAGTGCAATTTGAATGGGAACATGAACTTTGGAAAGGAAAAACACAAATTATCAATTTTGGGACAATTTTCTCTCTGCTGCTATAAGATGAGAACCGGAATCCAGTGTCTATAATCAAATTAATCTTTTTGTTTACACATCCGTATAGCAGTTTTTTCATATTGTATTTTCTCTGTGTATGGGCTATTAATTTTTTTTTGGTTGTTGTAGTTGCTGTTCTGGACTCAGCACTGTATTAGGACTGATCTCTTTCTAACAAGTTGAAGAAACAGATTCATTTATTTAGTCATACTCATCTATAAATGTCAGACCAGCTTGTGACTGAGTGATCCTGTGTAAAACAAATACTATTTTTATTTTGCGTGGAAATGGGAGAACTTGACGACTGTTAGAATACACAGATGAGGTCTAGCCCTATGTCTAGGTGAAGTGAGCGAGTGTTTCTTTTTTTTATTTTATATTTATTTATTTTTATTAAACCATAGCTGTGTACATTAGTATGATCGTGGGGCACCATACACTTGGTTCATAGATCGTTTGACACATTTTCATCACATTAGTTAACACAGCTTCTTTTGAGGGGCTTCTAATGCTTCTACTTTATATCCTCACCACTAGCTTCCTCTGCTTTCTAAAATTCCAATTTTCACCCATTTCTTTGGGACTCCCTCTGTTAAAATGGTAGCAATTTGATACTTGCTTCCCAATATTTCTACATCACAATATTCCTACAGTCACAGCACATAGGAACCGATTCAGAACTGAAGCCAACAAATTTGGAATCTCTGGCTATTTCAGGTTTTGAGTACTGAAGGGAATTACTAACTTAGCACACCTCTAATCTATTCAGAAGATAATTGTCAGCAGTTTTCCATGAAGATAACCATATCAGTTATCATTAAACCTGGGACACTTGTGAATAGAAGAGAGCATTTTTAATAATTAAACAAGAAAATCAGGCAAACTGCATAATCTAGGATATTTGGCCACCCCAGTCAATCATATATTAAACCCAGGTTAGTTTTCCAGTCTAACCCTACTGAGACTAGATCTCTAAAATGTGTACCTTTCTAGTCTGTTCGCTCCATTACTTCTCTTCTTTATCTGCCTTTTTATTTATACAGGTATTCTGTTTTGCTCCAGCCTCCATTTCACAGATGAAGAGACAGATAAGAGACTAAATGATGGTTTTTGTCCCCCAGGTTTCCATCAAAAGTGAACAATCAAGTAGTAGATTATATACTGTGGCCATTTGGGACCCAGGGGTGAATTGATGATTTCTGAGTCTTTATTAGCTTTCCCTTGTGGTTATTTTCCTCATCTCTTTTACCTTCTCTTTCTCTAGCTTCCCAGTGTCCATGTTCACTTCCATATCCAGAATTTTCTTTTTTTGCTCACATCCATTAAAGCTTAACTGTTCTCTACAATATTCTATTCCCTTAGGACTTTGCCCTCTATTAAAAAATGAAAACTAAAAAATTAACATATGAGCTTCTCTAGGCAGTATATTCACATTAAATAGGGGACTTCTGGAGACAACCATGTTAGTCCAATGAAGCAGTGATAAGGGTGGGAGTTTACTCATCTTGGCAAACTGGGGGTGTTTTCTTGATTAGAAGATATGGCCTCTCAGTATGACCTAATCATATCACATAGGGCCTGCCTTCGTCAGGGTTTCCAAAGTTGGATGAGCTGTAATGCCTCTCAACAAGACTCCTATTTCTATCTAGATGACATGCTTTATGAGATTTTTCCCTCATCTTAGATTTACTTGAATTTTTGAAAAAGCAATAAAAATGCTTTTTATAACAGTTAAAGCTGATGAAAGAATAAAAAATAAAATAATCCATATTTGTTTCTAATCTGCTCCAGGCAGAAACATGAACTCACTTTAGAGTGGTAGAGGTCTGGAAATGATTGCCTTCCCTTGGGAGTAGAATTGCCTGTTGTCTTTTTGGGATTATGAGGCATAAATTGCCTGGAGGATGGACAATAATTCTTACAGCTAAAATTTCAAGCCCTCCATTTTAGTATCTTTCCCATCTATACTGCTTTAAAACTAAAGTTTAAAACATCAGGCATTAGGATTCTTTGAGAAATCAGTTTGAAAAGACAATTATAATTTATTTCTTAGGGTTCATATAAATCCTATACCATATCAATCACTGTCTAAACAAACTAATTGGTTCTCTCTGTGGATGTGACATTAAGTAATTTGTTTAAAAATATTTCTTGAGTGTCTACTGTGTGCCAGTTACTGTGATAGATACTGGTGAACAAGATAGACACAGGCCCTGCTGTCATGGAAATTAAACAAAAAAACCAAACTACTAACAAATATAGTGATAATTCACTTTGGTTTGTTCAAAAAAGAAAACCAACAGGATGCTGCAGTAGAGAAATGAAAGTGAAGACCAACTTTTGACTGCCAGTAATAGAAAACTGAACCCAAATTAGGTCAAATAATAAAGGGTATGTTATCTTGCTGAATGAGAAATCTGAAGGTAGGGCACCCAGGGTTAATTCATATACACAATATTAACATTTATGAAGGATCCAGGCACATTCCATCTTTCTATTCTACCATCCTAATGCATGGCTAATGCTTTACTCATGGTTGCAAAATGTCTTCCACAGTTGCAAGCATCAAATATGGACCAATAATAGCTAGTTAAAGGAAATTAATGTTTTCTTTTTCTGTATTTCTCCTTTTTTATTCCCTTTTTAAAATTTCAGATTAATATGAAGTTATGAATGACTAGGTTACATTGTTTGAGTTTCTAAGGTAAATCAAGTTGTAGTTGAGCCCTTCATCCAGGGGCTGTGCTTTATACCCTTACATTGTGCCCATTAAGTGAGAGTTTACCAATCCCCTCCCTTCTCTCATGTCCCCTTTCCCTCCTCCTCTCCTCACTTGAATATAATTGTATTTTTCTCTTGTGTGGGCATGTAGTTGTTTACCTATTGGTTTCATCTTAGTATCGCATATGTCAGATACTTGTGTTTCTATTCTTGTGATACTTTACTAATAAGAATGTTCTTCAACTCCATCCAGGTTAATACAAAAAATATAAAGTTTCCATCTTTTTATGGCCAAATAATATTCTATGGTATACATATACTTTAGTTTATTAATCTATTCTTTCATGTGTTGATGGGCTCTTGGGTTGATTCCATGTCCTGGTGATTGCGAATTGAGCTGTGATAAACATTCTAGTGCAAATGTCCTTATGGCAAAATGACTTTTTTTTCTAGGTAGATGCCTAGAATAGGATTGTGGAATAAACTGGAAGATCTACATGTAGGTCTTTGAGGATTCTCCATACTTTTTTCCATAGAGGCTGTATTAATTTCCAGTTGCCCCAGCAGTGTAAAGGTTTTCCTCCTCTTCATAACCATGCCAGCATCTGCAGATTTGGGACTTTGTTGATGGGGTTAGGTGAATATCTCAGGGTGATTTTGATTTGTATTTCTCTGTTGATTAGGGATGATTAACATTTTTTCGTGTGTTTGTTGGCTATTTGTCTGTTTCCTTCAGAGAAGGTTCTATTCAAGTCTTTTGCTTACTTATAGATGTGATCGTTTGTTCTTTTCTTGTTGATTAGAGTTAACTGTATATTCTAGTTATCAGCACTTTGTCAGATTCGTAGCATATAAATATCTTCTCCCATTCTGAAGCCTGTCTGTTTGATTTAGTTGTATGCTTAGCTGTGCAGAAGCTTTTTAGCTTGATCACGTCCTATTTATTTATTTTTGGTATTGCTGCAATTGCCAGGAGGGTCTTCTTCATAAAATCTTTCCCTAGGCTGATATTGTCAAGAGTTTTTCCTACACCTTCTTCTAGAATTTTTATCATTTTGTGTCTTAAATTTAAATCTTTTATCCAGTGAGAGTTAATTTTGTGAGTGGTGAGAGGTGTGGGTCCAGTTTCAGTCTTCTACATATGGCTAACCAGTTCTTCTGGCACCATTTATTAAATAGGGATTCTTTTCCCCAGTGTATGCTTTTGTTTGTTTTATTGAAGCTCTGATGGCAATATATAGCTGGTTTCATCTCTAGGTCTCTTTTCTTTTCTTTTTTTTTTTTGTGGTGTCTGGCTGAGGCTGGGTTTGAACCTGCCATCTCTGGCATATGGGGCCGGTGCCCTACTCCTTTGAGCCACAGGTGCCACCCTCTAGGTCTCTTTTCTATTCCAGAGATCTATATCTCTATTTTTCTACCAGTACCATGTTGTTTTGATCAATGTAGACTTATAGTATAGCCTGAAGTCTGATAATGTGATGCCTACAGATTTGTTTTTATTTCTTAGAATTGCATTGGCTATTAGGATTTTTTTCTGGTTCCATATGAAACAAAGTACTATTTTTTTTCCAAGTTCTTCAAAGTATGACATTGATGCTTTGATGGGGATTGCATAAAATTTGTTTTTCTAAATTTTTTCCCCCAAAGTCTCAAAAAATAAACAACTAATATTTATAAATAAAAATAGAAGATAATTTTAGAAAACAGATCATGCCAAATCTTATAGACAATAGAAAAAGAAGAAATACTTCAAATTTATTCTACTTCATCTGGATATACCTGATATTAATATTGGAAAAATATATTATTATAAATGAAAATTACAATCATATTTCAGTTATAAATGAGGATGCACTATCCTAAACAACATATTGACAAATTGAATTAAAAATTATTGTTCAAATAATGTACTTTGGTCAAAATTAAATCCAATTTATGTGAGAATTAGACACTATTTTCTTTTCTTTTTTTTTCCTTTTATTTCCCCCACCCTCTCCCACCTTCTATCTCTGTCTGCTCTCCCCTTCCCCCACCCTACCGTGTCATTAATTGTCATCAATTGTCCTCATATCAAAGTTGAATACATAGGATTCATGCTTCTCCATTTCTGTGATGCTTCACTAAGAATAATGTGTTCCACTTCCATCCAGGTTAATACAAATGCTGTAAAAATCTCCATTTTTTAATGGCTTAATAGTATTCCATGGTATACATATACCACAGCTTGCCAATCCATTCCTGAGTTGAGGGCCATTTAGGCTGTTTCCACATTTTGGCAATTGTAAATTCAGCTGTGATAAACAGTCTAGTACAAGTGTCTTTATAATAAAAGTTTATTTTTTTTTTTTCCTTCTGGATAGATGCCCAGTAATGGGATTGCAGGATCAACCAGGAGGTCTAGGTTGAGTTCTTTGACGTTTCTCCATACTTCCTTCCAAAAAAGGTTGTATTTATTTGCACTCCCACCAGCAGTGTAAAAGTGTTCCCTTCTCTCCACATCCGCACCAGCATCTGCAGTTTTGAGATTTTGTGATAATATGGGCCATTCTCACTGGGGTTAGATGGTATCTCAGGGTGGTTTTAATTTGCATTTCTCTAATAATTAGGGATGATGAGCATTTTTTCATATGTTTGCTAGCCATTTGTGTGTCTTTAGAGAAGGTTCTCTTCATCTCTCTTCCCCATCGACATATGGGATTGTTGGCTTTTTCATGTGGATTAATTTAAGTTCTCCATAGATCCTAGTATTATGCTTTTGTCTGATTCAAAATATGCAAATATCCTTTCCCATTGGGTAGGTTGTCTATTTGCTTTGGTTGTCACCTTAGCTATACAGAAGATTTTCAGTTTAATTAATCCCATTTGTTTATTTTTGTTGTTGTTGCAATTGCCATGGCAGTCTTCTTCATAAAGTCTTTCCCCAGGCTGAAATCTTCCAGTGTTTTTCCTATGCTTTTTGTGAGGATTTTTATCATTTCATGCCTTAAATTTAAGTCCTTTATCCATCTTGAATCAATTTTTGTGAGTGGAGAAAGGTGCAGGTCCAGTTTCAGTCTTTTATATGTGGATATCCAGTTCTCCCAGCACCATTTATTGAATAGGGAGTTTTCCCCCCTATTCAATGAATGGTTTATTGAAGATTAGGTGGTTGTAAGTTGTTGGTTTCATTTCCTGGTTTTCTATTTGATTCCAAATGTCTATGTCTCTATTTTTGTGCCAGTACCATGCTGTCTTGACCACTATGGCCTTGTAGCACAGCCTAAAATCTGGTATGGTGATGCCTCTGGCTTTGTTTTTATTACTAAGAACTGCCTTAGCTATACGGTTTTTTTTTTTTCTGGTTCCATACAAAACACAGGATTGCATAAAATTTGTAGCTCACTTAGAATAAAATGGACATTTTAAAAATGTTGATCTTCCCAGCCAGGAGCATGGTATGTTCTTCTATTTGTTAATGTCTTATGCTACTTCTTTTCTCAGGATTACATTCTGTGTAAGGTATGTTTTCAGGTCTTTTTTTTTTGAAGCTCTGTGAAAGGTATTGTGTCTTTAACTTGATTCTCAACTTGACTGTTTGTTATTGGCTTATAGGGAGGATACTGACTTGTGGACTTTGTATCCTGAGACTTTATTGTATACCTTGATCATTTCCACGAGCCTTGTGGTTGAGTCCCTGGAGTTGTCTAAATAGAAGATCATATCATCCACAAAGAGCAAGAATTTGACCTCCTCTGTCCCGCTTGATTTTCTTCTCTTGCCTGATTGCAATGGCTAGGGCTTCCAGCATTATGTTGAATAGAAGCAGTTGATAGTAGGAATCCTTGTCTACTTCCAGTTCTAAGTGGAAATGTTTTAAGTTTTATTCCACTCAATATGATATTGGCTGTGAGTTTGTGGTGGATGGCCTGTATAAGTTTAAGAAATGTCCCATTTATGCCCATTTTATTTTTTTTATTTATTTATTTTTTATTGTTGGGGATTCATTGAGGGTACAATAAGCCAGGTTACACTGATTGCAATTGTTAGGTAAAGTCCCTCTTGCAATCATGTCTTGCCCCCATAAAGTGTGACACACAACAAGGCCCCACCAACCTCCCTCCTTCTCTCTTTCTGTTTCCCCCCCCATTACCCATAATTGTCATTAATTGTCCTCATATCAAAATTGAGTACATAGGATTCATGCTTCTCCATTCTTGTGATGCTTTACTAAGAATAATGTCTTCCACATCCATCCAGGTTAATACGAAGGATGTAAAGTCTCCATTTTTTTTTAATGGCTGAATAGTATTCCATGGTATACATATACCACAGCTTGTTAATCCATTCCTGGGTTGGTGGTCATTTAGGCTGTTTCCACATTTTGGCGATTGTAAATTGAGCTGCAATAAACAGTCTAGTACAAGTGTCCTTATGATAAAAGGATTTCTTTCCTTCTGGGTAGATGCCCAGTAATGGGATTGCAGGATCAAATGGGAGGTCTAGCTTGAGGGCTTTGAGATTTCTCCATACTTCCTTCCAGAAAGGTTGTACTAGTTTGCAGTCCCACCAGCAGTGTAAAAGTGTTCCCTTCTCTCCACATCCACGCCAGCATCTGCAGTTTTGAGATTTTGTGATGTGGGCCATTCTCACTGGGGTTAGATGATATCTCAGGGTTGTTTTGATTTGCATTTCTCTAATATATAGAGATGATGAACATTATTTCATGTGTTTGTTAGCCATTCGTCTGTCGTCTTTAGAGAAAGTTCTATTCATGTCTCTTGACAATTGATATAAGGGATTGTTGGCTTTTTTCATGTGGATTAATTTGAGTTCTCTATAGATCCTAGTAATCAAGCTTTTGTCTGATTGAAAATATGCAAATATCCTTTCCCATTGTGTAGATTGTCTCTTTGCTTTGGTTATTGTCTCCTTAGCTGTACAGAAGCTTTTCAGTTTAATGAAGTCCCATTTGTTTATTTTTGTTGTTGTTGCAATTGCCATGGCAGTCTTCTTCATGAAGTCTTTCCCCAGGCCAATATCTTCCAGTGTTTTTCCTATGCTTTCTTGGAGGATTTTTATTGTTTCATGCCTTAAGTTTAAGTCCTTTATCCATCTTGAATCAATTTTTCTGAGTGGGGAAAGGTGTGGGTCCAGTTTCAGTCTTTTACATGTGGATATCCAGTTCTCCCAACACCATTTATTGAATAGGGAGTCTTTGCCCCAAGGTATGTTCTTGTTTGGTTTATCAAAGATTAGGTGGCTGTAAAATGTTAGTTTCATTTCTTGGTTTTCAATTCAATTCCAAGTGTCTATGTCTCTGTTTTTGTGCCAGTACCATGCTGTCTTGAGCACTATGGCTTTGTAGTACAGACTAAAATCTGGTATGCTGATGCCCCCAGCTTTATTTTTGTTACAGAGAACTGCCTTAGCTATACGGGGTTTTTTCCAGTTCCATACAAAACGCAGAATCATTTTTTCCAAATCTTGAAAGTATGATGTTGGTATTTTGATAGGAATGGCATTGAATAGGTAGATTGCTTTGGGAAGTATAGACATTTTAACAATGTTGATTCTTCCCATCCATGAGCATGGTATGTTCTTCCATTTGTTAATATCCTCTGCTATTTCCTTTCTGAGGATTTCATAGTTTTCTTTATAGAGGTCCTTCACCTCCTTCGTTAGGTATATTCCTAGGTATTTCATTTTCTTTGAGACTATGGTGAAGGGAGTGGTGTCCTTAATTAGCTTCTCATCTTGACTGTTATTGGTGTACACAAAGGCTACTGACTTGTGGACATTGATTTTCTATCCTGAAACATTACTGTATTTTTTGATGACTTCTAGGAGTCTTGTGGTTGAGTCTTTGGGGTTCTCTAAGTATAAGATCATGTCATCAGCAAAGAGGGAGAGTTTGACCTCCTCTGCTCCCATTTGGATTCCCTTTATTTCCTTGTCTTGCCTAATGGTATTGGCTAGAACTTCCAGCACTACGTTGAATAGTAAAGGTGACAGAGGACAACCTTGTCTGGTTCCAGTTCTAAGATGAAAAGCTTTCAGTTTTACTCCATTCAGTAAAATATTGGCTGTGCGTTTGTCATAGATAGCTTCAATCAGTTTTAGAAATGTGCCACCTATGCCTATACTCTTCAGTGTTCTAATTAGAAAAGGATGCTGGATTTTATCAAATGCTTTTTCTGCATCTATTGAGAGGATCACGTGATCTTTATTTTTGTCTCTGTTAATATGGTGGATAACGTTTATAGACTTGCATATGTTAAACCAGCCTTGCATCCCTGGGATGAAGCCTACTTGATCATGATGAATGACTTTTTTGATGATAAGCTGTAATCTATTGGCTAGGATTTTGTTGAGAATTTTTGCGTCTATGTTCATGAGTGAGATTGGTCTGAAATTCTCCTTTTTGTTTGGGTCTTTTCCTGGTTTTGGTATCAGGGTGATGTTTGCTTCATAGAATGTGTTGGGGAAGATTCCTTCTTCCTCAATTTTTTGGAATAATTTCTGCAGTACAGGAATAAGCTCTTCCTTGAAGGTTTGATAGAATTCTGGAGTGAAGCCATCTGGACCAGGGCATTTTTTGGTGGGAAGCTTTTTTATTGTTTCTTTGATCTCAGTGCTTGAAATTGGTCTGTTCAGGAGCTCTATTTCTTCCTGGCTGAGTCTAGGGAGAGGGTGTGATTCCAAATATTGATCCATTTCTTTCACATTGTCAAATTTCTGGGCATAGAGTTTCTGGTAGCATTCAGAGATGATCTCTTGTATCTCTGTGGGATCAGTTGTTATTTCCCCTTTATCATTTCTGATTGAGGTTACTAGAGATTTTACTTTTCTATTCCTCGTTAGTCTGGCCAATGGTTTATCTATTTTATTTATTTTTTCAAAAAACCAACTCCTTGTTTCATTAATTTTCTGAATGATTCTTTTGTTTTCAATTTCATTGATCTCTGATTTGATTTTGGATATTTCTTTTCTTCTACTGAGTTTAGGCTTAGATTGTTCTTCTTTTTCCAATTCCATAAGATCTCTTGTGAGATTGTTGATGTGCTCTCTTTCTGTTTTTCAAATGTAGGCATCTAAAGCGATGAATTTTCCTCTCAAAACTGCTTTTGCAGTATCCCACAGGTTTTGGTAGCTTGTGTCTTCATTGTTGTTATGCTCAAGGAAGTTAATGATTTCCTGTTTTATTTCTTCCTGCACCCATCTGTTATTCAACAGAAGATTGTTTAGTTTCCATGCCTTTGGGTGGGGTGGAGCATTTTTGTTAGAGTTGAGTTCCACCTTTAGTGCCTTATGGTCTGAGAAGATACAAGGTAAAATTTCAATTCTTTTGATTCTGTTGATATTTGTTTTGTGTCCCAAGATATGATCAATTTTGGAGAATGTTCCATAGGGTGATGAGAAGAATGTATATTCTTTATCTTTGGGATGGAGTGTTCTATATGCGTCTATCAAGCACAGTTGTTCTAGGGTCTCATTTAAGTCTCTTATATCCTTGTTTAGTTTCTGTTTAGAGGATCTGTCTAGCTCTGTAGGAGGAGTGTTAAGGTCCCCTGTTATGATAGTATTATCAGATATCATATTGCTCAGACTAAGTAAGGTCTGTTTCAAGAATCTGGGAGCATTTAAATTGGGTGCATAGATATTTAGAATTGAAATGTCTTCTTGTTGTATTTTTCCCTTGACCAATACAAAGTGACCATCTTTGTCTTTTTTGACTTTATTTGCTTTAAATCCACATGTATCTGAAAATAAGATTGCAACTCCTCCCTCTTCTGAATTCCAGTTGCCTGAAAAATTGTCTTCCAACCCTTGACTCAGAGCTTTAATTTGTCTTTTGAAGCCAGGTGTGTTTCTTGCAGACAGCAAATGGATGGCTTGTGTTTTTTAATCCAGTCAACAAATCTATATCTCTTCAGTGGGGAATTCAAGCCATTAACATTTATTGAGATAATTGATAAGTGTGGTAGTATTCTATTCGTCTTATTTTGTGAGAGTCCATTGCTTAGTTTTATCTTTTGCATCAGTGTGGAGGTTTGGTTCTGTCCTTTAATTTCTGAGTTCTTACTTTGCTGCTGATCCATTGTAGTGGTCAGTGTGCAGAACAGGTTGAAATATTTCCTGTAGAGCTGGTCTTGTTTTGGCGAATTTCCTCAATGTTTGTATATCCGTAAATGATTTGATTTCTCCGTAAATTTTGAAGCTTAGCTTAGCAGGGTACAGAATTCTGGGATGGAAATTGTTCTGTTTAAGTAGATTAAAGGTAGATGACCATTGTCTTCTTGCTTGGAAAGTTTCATTAGAGAAGTTTGCGGTCACTCTGATGGATTTGCCCGTGTAGGTCAACTGGTGCTTACTCCTGGCAGCTTGCAGAATCTTTTCTTTTGTCTTGACTTTGGACAGGTTCATAACAATGTGTCTTGGAGAAGCTCAGTTAGAGTTGAGGTGACCTGTGGTCCGATAGCCCTCTGAAAGCAGTGTGTCAGAATCTTTGGTGATATTTGGGAAATTTTCTTTTATAATATTGTCTAGTATGGCTTCCATTCCTCTGGGGCATTTTTCTTCCCCTTCTGGAATTCCTATAACTCATATGTTGGAACGCTTCATAAAGTCCCATAATTGTGACAGTGAACGTTCTGCTTTCTCTCTCTTCTTTTCTGCCTCTTTTACTATCTGAGTTATCTCAAAAACTTTGTCTTCTACCTCTGAAATTCTTTCTTCTGCATGGTCTAACCTGTTGCTGATACTTTCCATTGCATCCTTAAGTTCCCTGATTGACTGTTTCATTTCCTTCAGCTCTGCTATATCCTTTTCATATTCTTCATATCGTTCATCTCTGATTTGATTCTGTTTTTGGATTTCCTTTTGGTTATTTTCCACTTTATTAGCAGTTTCCTTCATTGTTTCCATCATTTCTTTCATTGTTTTCAACATGTGTATTCTAAATTCCCTTTCTGTCATTCCTAACATTTCTGTATAGGTGGAATCCTCTGCAGTAGCTACCTCATGGTCCCTTGGTGGGGTTGTTCTGGACTGGTTCTTCATGTTGCCTGGAGTTTTCTGCTGATTCTTCCTTATGGGTGATTTCTTTTATCTGTTTCCTTGCCCTAATTTTCCTTTCACTTCCTCTTGCTCTTTAAGTTCTCGTGCCTGTGGATGGGCAGAAGCTTTCTCAGGGAAGTGCTTGTCGCTGGAATCACTGCTGAAGTGGCTATCCACTTACCCTGTGTGTCAAAACTGGTCTCCCTCTGCCCCCGAGGGTTAGGGCTGCAAGGCGGCTCAGACTCCGCCCTTAGGCTACTTGGTCGCTAGGTTACCAGCTCCCACCCAATTCCAGCTCTGCGACCCTGAGGGCGGAGCTTGCCGGGGCAGTTCACTCACAATGTCTGCCTATGACCCAGAGCCAAACACTATTAGCTCCGTCTGGCTCAGCGGCTCAGACTGGGGCCCTAGACAAAGGCCAAAGTTCTCCACACTCCCGCTCAGGCTCTCCCCAAGGCAGTTCAGCTGAGTGCCAAGTCCAAAGACACCAAAACAGTTCACAGGTAAGGCCTTTCTGGTTTGCAGTCTCGTTGCTATTGAACTTACAGTTGCAGGCAGGTTTAGACAGATTGAACACACGCGACCACTTGCCGGTTTTCCACTGTTTTAGTCCTCCTCTTGGGGTCCAGAAGTCTCTCACTGACTCCCTGTATCCTCTCAGTGGTGATGATAGGCTGATCCCACCAGCCAGAGATGCCTGGAGTCCTATATCCCCAGACTCACGGTGCCCAGACGCAAGGAAGCTGTTACTCGGCTGCCATCTTCCTCCGCCTCTCCCAAACGCTTGATTTTTGAGGGGGAGAACAGTTACCTTTGTGCTGGTTCTCTGGAAGGTTTCTCCTTCAGCATTGAGGCATCATCTGTCCCTCACGAAGCGCATCTGACCACCAACGCCATCTTGCGAGGACTCAGCTTCTGCTTCCTGTGGCACCTATGGAGCCACTTCCTATGCCCATTTTATTAAGTGTTCTTAGAAGAAAAAGATGCTGAATTTTTGTCCAATGATTTTTCTGCATCTATTGATAGATCATATGGTCTTTTGCTTCTATTTATGTGGTGAATTACATTTATGGATTTACATATGTTGAACCAAGCTTGCATCTTTGGGATAAAGCCTACCTGATTTTATATATTTATATATACATATATATATATATATATATATATAGTGTTTATTTCACATATATATATTTAATGTGTAGCTGTATTCTGTTTGATAGAATTTTATTGAAAATATTTGAGTCAATATTTATTAATAATTTCGGTCTTCAGTTTTCCTTTTTGTTGGGTCCTTTCCTTGTTAGAATAGGTTATCCAATATAGATATGATCCCAACTTTGAAGAATTGGTAGAATTCTGGTATAAAACCATCTTTCCAGGACTTTTGGTTATTGGAAGTTTTTTTATTGTTATTGCAATTTTGGTGCTTGATATTGGTTTGTTCAAAATTTCTAATTTTTTCTGTTTGAATTTTGGCAGGTGGTGTGATTCCAGGTATTGGTCTTTTTCCTCCCTGTTTTCAAGATTCTAGGCATGGAGTTTTTTCTTGTAATCAGTGATGATCTTCTGTATTTCTATGGTATCTGTTGTTATTTCCCCTTTTTAGTTTCTGGTTGAAGTTATTAGATCTCTTACGTTTTTGTTTATAGTTAATATGGCCAAGGGTTTATCAATTTTATTGATCTTTCCAAAGAACCACCTTTTTGTTTCATTGATCTTCTGAATGGTTCTTATGTTTTCAATTTTATTTAATTATGATTACATTTTGTTTATTTCTTTTCTTCTCCTAGGTTTGGGATTGGGTTGCTATTCCTTTTCAGCTCCTTGAGATGGTTCATTAGGTTGTTGAATTATCTTCTTTTGTTTGTTTGGTTTTTTTTTTAGATGTGGGCATTTAATGTGATAAATTTCCCACTGAGGGCTGCCTTTGCAGTGTCCCACAGGTTTTGATAGGTTGTGGCTTCTTTGTTACTTTATTTGAGTAATCTAATAATTTTCTTCATCTTTTCCTTAACCCAACTTTCCTTCAGCATAAAGTTCTTTAGGTTCCATGCCTTTGCGTGGGTATGAAAATTTTTCTTAGAGTTGAGTCTTACTTTTATTCTGTGGTGATTAAAAAAGATACAAGGTAAAATTTCTATTCTTTTAAATTTATTGAGATTTGACTTGTATCCTAAGATGATCAATTTTGGAGGATGATCCATGGTTCTTGGTGAGAAGAACATATACTCAATTTTATTGTGATGGAATGGTCTCTATATGTCTGTTAAGCCCATTTGTTCTAAAGTTGTGTTTAAGTTCTTGCTTTTTTTTTTTTTGCTTTTTTTTAGAACTGGAGGATCTGTTCGGTTCTGTCAGATGTTTGTTGAAGTCCCAAGATATTATGGTGTTGCAGATGTCTTAGTTTTCAGATTTGTTAGGATTCGTTTTATATATTGGGGAGCATTTAAGTTGGGTGCATAGATATTTAGGATTGAAATGTCTTCTTGTATTGTTCTCTTGACCAGTACATTGTGTTCATCTTTATTTTTATTGGTCTAAATCCAATTGTATCTGCAAATGAGGTTGCAACCCCTGCTTTCTTCTGCTTTCTATTTGTCTGTAATACTGTTTTATAGCCCTTCACCGTGAGGCTTATTTTGTCCCTAGTAGTTCATGTTTCCTGAAGATATTATCTAGTTGGCTTGTGCTTTTTATCCAATCAGTTAGCCTATGCATCTTCAGTGGGGAATTCATGCCATACACATTTACTGAGAGAATAGATAAATATGGTGGAGTTCTGTTAATCTTATTTTGTGAGGTCCATTGCTTAGTTTTATCTTTTGCACCATTATGGAAGCTAGGAATTGTCCTTTAGTTTCTGGGTGTCTTTACTTTGATGTAGTCCATTATGATGTTCAGTGTGAAGAACAGGTGTGAGCACTTATTCTAGAACTTGTCTTGTTGTGGCAAATTTCATGAATGTTTGCATTTTATTTCTCTATTGAATAAAAAATTTAGGTTAGCAGGATTCAGAATCCTGGACTAAAAATTATTTTGTTTAAGAAGGTTAAAGGATGCTGTTACTCTGCTATTTTTTTCCCTTGTAAGTAAGCAGTTGCCTACTCTGTTTTCAGAATGTTCTCTTTCTTTTTATTTATTTATTTATTTTATTATTAAATCATAGCTATGTACATTAATGTGATCATGGAGCACCATACACTGGTTTTATAGACCATTTGACATATTTTCATCACAGAGTGTTCTATTTCATTTTGACTTTGGCCATGTTAATAACAACATGTCTAGGAGATTGTTTGATTGAGTTGTACTGGGGTTCTGAAACTATCTAGCATATGAAGTTCTTAGTCTCTGGTAATGTTTGGGAAATTCTTCACCATGATTTCTTGAAGTAAAGTTTCCATATTTTAAGGATTCTATTCTTCTCCGTCAGGAATCTCTATGACTCAAATACTTGTGCATTTGGTGTTGTCCTATATGTCTTTTGGAGAATTTTCTGCTTTTATTCTCTTATGCCTCTTTGAATGATCGGGTTAGTTCACAAGTCTTGCCTTCAATTTCTGATATTCTGTCTTCTACATGTTCTACTCTGTTGCTGAGACTCTCTACTGTGTTTTGAATCTCCTTGAATGCTTCTTTCAAGGAGAATGCTTCTTAAACTCTGCTATATTCTTCCCAATTATGTCTAGATCCTTGTGATTTTTCTTTAATTTCACCGGTTTCTGGGGACAGTTTTCAGACTTCCTTTTGGATTTATTTTTCCTTCTTCTCTTCAATTCTATTCATCTTATTTGCCATCCATATTCTGAATGCTATTTCTGTCATTTCAACTGTTTCTCTGTAGCTGGTATTTTCAGCTATATCTCCTTTGTAATCTGTTGGGGGAGTTGATCTGCTCTGATTTTTCTTGTTGCCAGGGTTCTTTTGCTGATTCTTCTGCATGTGGATTTTCAGTTTATTTATTTATTTATTATACTTTTTAAACTGGAATGTTAGGTTGTACCTAAATCGTAATTATCTAGTTGGGATCCCTTATGCAGCATTTAGGAAACCTGTTTGAAAACTGAAACTGGTGGGCAGAAATCAGATCTAGAGGCCTTAGGATAGGGAGTTTGCCAGTCCCCTTTACCACTGACTATTCTAATAGGTTGTTTCTTATACTGTGGCCCTTTCCATACATAATCTCCCAATGTTGCCTTTCAGGGAGGCACTGTGTGAGGGTCCTAGTGAATTGGCCTTGCTTTATTCAAGCTGAGCATCAAGGACGGCTCCTGGATAGCGAGCTGAACTGTTTCTGTGTCAACAAATTTAAAAAGTCATGTGGTTTTGACAAATGTCTTTGCTTTAACAAATTTGAAATGTCACAGCTTTTGCCTGCAGTTGGGGATGGAAATTTGTGTATTCCTGTCTGCTTCCTGGGCTTTCTCATAGTGGGATAGTTTTCTCCAAGTCAGCAGGAGAGCTGGGGCCTAACTTCCTGGTGGGCTGATGGACATTGATTCTGGACAGAGACCTCTAGAGGACAGGGAAAATTACCCCCCCCCAGCAAGAGTGAGACTCAGGAGAGACCCCACCTCACCAAAGTTAGTGTAATTGAACCACAATTACCTCTAGCAGCAGGGGGTGGGGTACACTCAGTTCACTGGGCCACATAATGCAGAGGTCCATCAGAGTTCCCACCAGAAAAGTTGTGGGGACAGGGCCTATCTCCCTTTCCTCCTGTGGACAGATAAGGATCCTACCAATTGAAGTGACAGAGCAAGTGGTCTTTTTAACCCTTGCTTCCTTGGTTGCAATGGGAGCTGGGTAGAGACCAAAGTTCCTTTGCCTTTCTGGAACCAGAGGGTGGAACAGCCCCTACAGGCTTTATGGGCCGGGCTAGCACTCTAACTCACCCTCAGGCTGTAAAGCAGACCTCTGAATGGGGCATTCTGTTAGGCAACCAAAGAAAGAGGAGGAATGGGCAGTGACCACAAGGTAGCTGAAGGCAGAATTGCTCACTATAATTCCAGACAGGATGGAGACCCAGAGAAGGATATTCCTCTGTGCAGGGAAACTGGGTCTTTTGTCCTTCATGGCACTCATACAGGATGAGAGAGCCTGTATTTCTCTGCCTGTGGATGGTCCCCTGTGTGTGGGGAGGGGTTCCCCGGGTTCCCCTTACCTTTTTATCCAGCTCTGGGATCCACCAGTCTGGTCTGCTCCTAACTGTCCTCTGTTCCCTTCCTTCCTCTCTCATCTTCATCCTCACAGTTTGTCTCAGTGGGGTTGCTGAGAGTCTTGATTTCTTCTTGTGATCTACCTCCCCACTTGCAACAACTCTGAGTTAGCTTCAGTCCAATTATCTGCCTTCTGGATGGGAGTTCTGATGAAAGCTGCCTTTAGTCAGCTATCTTGCCTCCCCCCAGCTGTATGTATTCTTTCTTTTCTCAGCAAGAAAGAGCTTTCCAAACAGATCTCAATCAGACTTCATTTATTGTCACATTGGTCAGATCTGGGTCATGTGCCCATCCTTATCCTAGTCACTGACATTTGGGTATGGTATGATCATGATTGCCTAGGACCAATCATGGTTCACCATCTAGGACTGGGAAAGGGCCAACCTCCCTTGACTACATCATGGCAATAACCTTTAATAAAATTATCACTGTGCTAGCAAAAAGTTAGGGTGGTTGGGAAGTGGCTTCTGTGTGGGGTAGTCAATATTTTCTGCCTCAGATGGGGCAGCCAGGAAAAGTCTTTTCAGTGAAACAACATATTAACTAAGACACGAAAGATGAGAAGAATTTAAATGAAGTGTGGAAGATAGGGATTTTCAAGCAGAGGGAACAGCCTGTGAAAATAACTGAGACTGAAAGATTTTGGCATCTTTGAGGATCTAAAAGAGAACTAGTGATGGGAGAGCTCCATGAAATGAGGTTTGGAAGAAAGGCATATATTGGAACAATTATGAGCATGGCATAGATTTAAAGTTTATTCTAAGTGCAGTGGGAAATCACTGAAGGATTTTAAATAGGTGGAGGTCAGGATTACTAGGGTTTTTGCATCATAGGGGCAAATCTCTCATGACTAGATTAATGCTCTCCTTCGGGGGTAAGTGAGTTCTCATTCTATTAGTTCCCGTGAGAACTGATTGTTAAAAAGAGTCTGGAATCTCCCTACCTTCTCTTGCTTTCTCTCTTACCATGTGATCTTAGGATTACTCATGCTACTATATAGAGAATGAATTGAACAGTCGTCAAGAGTAGAATTTGAAGACCAATTTGGAGGTTGTTGTAATGGTTCAGGGAACAGATGGTGGGGATTTGGAATAGGGGTAGCAATATACGTGGAGAGATAAATTTTATAGGTGGAATTGACATTTTTAATGGCTTAGATGTGGGGCAGAAGGAAAAAGGACGAATCAAAGACTTTCCTGGGTTTTTAGGCTGAGAAACTGAAAGGATAGTAGTCTCCTCTTCTTCTTCCTTCTCTTCCCCCCCACCTCCCACTCATACATGGTATGAGCATCTCATTCGTTCATGAAATAAAAGTTTTTGTTTTCCTGTTCATGGTATATATTCATATATTCAATATATTTACAGGCAGGGAGCCTCTGTTCATCATACTCACTTAGGAACCCAGGTTGACAGAGGCCTTTATCAACACATGTTTCCATGATTGTCAAGTTAAGAAAAGGAGCATGTGACAAATTAAGCAGTGGACCTTAAATGTTCCACTCACATTTTATGTGCCTAACTTGGCCATGCCTAAGTTCAGAGGGGATGAGGACACAAAATCATATCATGTCCTTTGAATAACAGCATGAGAATTTTTATAAATAATCTTAATGATTATCAGAAATGTACATATTTAAAAAACATTATACTCTACATACTGTTGTACAATCTGATTTAACGCAATATAATTTTAAAATAGTAGGGAGCATGATGCAATGGTACATGTCAGATCTATTAAGTATAGAGTATAAATGTCTTAACACAATAATTAAGTAAATGAGATGAGGTATATATTAACCAGTGTGATGTAAGTGTTCCTAATTCTATATGAAATCAGCACATTTTCCCCATAAATGCATTAATGTATAAAAAATAAAAAAAATAAACAATAACAGAAAACCTCAAAAAATTTTTTTTCTATACTGCTATAGATTGTATGTGTCTCCCAGTCCTCATGTTGAAATTTGGTCCCAGTGTTGGAGGTGGTACCTCATGGGAGATTTTTGCATCATGGGGCAAATCTCTCATGACTAGATTAATGCTCTCCTTTGGGGTGAGCGAGTTCTCGTAGAACTCTAGTAGTTCTATGAGAGCTGATTGTTAAAAAGAGTCTGGAATCTCCACACCTTCTCTTCCTTTCTCTCGCACCATGTGATCTCTGCATATTCTGACTCCCCTTCATTTTCCACCATGAGTAGAAGCAGCATGAGGCCCTCACCAGAAACAGATGCAGGTACCATAGTTCTTGTCCAGCCTGCAAGAACTGTCCAGTGAGCCAAATTAACCTCTTATCTTTATAAATGATCTGGTCTCAGGTATTCCTTAGTCCACAAAATGGACTAAGACATGTTCCAATCTTTTCTTATAAGGTGCATTTTAATAGCTATATATATCTGCAATAATTTGTCTACTCAATTTTCTATTTAAGCTGTTTCCAATATTTCACCATGTCAGGTTATACTGTGGTGAGGACTTAGTCACATATATCTTTATTCTCATTTGTGGTTCTTTCTATAGGAAAAAATTCATAGAGTCAAAATTAAACTGTCCTCCAGAATTTTTTTTTATCAATTTATGCTTCTACAAACAATGTGTAAGAATGTATATTTTCCTGATTCTTGCCAATTCTTATTATCCACTTTTTAAACATTTGAAAATTTTCTCAATAAAAATATTGCAATGGTTTTATTTGTATTTTTATTGCTTATAATGTGGTTAAGCATTTTTATATGCATTTTGGCCATTCTCATTTTGTGAATTGCTTTTCTGTGTCTTCTGTATTTGTTTTCAGAGTGACTCACCAATATCAATACTTTATTCCTATTCAGCCTCCGCTTAAAAACATATTTATTTTCTCTTTTCCCCTTGTCAGTTTAAAAAACCTAATAGTAACTAAGGCAACAAAACATGCAAGGTGATTAGACTCCAAAATAATAGTAGTAATCATCCTTAAATCCTCAACAATAGCTTGTGTTAACTTTGTATGGTCTAAAAAAATGTATTGTACATTCTAAGTGTTTATCAGGGTATGGAGACTTTTTTATGAGCTTTTTTTTTCTAGGTATATGGAATCCCTATCCTGAGGATGTGCTTGCTGCATTCAATGCCAATGTTGCCACCTGGAGTTGTGCAATAAAATTGCCCTGCCAAGTGCCTGAAGGTCTGGGGACCTGGTTTTTATTTGGAGCTGCTAGGTTTAACTGATTACATTACTGTTGTTTTCTGCTTCCTCTCCCCACTTATCCCTTATTTCAATTCTAACTATCAGGTGATAATATTTTTCACATCAAAGGACATTCTAAGTTCACATCATAAGTCAGAAGTGCTTGCACAATGGATGAATGTAAAGATGCTCTGATTTAAGCAGTGGAGATATTTGGCCTCCTCTTCGTGCTTCCTGACGACTCTATGGATCTCCAAAATCTCAATGGAACACAGCAGGAATACCACTGCTGGATCAAATGGAATGGATATTGAACTTGGAATGAGGGATGAAACAAACTGGCTATGGACCTTAGATATATTATTTAACACCTCTTATTCTTACTTTCTAAATCTATAAAGTAGAGAAAATATATAATTGGTAATTATATGTTGATGACTAAATCACTGTACTGGATGCTAGGGAAGATTCAAACATTAATAATATGAGTCAATCCTTGTACTTAAGATGTTTATACCAATTCTGATTAGCTTCTAAGATGCCTATGAGTCAATAAATTCACAGGTGAAAATAAGAATAATGTTCTAAAAACCCTTAGAAGAAATAAAGACTCATACAAATTAAAAATAATATTATATATTGATATTGTTGAACTATCATTAATATTTTATTGTGTTGTCAAAAAGTCAGAGAGGTCCTTAATGGTTAAGTGAGGCTGCTTTATAGAGATTGATCCAGTTAATTGAGAAGTGGTGTTGCCACCAAGTCTTCTGTCCCTTTCCCCATAGCTCAGAAGTATTTCGAAATCTTGAGGAGTGCTTCACAGCTGGAAACCACTGTCATGTCTAAGACCTGGCATACAGCCTAGTCACTGAAGAAGTGTAGTCACTGAGCAAACTTTCCAGAATTCTTTTTATTTTTGATTGTAGCAACCTGGATGGATTTGGAAAAAAAAAAAGCGAAAAACAGCATTTTTTTTTTTTTTTTGAGACAGAGTCTCACTCTGTCACCCTAGGTAGAGTTCCAGGGCATAATAGCTCACAACAACCTCAAACTCTTGGGCTTGAGCAATCCTCTTACTTCACCCTTCCATGTAACTGGGACCACAGGTTCTCACCACTGCACCCAGATAATTTTTCTATCTTTATTAGAGACAGGGTCTTGCTCTTGCTCAGGCTGATCTGGAACTCCTGAGCTCAAGCAATCCACTTACCTCGGCCTCTCAGAGTGCTAGGCTTACAGGTATGAGCCAGCTAGACTTTCCAGAGTTCTGAGGCTGGGCTTAGCTTGCAGGTACAACTATCTTAGTAAGAGTGTACTTGTATGTTGTTATGTTAGTGTATTTTATTTTTTTTTAATGTTTTTTATTTTTTTTGAGAAAGACTTGTATTTGTTTATTTTTTTCATTAAATTATAGCTGTGTACATAGATATGATCATGGGGCATCTTACACTAGTTTCGTATTTTAGAAGGGTAGAGGGGTCAGCAAGCAGGCAAGTACATTTGGGAAATCTGTTTATTGGTAGCAGGAATCTAATCAATGACTGGAGATCCAGGAAGGGGATCTGAGCCTAGGAGTAATGGGTCCTGAATCAGAAGAATCATGATGAATTTACAAGTAGAAAACAAAGGTCTTTCAGACTATAAAATTAATCGTACAGGGTGAGTAGAAATCAAGCAAAATTTTTCTACAATACATATGAGGTGGTAGCCAAAATGAAGAGATGAATAAATGGGGCACATTGCTGGAGGAACTCCCTAGAAAGAAACTCTTTCATACTCTTCTTCCCCTACCAAAGGTAAATTTTTAAGAAGAATTTTAAAAATTCTTCATTTTATTGTTACATTTCCTGTGCTCTATGGCACAAGATACAATGTGTAAGGGGAAATGGATTTATGATTCAAATTGTTTCCCAGATACTAAAGCTGTTGTTAGTTATCTTTAGGGTGTGATTATGATAATGCTGTATTGTATTCTGTCTGATCAAGAATGATTAGGGTGGGTGGCGCCTGTGGCTCAATGGAGTAGGGCACCAGCCCCATATGCCGGAGGTTGTGGATTCAAATCCAGCACTGGCCAAAAACTGCAAAAAAAAAAAAAAAAAAAGAATGATTAGGGTAAATGCTTTGCTTTCCAAATTGACAACTCTCTTTGCTTTCACAATGCATGGTGATGGATGAATTAAGGTGATCTAGAGTGGTTGTGAATAAACAAGTTGGGTTAGAAGATTTTACCAATCCAAATGGGAGGTGTTGGTAATTGAGACTAGGGTGATGGTGATGTAAATAATGAGAAGTAGATATATTGTAAATACATTTGGATTACAAAGCAACAGAATTTGATGAAGGGTTGGAAATGTGTGTAGTGTGGAAAAGGTATGCTGGTGGTAAAATGATGTGAGGGAGAAGGAGATGTCAAAGATGAGTTAGTCTTGGGCTTCTGGCTTGCATATATGAGTATACGATGGTGCCATCATATAGAGAAGGGGATACTGGAAGTAATTAGATTTGGAGGCAGAAAATTCCAAGTTCAGTTTTGGACATGTTGCATGTGCAGTGCTTTTGAGGCTTTGAGAGAACATGTTACGTAAAAAGCCTGAAGTTCAGGGGGGAGGTCTGTGCTCAAGATAAATTAGATGAGTTATTTGTGAGTCACACTATACACAGTATTTGGTAATTTGGTTTTCAATGTTATGTGCATCCTCAATTCAAAAACATATAGATTAATCTCATTTAAAGCCATATAGTATTCCATAATATATGCAAATACATTCCCTTATCAATGGACATTCAGGTTGTCTCCAGTTTTTTTTAACTATTACAAATGCTTTAGTAAAGAAATTTATATACGTATTTTGATATCTCTCACATACTGATGCTTTTTTATATATGATGATAAATTCTCAGAAATGGGATTGTGTGTCAGGAGTTATGAAAAATTTAATTTTAATAACTATTTCTAGATTGACAGTATAGTACAGTGGTTGAGAGCATGGGATCCAGAATAAAAAGATCAAGTTTCAAATCTAGACTCTACCACTTACTAGTTGGGTAACTGTGGACAAATCATTTAATGTCCTCTGACTTACTCAATTTCCTCTTATATAATTAGGAAATAGCTATCTCATGTGTCTATTGTGAAAATTAAATGAGGTATTACATTCATATAAAGAGCTTAGAAAGTCCAACACATAGGGGCAGCGCCTGTGGCTCAAGGGGTAGGGCGCTGGTCCCATATGCCAGAGGTGGCGGGTTCAAACCCAGCCCCGGCCAAAAACCAAAAAAAAAAAAAAAAAAAAAGAAAGTCTGACACATACAATAAACTCAGTAAATATCTTTTGTTATTGTTCTTTTTAAAACTAATATTTATTCATAGTTCCCTCCAGAGTGTTGGATAATACTTACTTTCCCACAACTCAACAGCACAGTATGTTATCAATTAAAAAGTTGCTGTTAACTCTCAGTTCTGACTGTGAAGGAGTAGCTAGTATTATTCTCCTGCCATGAGCAATCATAAAAAATTGACAAAATAAACAAAACAACTATTTAAGGCATTTGATAGCAATTAAGGAGGAGACTACAATCTTTGAGAGAGAAGTATATAATTGAAGCCTAATATTCACCGAAGAATTCTCCCTAAGTGTATTTCTCACTGTGGAAGAGTCCAAGAAGAGAACGGTGCCTGCACTGGGCAGAAGAGGCAGAGATCAGAGATTTGAGACTACTAAAGTGGCTGAAATTTGTGGGCATGTTGCTATAGAGATTGGAGCCATAGAGAGGCAACCCCATAAGACTGTGTGTTGTCATAATAACTCTTACCATGTTCCCCGGTAGTGGCCTAAATATTTTCAGCTTTAATAATCACAATCCTAAAAAGTTGGATTATTAGAAGTAGCTTTATTATTTTTTTTTCGATTTTAGGTATGTAGGACTTTTATTGAAGGAGAAAAACAAAGGAATAGGAAAGTTGAATAACTCCCAAAGTCACAGCTCATGGTGGTGAACTTGAATTTCAATACGGGCACCTAGTATGTAATATTGCCTTTCTGAGAGATACTTGTTTCAGTGTCTTACATATATTAACTCATAAAAGAACTATCATTGTCATTCTCATTTTAAAGTCAAGAACTTGAGGTACAATCTTCACAACCAGGAATTACTGCAGCCGAGAGTCAAATTCAGGTAGTTAGGTTCTAATGCTTTTGTCCTTAAATACCACATCACCTCTATTCTTTTATTCTATTCTATTCTATTCTATTCTATTCTATTCTATTCTATTCTATTCTATTCTATTCTATTCTATTCTATTCTATTCTATTCTATTCTATTCTATTTTTTCAGCCCAAACAGCAGAAGGTATGATTTATTGTATACTTGTTATACTCAGCCACAGCTGTGAACAGAACTAGTCCAGAATGCCCAGGCCAGGGCATAGGACCAATAGAGACTGTTTTGATGTAAACAAGATGGATCTCTCAGGGATGGTCTTGGTGATTGGATGGCGATGAGATCTTGGATCCACTGAGAGCAAGTTCCAGACAGTAGCATGCAGTCTGGCAGCTTGTAGTAGTGTCCTCAGTTTCTGGCATCTCATATTCCTGCTCTTGTGGCCTTCACTATTGCACAAGCAAGCAGTTTACTTGGACCTCTGCCTCATTTTTCTCCTTTTGTGCTTCCACCTGTGCATTCGCTTCTTCCTCCACTTGGTTCTCATGGCATGGAGATTTTTAGAAAAGTGTGCTAAGGCAGAAAGCAATACATTTTAATCATTATTTTTGGCCTAATTATATGGATTTTTTTATTTTTAAATTTTTGTATGGACTATTTTGTTAATTTTTCATGTCTTTCATAAACTCTGGAAATTTTAGCAATTTTGTTTATAATTTTTACATTTGTATGGTGAAGAATTGCTTTTGTTTGTTTATAATGTTTTGTATTTGGGTAATAATAATTTATAAAATAAGTTGGGAAATTTTCTATCTTCTATATTCCAAAGTAATTTAAAAAATGTAAGGATTATTTGTGCCTTATTTGACTTCTTGTAATTACTTTTTGAAGGTCATTCATATTTTATCAGGCATCAGTGATTCATTCTTTTTTTGTAGCTCAGTTGTATTCCATTGTGTGGATTTACATTTTGCTTAATCACTCATCACTTGATGGACATGTTGGTTGTTTTCACCTTTAGGCTATTATGGTTGGTGCTACTATGAACATTCCTGTACAAGTTGTTGTTTCAATATTTGTTTTCAATTCTTTGGGATGTATGTTTAGGAGTGGAATTCCTGGGTCATGTGCTAGTTCTGTGTTTATATTTTTGAGGATCCCCCCCAGGTGGTTTTCCATGATGGCTTCACTGATTTGCATTCCCACTGTGAATGCAAAGGTTCCAATTTCTCCACATCTTTCCAGCAATAGTTATTTTCTTTCTTTCTTCTTCTTCTTCTTCTTTTTTTTTTTTTTTTGTAGACTTCTGTAGCTTTTGTAGACTCTGTCTCACTTTATCGCCCTTGGTAGAGTGCCGTGGTGTCACACAGCTCACAGCAACCTCCAACTCCTGGACCTAGGCGATTCTCTTGCCTCAGCCTCCGGAGTAGCTGGGACCACAGGTGCCCACCACAACGCCTGGCTATTTTTTTTTTTGCAGTTTGGCCGGAGCCGAGTTTGAACCTGCCACCCTTGGTATATGGGGCCGGTGCCCTACTCATTGAGCCACAGGTGCCACCCTTATTTTCAATTTTTTTTTTATATTTTGTTTTTTAATGATTATTATTATATTTTATTGTTTGGGATTCATTGAGGGTACAAAGAATAAGTTTATGCTGATTGCATTTGTTAGATAAGGTCCCACTTATACTTGTGTTCCACCCCCAAGAGGTGTACTATACACCATGACCCCCCATCCCTCTCCCCCCTCCTCACTTGCTCATAACCTTACCCCCCCTCAAATTAGCTCATCTACTGCCTTCATATTATAATAAAGTACATTGGATTCTTGCTTCTTCATTCTTGTGATGCTTTACTAAAAAGAATGTGTTCCACTTCCATCCAGGTTAATACAAAAGATGTAAAGTCTCCATCTGTTTTAGTGGCTCAATAGTATTCCATGGCATACGTATACAACAGCTTGTTAATCCATTCCTGTGTTGGTGGGCATTTAGACTGTTTCCACATTTTGGCAATTTTAAATTGAGTTGCAGTGAACAGTCTAGTGCAAATGTCCTTGACACGAAAGGATTTTTTTTTTCTTCTGGGTAGATGCCTAGTAATGGAATTGCAGGGTCAAATGGGAGGTCTAATTTGAGTTCTTTGAGGGTTCTCCAAAAAGGTTGTATTAGTTTGCAGTCCCATTAGTGTAAAAGTGTTCTGTTTTCTCCACAGTAAAAGTGTTCTGTTTTCTCCACATCCATGCCAGCATCTGCAGCTTTGAGTCTTTTTGATGAGGGCCATTCTCACTGGGGTTAGGTGATATCTCAGGGTAGTTTTGATTTGCATTTCTCTTATGATTAGGGACGATGAGCATTTTTTTTTATATGGTTGTTAGCCATTTGTCTGTCTTCTTTAGAGAAGGTTCTATTCATGTTTCTTGCCCAGTGATATACGGGATTGTTGGGTCTTTTTTTGTTGATTAATTTTTCTCTATAGATCCTAGTTATGAAGTTTTTGCCCAATTCATTACATGAAAATATCTTTTCCCATTCTGAAGGTTGTCTGTTTGCATTGGTTGTTGTTTCCTTAGCTGTACAGAAGCTTTTCCATTTATTTAAGTCACACTTTTTTTTTTTTTTGGTGTTGCAATTGCCATGGAAGTCTTCTTCATAAAGGCTTTCCCTAGGCTGATATGTTCAAGTGTTTTACCCACACTTTCTTCAAGTATTTTTATTGTATCATGCCTCAGATTTAAATATTTTATCCATCTTGAATGAATTTTTGCAAGTGGTTAAATGTGCAGGTCCAATTTCAATCTTTTACACGTGGTTATCAAGTTCTCCCAGCACACTTTATTGAATAGGGATTCTTTGAACCAGTGTATATTCTTGTAGGGTTTATCAAAGATCATGTGGCTGTAAGAGGTTAGTTTCATCTCCTGGTTTTCCATTCAGTTTCAAATGTCAATGTCTCTATTTTTATGCCAATAGCATGCTGCTTTGATCACTATGACCTTGTATAGCCAAAAGTCTGGTAGGGTGATACCCCCAGCTTTGTTTTTGTTACTAAGAATTGAATTGGCAATATGGGGCTTCTTATGGTTCCATACAAAATTATTTTTTTCCCAAATATTGTTAGTATGATGATAGTATTTTAATGGGGATTGTCTTGAATCTGTCTATTGCTTTGGGTAGTTTAGACATTTTCACAATGTTGATTCTTCCCAGACATAAGCATGGTATGTTCTTCCATTTGTTTATGTCTTCTGCTATTTGTTTTCTTAGGGTTTTACAATTTCCTTTGTAGAGGTCCTTCACCTCTTTTGTTATGTATATTCCTAGGTATTTCATTTATTTGAAGCTACTGAGAAGGGAACTGTGTCCTTGATTAACTTCTCATCTTGGCTGATATTGGCATATACAAAGGCTATTGATTTGTGGACATTGATTTTATATCCTGAGGTATTGCAGTATTTTTTGATTACTTGCAAAAGTATTGTAGTTGAGTCTTTGGGATTCTCTAAGTACAAGATCACATCATCAGCAAAGAGTGAGAATTTGACCTCCTCTGCACCCATTTGGATGCCCTTTATTACCTTCTCTTGCCTAACTGTATTGGCTGGAACTTCCAGCACTATGTTGAATAAGTAGTGGTGATAGAGGACAACCTTGTCTTATTCCAGTTCTGAGTGGAAAAGCTTTCAGTTTTACTCCATTGAATATAATATTAGCTGTGGGTTTGTCATAGATGGTCTCAATCAGTTTAAGAAATAGGCTGCCTATGCCTATATTCTTCAGAGTTCTAATTAGAAAAGGATGCTGAATTTTATCAAATGCTTTTTCTGCATCTATTGAGAGGAGATCATATGGTTTTTATTTTTGCTTCTGTTGATATGGTGGATTATATTTATGGACTTGGGTATGTTAAACCAGCTTTGCATCCCTGGGATGAAACCTACTTGATCGTGACTTTGTTAATGATAAGCTGTATCATCACTTTGTTAATGATAAGCTGTAATATATTGGATAGGATTTTATTGAGAATTTTTGCATCTATTTTCATTAGTGAAATTGAAATTGGTCTTAAGTTCTCCTTCTTAGTTGGGTCTTTTCCTGGTTTTGGTATCAGGGTGATGTTTGCTTCATAGAATGTGTTGGGGGAAGATTCCTTCCTTCTCCATTTTTTTGTAATAATTTCTGCAGCATGGGTATAAGGTATTTTAAGGTTTGATAGAATTCTGATGTGAAGCCATCTGGACCAGGACTTTTTTTTTTGTTGTTGGGTGATTTTTTATTGTTTTTTGAATCTCAGTTCTTAAAATTGGTCTGTTCAAGAGATTTAGTCTTCTTGATTAATTCTAGGGAGAGGTTATGATTCCAGGTATTGATCCATTTCCTCCACATTGTCAAGTTTCTGGGCATAGAGTTTCTTGTAGTATTCAAAGATGATCTCTCGTATGTCTGTGTCATCTGTTGTTATTTCCCCTTTGTCATTTCTGATTGAGGTTACTAGAGATTTTACTTTTTTGTTTATGGTTAATCTGGCCAACGGATTATTGATTTTATTTATTTTTTCAAAAAACCAACTTTTTGTTTCATTAATTTTCTGAATGACTCTTTTGTTTTTAATTTCATTAATCTCTGATTTAATTTTGGTAATTTGTTTTCTTCTTCTGGGATTGGGATTAGATTTTTCATCTTTTTCCAGTTCCCTAAGATGGTTCATGAGATTGTTGATGCACTCTCTTTCTGTTTTTTGAATATAAGCATTTAACGCAATAAATTTCCCTTTTTGAATGATTTTGCTGTATCCCACAGGTTTTAGTAACTTGTGTCTTCATTTTTGTAAGGTTTGAGGAATTTAACAATTTCCTCTTTTATGTCTTCCTGAACTCAACTATCATTCAGCATAAGGTTGTTTAATTTCCAAGTCTTTGTTTGAGGATGAATGTCTTTGTTGGAGTTGAGTTAGCCTTTATTATCTTGTGGTCTGAGAAAATACAAGTTACAATTTCTATTCTTTTAATTTTGCTGAGATTTGATTTTTATCCTAGTATGTGGTTGATTTTGGAGCACATACCAAAGGCTGATGAGGAAAATGTATATTACTTACCTTTGGGATGGTATGTTCTGTATCTGTTTATTAATCCCATTTGTTCTCAGATCACATTTAAGTCTTTTATATCTTTGTTTATTTTCTGTTTAGAGGATCTGTCCACTTCTGTTAGAGGGGTGTGGCAGTCCCCAATGATTTTTATGTGCTATTATATTGCTCAGACACATCAAGGTCTGTTTCATAAATCTGGGAGCATATATGTTGGGTGCATATATGTTTAAAATTGAAATGTCTTCTTGTATTGTTTCTTTGACCGGTATAAAGTGTCCATCTGTCTTTCTTAACTTTAGTTGCTTTAAATCGCTTGTGTCTGAAAATAAGATGTAACCCTTCATTTATTTTGATTTCTATTTGCTTGAAATACTGTTTTCCATCCATTAACCCTGACAATTGCTTTTTCCTTTAAGGCTAAGTGTGTCTCCTGGAGAGAGCATATGGATGGTGTGTGTTTTTTTAATCCTATCAGCTAGTCTGTGCCTCTTCAATGGTGAATTCAGTCCATTGAAATTTATTGAGAGAATTGGTAAGAGTGGTACAGTTCTATTCATCTTTTGTGAAAATCTGTTGTGTAGTTTTATCCTTTGCACCATTGTAGAAGCTGAGTTTTGGCCTTTAGCTTCTGGGTGTTTACTTTGCTGGTGGTCCATTGTGGTGGTCAGTGTTGACAAGAGGTCTGTATATTTCCTGTAGAGCTGGTCTTGCTGTAGTGAATTTCCTCAGTGCTTGTATATCTGCAAGAGATTTGTTTTTTCCATCAGTTTTGAAGCTCAGTTTATCAGGATATGAAATTCTGGGATGAAAATTGTTTTGCTTAAGAATGTTGAAGGTGGATGCTATTCTGGGTTGGAAGTTTTCAGTTGAAATGTCTGCTGTCATCCTAATGGCTCTGCCTCTGTAGGTCAATTGGTGCTTATTCCTGGCTGCTTGCCGAATTTTTTCTTTCATCTTGATTCTCAGCACATTCATTACAATGTGTCTTGGAGAGGCTCTGTTTGAGTTGAGATGACCTGGGATTTGGTATCCATCTGAAAGGAGTGTGTTGAGATCTTTAGTAAAACTTGGGAAGTTTTCATTTATGATAGACTCCAGTAGGACTTCCATTCCTTTGGGACAATCTTATTCCCCTTTAGGAATCCCTATTATTCATATATTTGAATGCTTCCTGGAGTCTTGTAGTTCTCTAAGAGACTGTACTGCTTTCTCCCTCTTCTTTTCTGCTTCTTTAACTATCTGGGTTAACTCAAAGACTTTATCCTCTAGCTCTGAGGTTCTTTCTTCTCCATGGTCTAACCTATTTTTGATACTTTCTACTGCATCTTTACATCCCCTGATTGTATCCTTCATTTCCTTAAGCTCCACCATATCCTTTCTGTGTTCTCCATATCTCTCATCTGACTTTTGGTTCTGTCTTTCCATTTTCTCATCTCTTACTTTCATTGCCTTTTTCATCCATATTTTAAATTCCCTTTCTGTCAAGTCCATCAATTCTTTATTTGTGGAGTCTTCTGCATTAGCTGCCTCATGGTCCCTTGGGGGAGTTCCTCTGTTTTGGTTTTTCACGTTGTCTGAAATTTTCTGTTGGTTCCTCCTCATGTGTATTTTCTTCTTGTTCACCTCCTTGTTCTTCTTTTTCCTCCCACAGTCTCCTTTGTTTCAAGCAGAAGTCCTTGCTCTTGATGACAGTATGTTGTAATATGTCACTGGGACACCAGGTGGTGCTGTGGCTTATTAAGGGTACAGAGAACACAGCCAGCTACCTCTATGGTCATTATTCCAAACTTAGTTGACTTTGGAGATCACCTGATTGTTTCCTCATGAGAATCCTTCAGGGGCAGGTCTCACACTGCCCCCTGACTTCGGTTTCCATAGGGTGCGGGAGTCCGTCAGCCTGTCCCAAGAGTGGAGTTCTCATCTCGGCAGGCAGAATTAAGATGGCCATGCTTTAGGCCCCATCTAAGACCTTCTCATGACCGTCCCACAATGGCAGCCCCCTGGCCACCAAGATCGTCTCAGTATGGCTGCCTTATCAGCCACCAAATCTATGGCAAATCTACTCCAACTGGAATTCAAATCTGGTTGCTGTATACTATTCAAGTGTGCCAGTCTTCCAAGCTTTCCACTTAATTTGCAGCTTCCTCCAACAACTGAAATCTCTGAAAAGGCTTCTTCCCCTCCAAGACCTCTGTTTGGGGGTGGCGGGGCAGCCAATCACAGCTGGTCACAATCTCTTGCCTAATTCATCAGATTTCCACTGCTCCAGATGATATACTGTATCCATCTTACCACCTCCTTGCTGTGGTCCCTGGGCTATGACTCTGGGTAAGGTCCCTATGCCAGGTGTGGCTGGGTTCTCTAGTTTTTGGCACTTGTTCTTAGAGAGCTAAGCTGAACGATCCTTCTGTGCTGCAATCTTGCTCTGCCCCCAGTTTTGGTTTTCTTTTGATTTATTTTAAGAAAATAAAGCCATTCTAGTGGATGAGAGGTGGCAGCTCATAGTGGTTTTGATGTTCATTTTTCTGGAAATTGGTAGTGTTGTCTTTTTGACAACAGAGTCTCACTTTGTCATCCTGGGTAGAGTTCCATGGTGTCATAGCTCATAGCAACTTCAAACTCTTGGACTCAAGTAATCCTCTTGCTTCAGCCTCTTGAGTAGCTGAGACTATAGGTGCCTCTCACTATGCCCAGCTTTTTTTTTTTTTTTTTTTAGAGATAGGGTCTCATTCTTGGTCAGGCTAGTCTCAAATTTCTGAGCTAAAGTGATCCACCTGCCTCAGCCTCCCAGAGTGCTCGGACTACAGGCGCGAGCCACCATGCCTGGCCTAGTAGTATTGTCTTTTTGTGTGTTTGTTGACTATTTTCGTGTCTTCTTTGAGGAAGTATCTATTCAAGTCCTTTGCCCATTTTATACTCAGTTTTTGTTCTTTGGTTGTGATCATTAGGCATCAGGGAAGTGCAAATTAAAACCACAATGGAATATCACCTCACATCTGTTCGAATGATTACTACAAAAAACCATGAAAGATAATAATTTTGGTGAGGATTGAAGAAAATAGAACCAACTTCTGGGTATACAGTATATCTAAAAGAATTGAAATCAGTATGTTGACCAGACAAGGCTGCCCATTGTCTCCATTGCTTTTTAACATTGTAATGGAAGTTTTAGCCACCGCAATTAGGAAAGAAAAGGCGATCAAGGGTATCCATATAGGGTCAGAAGAGATCAAACTTTTGCTCTTCACAGATGATATGATTGTATATCTGGAAAACACTAGGGACTCTACTACAAAACTCTTAGAAGTGATCAAGGAATACAGCAGCGTCTCAGGTTACAAAATCAACATTCATAAATCAGTAGCCTTTATATATACCAACAATAGTCAAGCTGAAAAAAAAGTTAAGGACTCTATCCCATTCACAGTAGTGCCAAAGAAGATGAAATATTTGGGAATTTATCTAACAAAGGATGTGAAAGATCTCTATAAAGAGAACTATGAAACTCTAAAGAAATAGCTGAAAATATTAACAAATGGAAAAACATACCATGCTCATGGCTGGGAAGAATCAACATTGTTAAAATGTCCATACTACCCAAAGCAATATATAATTTCAATGCAATCCCTATTAAAGCTCCTCTGTCATACTTTAAAGATCTTGAAAAAACAGTACTTCATTTTATATGGAATCAGAAAAAACCTCGAATAGCCAAGACATTACTCAGAAATAAAAACAAAGCAGGAGGAATTACGCTACCAGACCTCAGACTATACTACACATCGATAGTGATCAAAACAGCATGGTATTGGCACAAAAACAGAGAAGTAGATGTCTGGAGCAGAATAGAGAACCAAGAGATGAATCCAGCTACTTACCATTATTTAATATTTGACAAGTCAATTAAAAACATTCAGTGGGGAAAAGATTCCCTATTTAAGAAATGGTGCTGGGTGAACTGGCTGGCAACCTGTAGAAGACTGAAACTGGACCCACACCCTTCACCATTAACTAAGATAGACTCTCACTGGATCGAAGATTTTAAACTTAAGACATGAAACTATAAAGAAACTAGAGGAGAGTGCAGGGAAAACCCTTGAAGAAATCGGTCTGGGTGAGTATTTTATGAGGAGGACTCCCCGGGCAATTGAAGCAGCTTCAAAAATACACTACTGGGACTTGATCAAACTAAAAAGTTTCTGCACAGCCAAGAACACAGTAAGTAAAGCAAGCAAACAGCCCTCAGAATGGGAGAAGATATTTGCAGGTTATGTCCCCGACAAAAGTTTAATAACCAGAATCCACAGAGAACTCAAACGCATTAGCAAGAATAGAACAAGGGATCCCATCGCAGGCTGGGCAAGGGATTTGAAGAGAAACTTCTCTGAAGAAGACAGGTGTGCGGCCTTCAGACATATGAAAAAATGCTCATCATCTTTAATCATCAGAGAAATGCAAATCAAAACTACTTTGAGATACCATCTAACTCCAGTGAGACTTGCCTATATCACAAAATCCCAAGATCAGAGATGTTGGCGCAGATGTGGAGAAAAGGGAACACTTCTACACTGCTGGTGGGAATGCAAATTAATACATTCCTTTTGGAAAGAGATATGGAGAACACTTAGAGATCTAAAAATAGATCTGCCATTCAATCCTGTAATCCCTCTACTGGGCATATACCCAGAAGACCAAAAATCACATCATAACAAAGATATTTGTACCACAATGTTTATTGCAGCCCTATTCATAATTGCTAAGTCATGGAAAAAGCACAGGTGCCCATCAATCCATGAATGGATTAATAAATTGTGGTATATGTACACCATGGAATATTATGCAGCCTTAAAGAAAGATGGAGACTTTACCCCTTTCATGTTTACATGGATGGAGCTGGAACATATTCTTCTTGGTAAAGTATCTCAAGAATGGAAGAAAAAGTACCCAATGTACTCAGCCCTACTATGGAACTAATTTAGGGTTTTCACATGAAAGCTATAACCCAGTTACAACCTAAGAATAGGGGGAAGGGGGAAAGGGAGGGGAGGGATTGGGGAGGTGGGTAGAGGGAAGGGGATTGGTGGGATTACACCAGCGATGCATCTTACAATGGTATATGTGAAACTTGGTAAACGGTCTGTGAAGCTAGTGAATGATGCCCCATGATTATATCAATGTACACAGCTATGATTTAATAAAAGAAAAAGAAATCAGTATGTTGAAGAGATATATGCACTCCCCTGATCATTGCAGTATTATTCGCAATAGCAAAGATCTGGAGTCAACCTAAGCATTCAGCAACAAAATAAATAAATAAAATATGGTATGTATACACCTTACAAAGGAATTGAAGTGTATCATTTGAAAAAGCATGGATAAACCTTGGGAATATTATGCTAAATAAAGTAAGCTAGGTACAGAAAGACAAATACTACATGATCTCAATTATATGTAGAATCAAAAAAGTCAAATTCAGAATAGAATAGTGGTTACCAAAAGCTGGAGAAGGAGTTGGGAACAGGGTAGATATCAAAGGGTTAAAAGTTTTCATTAAGAATAGTAATTTGCCTGATATAATTTTCTTATTCTTTGTGTTTAACATTTATTTCATAATTCAATTTAGGAATTTTATTTTTATTTTTTTTCTTCCATCTTGGCCTCCACATGCTTGGATTAGAGGCTTGAGCCACCATGCCCAGACAATTTTCTTAACTCTTTTTTTTCTATTATTTTTTTTTTTATTGTTAGGGATTTATTGAGGGTACAATAAACCAGATTACACTGAATGCATTTGTTAGGCAAAGTCCCTCTTGCAATCCTGTCTTGCCCCCAAAAGGTGTGGCACATACCCAGGTCCCAACCCCTCCCTCCTTTCCTCTCTCTGCTCTTCCTTTGTCCACCCCTCCCTCCTTCTTTCTCTCTCTGCTCTCCCCTTCCCCCACCCACACCATGACCTTAATTGTCATTAATTGTCCCCATATCAAAATTGAGTACACAGGGTTCATGCTTCTCCATTCTTGTGATGCTTTACTAAGAATAATGTCTTCCACTTCCATCCAAGTTAATACAAAGGATGTAAAGTCTCCATTTTTTAATGGCTGAATAGTATTCCATGGTGTACATATACCACAGCTTGTTAATCCATTCCTGGGTTGGTGGGCATTTAGGCTGTTTTCACATTTTGGCAATTGTAAATTGAGCTGCAATAAACAGTCTAGTGCAAGTGTCCTTATGATAAAAGGATTTTTTTCCTTCTGGGTAGATGCCCAGTAATGGGATTCCAGGATCAAATGGGAGGTCTAGCTTGAGTGCTTTGAGGTTTCTTCATACTTCCTTCCAAAAAGGTTGTACTAGTTTGCAGTCCCACCAGCAGTGTAAAAGTGTTCCCTTCTCTCCACATCCATGCCAGCATCTGTAGTTTTGAGATTTTGTGATGTGGGCCATTCTCGTTGGGGTTAGATGGTATCTCAGGGTGGTTTTGATTTGCATTTCTCTAATAGATAGGGATGATGAACATTTTTTATATGTTTGTTAGCCATTTGTCTGTCTTCTTTAGAGAAGGTTCTATTGATGTCTCTTGCCCATTGATATATGGGATTGTTGGATTTTTTCATGTGGATTAATTTGAGTTCTCTATAGATCCTAGTCATCAAGCTTGTGTCTGATTCAAAATATGCAAATATCCTTTCCCATTGTGTGGGTTGTCTATTTGCTTTGGTTGTTGTCTTCTTAGCTGTACAGAAGCTTTTCAGTTTAATGACGTTCCATTTGTTTATTTTTGCTGTTGTTTCAATTGCCATAGCAGTCTTCTTCATGAAGTCTTTCCCCAGGAGAATATCTTCCAGTGTTCTTCCTATGCTTTCTTTGAGGATTTTTATTGTTTCATGCCTTAAACTTAAGTCCTTTATCCATCTTGAATCAATTTTGTGAGTGGAGAAAGGTGTGGGTCCAGTTTCAGTCTTTTACATGTGGATATCCAGTTCTCCCAACACCATTTATTGAATAGGGAGTCTTTCCCCCAAGGTGTGTTCTTGTTTGGTTTATCAAAGATTAGGTGGTTGTAGGATATTAGTTTCATTTCCTGGTTTTCTATTCGATTCCAAGTGTCTATGTCTCTATTTTTGTGCCAGTACCATGCTCTCTTGACCACTATGACTTTGTAGTATAGCCTAAAATCTATTATGGTGATGCCCCCAGCTTTATTTTATTACTAAGAAATGCCTTATCTATACGGGTTTTTTCCTGGTTCCATACAAAACGCAGAATCATTTTTTTCCAAATCTAGAAAGTATGATGTTGATATTTTAATAGGAATGGCATTGAATAGGTAGATTGCTTTGAGAAGTATAGACATTTTAACAATGTTGATTCTTCCCAGCCATGAGTATGGTATGTTCTTCCATTTGTTAATTCCTCTGCTATGTTCTTCTCTGAGGATTTCATTATTTTCTTTATAGAGGTTTTTCACCTCCTTTGTTAGGTATATTCAATTTAGGAATTTTTTATAGGGAGTTTGATCCATCTACATTTGTTGGAATAACAGATATATTTGTATTTTTCCTTTTACCATATTTTATATTCATTAATATATTTGCATTTATTTGCTCATTTACCCTTTCTTATATTCGTTGGATTCCCCAGAGTGAGAAAATATTTCTTTTGTTCACTGATAATTCATAACTTTTCTATTTTTCCAGTACATTTCATAGTATTTAAAGTTATAATCTTCTATATAAAGGCCAAGATTAAATCAGTTATGCTTTTCAACTCCAAGAATATTTGACCGGAAGTTCTAACAAATTTCTTACCCAAATTGAGTCATTTACAAAGCCTTGAATACCTTACTCTCTCTTTCCTCCACCTAATCCAAAATTTTATTAAAATATTTTATTTTTAGTATATGATTGCATTTCCTTTATAAGATATAATTTATAGCTCAATATGCCTTTCTTAGAATTTACATTATTTTTATATTATTCATTTAGATTTTAACTACAAATTTTCTAAAAATCACTGCTTACTACTCTTATATATCTTGAGTTCTTTGATCTGCCATATTTTTTGTTTGGAAAAAATCTGAGTATTAACTTATGAATATTTGATTAAATTCTTTCCCACTAAATATATATACATATTATTCCAGTGTCCTCCAGTTTCCAGCATTGAAGAGAAATTTAGAGCTAGCGTAATTCGCTCTCTCTCTTTTTAAATACATAGACTGTTTTGTCTGTCTCGATGTTTGTAAGATTTTCCTTTCTTATTTTATTTTTATTTTTTCTTTATTAAATCATAACTGTGTACATTATTGCATTTATGGGGTACAGTGTATTGATTTGATATGCAATGTGAAATGCTTACATCAAACTGTTTAGCACATTCATCACCTATTTGTTTTAAGACAATTATACTCTTAATAGTTTTGAAATGTAGCATTGCATTATGCACATTAGGCTCCTCCAAGCCTTCCCTCCCCTCTCCCTCCTTTTCCCTCCTACTTTCTGGCCTATAGTTATGTTTTACTATTTGTATGAATCTGTAGGTGATTATATATTGATTTCATAGTAGTATTGAGTACATTTTTCAGGTACCTGAATGAGAGAGAGACCTCTCCTGACCCTGCATGAGGAGGGAGAATTGACCTGAGTGGAAAAGTAGGAAATGAAGAAGAGGGACACTCATGAGAATGAAACCCACATGAGAATGAAACACATAGGAGAGGAGAGATTGGATGGTGTCAGGAGGACTGATGCAGTTGATGGCTGCAGCCAGTCCCTGAACCGTGGAAATAGCTTTATACAGTATCTTAACAAGGTTGCATAAATCTTAACACATGGGGTAGAGATCATCCTCAAAGAGGAAAAACTGTGTGCTTGCTGATAACAAGGAAAGTATGTATGGGCTATGTGACTTCTTACAGGTGGAAAGAATGTTGGTAGAGGAAGAGAAGTGGTTGGGGTGGCTCCTTGAGCACTTACCAGGCTATGGGGGCTCTGCCAGCCACAGCCCACTCCCCACATATCCTCCCTTTTTATTTTATATATTTTATAATTTGTGAATAAACAATTTTAGTTGGAGGAGTAGCTTGACTCTGCCTCTACAGAAGACAAAGATGTCTTTAGCCAATTGAGCAGGAATACATGTGTCCAAATGATACCCATGCATAACATAGCAAGCAATAGTTATCACTACTAAAAAAACTTTTCAGAGGTGATTGGCCCACCACAACATTGCACCAGCTTCTTCAGTAGTTCCCATATCAGAGGCTTTGCACTCCACAATGTCTTGGCTCCACGATGTATCTCCTGGGGTGTCAGTCTCAGCTTTAAGAAGTTCCTCTGGCTCTGTTCAGGGAGCCAAGGAGGGCTGTGAACTGTTCTAAGAAAAAAGCACAAACATATCCCCACTATATCAGAACAAGGTCAGACCAAATGCCAGTTAAAGGATCTTTCCATAGTACCTCAAAATGTTTAGAATTAGGTGCATTCCAAAAATGTTCTACTGCTGTTTCTGGATATCAACATTTAAAGTAAAAAGGGCATGAGAGGAGGTTATAAGATGTATTGGGGTATATATTCCCCTTCTTTAATTTATAAATTTAAAGTTCAAGAGTGTGGTGAGCATGTTCAACAAATTCTTGTTCCTGAGGATTGTGTTGAATACCTGTTGATAGAGAAAGTTGAGCAAGAGGAAAAGATTTTACTAGTATAAGTAGGGCCATTGTTAAACAATGAGCAACAATATACTTAACAACTTCACTGGAGCATGCAGAGGAAAAAATGAAACCAGAGTAGGTGTCAACTATAAGATGAACAAAAGAAAGTTTTAAAGAACATGGGTCATATCCATTTGCCATAATTGACCTGGTAAAAGTACATGAGGGTTCATACCAAAATGAGGAACAGATGGGAAGCAAAACATTTGCAATTTCCAGGATGGAGAAGAATAGTCCATCCTGTATCAATCCTCCCTCTCCAAATAGAAGCTCTGCCATTAGGGAAAAAGAGGTGCTGATCACTCCAAACTTCTTCCTGCTGAAGATGGACAGTGATATATGGGGGGCAGTTAGAGGTTCCTCAGTCTTAACATTGGAGGTAGGTAGCCTTCTCCAAATTTGTAAAGCTAATTGGTTAATTTGCTGACAGTCTTCAGGTGAATAATGTAATTGATTTGTCAGAGAAGCCTGAGCCCTTCTACAGTAAAAGGAATGTTATTTTGTCTTTCTTTCTGCCTGCTCAGCAGCCTAATTGGTCCATTCTAACCTCCACAATGAATAATCTCCTCCAGAAAGGCAAGCCTTAGCAACTGACCTCCAGTCATCAGGAGGGAGAGCCTCACTACTCAAAGCATCCACAAAAGCAAAAGGAGCTGCTGGACCACACCAAGTACATGCCTGTTCCAAATCCACAAGGGCCTCAAAAAAAAAAAAAAAAAAAAAGAAAGAAAAAAAAAAAAGACTGATGCTCTCTAATATGGCTGCCTTGCTGATCTACAGCCTCTGGCACTGGGAACCAAGAAAAGCCATCTAGACCTTCTCATAAGCTTGTGCAAGGGTCTTTTGTAATGGAGACATAGATGAAGATTTTTAACTTGAATCTGTTGCTTTGGTGCCACAAAAGGTAGCAGCTAACAGTGCCTTCCTTGGGAATCGTCCTGAACAAAGCATTTCCAGTTTTTCCCTTATAGTTGCCAGTTTTACCCCTAACCTTACAGTTTCTACAGTTTGTAACTCTTAGCCTTACAGTTTTTAACCCTTAACCTTACAGTTTCTACAGTTTTTACCCTTCACCTTATAGTTTCCAGCTTTAACCTAACAATTTCCAGTGAAATCACAAGCACATAACATATACAAACACATAGACATACAGATAGACATACAGAATTATTCCTGACTATGATTACCCCCCAAAACTTACTAACTGTCCAGTTTCACATTTTTCACATTAGTCACTTTTTTTCTTCTCACTTTCCTCTTCTCACAGAGGCTTTCATCACCTGCTTAGTTCCACTATCCCATACCATGGTCACTATTTGAACTAGAGAGGGAATGGTGGGGAACAAGAATTCCCTCATCTGTTTGGACTCACTTTTCCATACTCACGTGCCTGGTTAGACACCACAGGTCACATACTGGCATGAGAGAGAGATCTCTTGTGACTCAGCATGAGGAGGGAGAGTTGACCTGAGTGGAAATGTTGGGAATGAAGAAAAGGGTCACACACAAGAACAAAACACACATGAGAGGAGAGATAGCATGGCATGAGATGGACTGATGCAGCTCATGGCTCCAGCCAGCCCCTGAGCCATGGAAACAGCTTTATTTATACAGTGCCTTAACAAGGTTGTATAAATCTTAACACATAGGGTAGAAATCATCCTTAAAGAGGAAATACTATGTGCTTGCCAATAACAAGGTAAGTATGCATGGGCTATATGACTTCTGACAGGTAGAAAGAATGTTGTTAGAGAAAGAGAAATGATGAGGGGGGGTGCATCCCTGAATATTTCCCAGGCTGTGGGGCCCCTACTAGCCCCAGCTCTCTCCCCACATATATTGGATACCTTTTTTCCCCCCATTCTTGAGATAGTTTACTAAGAAGAATATGTTCCAGCTCCATCCAGGTAAACATAAAAGATGTGAAGTCTCCATCTTTTTTTATGGCTGCATAATATTCCACAGTGTACATATACCACAATTTTTTAATCCATTCATGAGTCAGTGGGCACTTGGGCTGTTTCCATGTCTTGGCAATTATGAATTGGGCTGCAATAAACATTCTGGTGCAAATGTCTTTGTTGTGAAATGATTTTTGATCTTCTGGGTATATACATAGTAGAGGAATTGTAGGATCAAATGGTAGGTCTACTTTCAGTTCCTTGAATATTCTCTAAAATTCTTTCTAAAAAGGCTGTATTAGCTTGCATTCCCAATAGCAGTGTAGAAGTGTTCCCTTCTCTCTGCATCTACACCAACATCTCTAGTTTTGGGATTTTGTTATGTGGGCTAATCTTACTGGAGTTAGATGATATCCCAAAGTGGTTTTGATTTGCATTTCTCTGATGATTAAATATGATAAGCATTTTTTCATGTGTTTGCAGGCCAACAGCCTGTATTCTTCAGTAAAGTTTCTGTTCAAGTTTCTTACCCACTTAGAAATGGGGTTATTTGTTCTTTTCTTATTGATTAGTTTGAGTTCTCTGTGGATTCTAGTTAAAAGAACTTTGTTGGAAGCATAACCTGCAAAAATCTACCATTCTGAAGGCTGTTTGTTTGCTTTACTAACTGTGCTCTTGGCTGTCTAGGAGCTTTTTAGTTTGATCAGAACCCAATAATGTATTTTTGATGTTGCTTCAATTGCCCTGGGTGGGGGGGGGAAGAGGAGGTCCTCCTCATATAATATTTTCCCTGAACTCTCTTTTAGTATTTTTATAGTTTCATGTCTTAAGTTTAAATCTTTTATTCAGTGAGAATCAACTTTTGTTAATGGCGAAAGGTGAGGATCCAGTTTCAGTCTTCTACATGTTGCCAGCCAAATCACCCAGCACCACTTGTTAAATAGTGAGTCTTTTCCTCACTGAATGTTTTTGATAGGCTTACAAAAGATCAAATGATGATAAGTGGCTGGGTTCATCTCTTGGTTCTCTATTCTGTTCCATAAATCTACCTCTTTTTTTTTGTGCCAGTACCAAGCTGTTTTGATCACTATAGATTTACAGTATAGCCTGAAGTCTTGTAATGTGATACCTCCTGATTTTTTTTTTATTAAATCATAACTGTATACATTGATATGATCATGGGGCATCATACACTCGCTTCATAGACCATTTGACACATTTTCATCACAATGGTTAACATAGCCTTCCTGGCATTATCTCAGTTACTGTGCCAAAACATTTACATTCTACATTTACCAAGTTTCGCAAATACCCCTGTAAGATGCACCACAGGTACCTGATTTGTTTTTATTTCTGAGTAATGTATTGGCTATTCAAGATTTTTTCTGAGTCCATATAAAACAAAGTACTATTTTTTCCAGATCTTTAAGGTATGATTGTGGTGCTTTAATAGGGATTCATTAAATTTGTATATTACTTTGGGTGGTATGAACATTTTAACGATGTTGATTCCTCCCAGCTATGAGTATGGTATGTTTTTCCATTTGAGTTTCATAGTTTTCTTTATAGAGATCCTTCATATTCTTTGTTACTTTGTTAGGTTAATTACTAAATATTTACTCTTCTTTTGGACTACTGTAAAAGGAATAGAGGCCTTGAGTGTTTTTTCCACTTGACTATTGTTGGTATATATAAAAGCTACTATTTTTTAAGTATTGGTTTTGTATCCTGAGACACTGCTATATTCCTTGATCACTTCAAAGAGTTTTATAGTTGAGTCCCTTGGATTTTCCAGGTATAGGGTCATATCATCTGTGAAGAATGAGAATTTGATTTCCTCTGACCCCATTGGATACCCTTGATCGCCTTCTCTTACCTGATTGTGATGGCTAAGACTTCCATTGCTATGTTGAATAGCAGTGGAGACAGTGGACATCCTTGCCTTGTTCCAGATTGGAGTAGAAATGTTTTCAATTTTACTCCATTCAATATGACATTGGCTGTGGGTTTGCTGTAGATGGCCTCTATCAGTTTAAGAAATGGCCCATCTAAGCCTATTTTCCTAAGAGTCCTGATCATGAAAAGATGATTATCAAAAGCCTTTTCTGTATCAGTTGAGAGAATCATATGTCTTTGTTTTTTATTTTATTTATGTGATGTATTATATTTATAGATTTATGTACACTGAACAAACCTTGTAACATTGGGATAAAACCAACTTGATCATGGTGTACAATTTTTTTTGAAGTGCTGTTGAATTCTGTTTGCTAAAATCTTATTGAATATTTTTGCATCAATATTCATTAAAGATATTGGTGTATAATTTTCTTTCTTTCTTGGATCTTTTCCTGATTTGTGGATCAAGGTGATATTTGGTTCATAGAATGTGTTGGGAAGTATTTCTTCTTTTTCTATGCTTTGGAAAAGGTTGTATAATATAGGTAGTAGTTCCTATTTAAAGGTTTGGTAGAATTCTGATGTGAAGCCATCTGGTCCCAGACTTTTCTTTTTTGGGAGATTTTGTATAGTTGATACTATTTCAGTGATTGATATAGGTCCATTCAAAATTTCTAATTCTTTCTGGTTGAGTCTAGGAAGGTGGTGTGCTTCCAGGTATTAGTCCATTTCCTTTAGATTTTTATATTTCTTTTGCATTTCTCTGATGATTAAAGATGGTGAGCATTTTTTCATATGTCTGAAGGCCGTGCGCCTGTCTTCTTCAGAGAAGTTTCTCTTCAAGTCCCTTGCCCAGCCTGCGATGGGATCTCTTGTTCTTTTCTTGCCAATGCGTTTGAGTTCTCTGTGGATTCTGGTTATCAAACCTTTGTCAGAGACATAACCTGCAAACCAAAAATCACACCATAACAAAGATATTTGTACCAGAATGTTTATTGCAGCCCAATTCATAATTGCTAAGTCATGGAAAAAGCCCAAGTGCCCATCGATCCACGAATGGATTAATAAATTGTGGTATATGTACACCATGGAATATTATGCAGCCTTAAAAAAAGATGGAGACTTTACCTCTTTCATGTTTACATGGATGGAGCTGGAACATACTCTTCTTAGTAAAGTGTCTCAAGAATGGAAGAAAAAGTACCCAATGTACTCACCCTTATTATGAAACTAATGTAGGACCTTCACATGAAAGCTATAACCCAATTACAACCTAAGAATAGGGAGAAGGGGGAAAGGGAGGGGAGGGAGGAGGGATGTAGGTGGAGGGAGGGGGTTTAATGGGATTACACCTGCAGTGCATCTTACAAGGGTATATGTGAATCCTAGTAAATGTGGAATGTAAAGGTCTCAGCAAAATAACTAAGAAAATGCTATGAAAGCTATGTTAACTAGTGTGATGAAAATGTGTCAAACGATCTATGAACCAAGTGTATGGTGCCCCATGATCATATTAATGTACACAGCTATGATTTAATAAAAATAAAAAAAGGAAAAAAAATTAATTTCTGAGAATAGAGTTTTTTGTAGTAGTCATTGAGAATTTTTTGAATTTCTGAGGTGTCTGTTGTTATTTCTCCTTTATCATTTCTGATAGATGATATTAGAGATTTTACTTTTCTGTTTCTGGTGAGGTTGGCCAAAGGTTTATCAATTTTAGTAATGTTTTCGAAAAGCCAACTTTTTTTTTCGTTGGTCTTCTAAATAATTATTTTGTTTTCAGTTTCATTTCATTCTGTCCTAATTTTGGTTATTTCTTTTCTTCTGCTAGGTTTGGGGTTGGAATATTCTTCCTTTTACAGTTGCTTGTGATGACCCATTAAGTTGTTGGTTTCCTTTCTGTTTTCCTGATGAAGGCTTCCAATGCTATAAATTTCCCTTTTAGGGCTGCCTTTGCAGTTTCCCACAGGTTTTGATAATTTGTGTCTTCATTATGGTTTTGTTCCTAAAATTTGGTGATTTCCTTCTTAATCTCATCTTTGACCCAGCTATCATTCAGCCTAAGATTATTTAGTTTTCATGACTTTGTTTGTGTATGAAGATTCCTCTTGCTGTTGAGTTCAACTTTTATCCTGTGGTGGTCTGAGAAAATTCAAGGAATAATTTCTATTCTTTTAAATTTGCTGAAATTAGACTTGTGTCCTAAGATATGATCAATTTTGGAGGGTGATCCATGGGCTAATGAGAAGAATGTATATTCAGTTTTATTAGGATGAAATGTTCTATTACATCCTGTTATATCCAAATGTCTATTACATCCGTTTGTTCTAGGGTCAAGCTTAAGTCTAATATTCCTTTGTTGAGTTTCTTCTTGGAGGATCTACCCAAGACTGTCAAAGGGGTATTAAAATCTCCAATAGTGTAGGAAGATATCAATTTGTTCATATCTGTTAGAGTTTGCTTTATAAATTGAGGAGCATTCTGTTAGGGTGCATAAATATTAATTATCAAAATCTCTTCATGTTGGGTGTTTCCCTTGACAAATATGTAGTGACTATTCTTATCTTTCTTTATCTTTGTTGGTTTAATGCCAATTGTATCTAAAATATAATTGCAAACCCCTGCTTTTTTTCTAATTACTGTTTGCCTGTATTATAGATGTCCATCTCTTCACCCTGAGTCTATTTTTATCCTTTAAGGAAAGATGAGATTCTTGTATTCAGCAGATATCTGGTCTGAGTTTATTTGTCCAGTCAGCCAACCTATGCCTCTTTACACGACAATTTAAACCATTCATATTAATTGAGAGAATTGATAAGCATGGTAGTGTTTTGGGTGTCATGTTTTTGAAATGTCCAATGGACATTTTTAATCCTTTAACCATTGTAGAAGTTGGATTTTGTTCAAAAATTTCTGGGTGAGTTTACTTTGGTGGTAGAGCGTTAAACTGGTCATTGTGGAAGATGGGTCTGAGAATAGAGAGCTGATTTAGTTATGGCAAATTTCTTCAACATGTGTATGTCAGTAAAGTATTTGATTTCTCTATCACAAGTGATACTCAATTTAGCTGGATACAGGATCTTGTGCTGAAAGTTGTTTTGTTTTAGGAGATTGAAGGTTGATTACCATCCTTTTCTGGCTTGAAAGATTTTGGCTGAGAGATCTGCAGTCATTGTAAAACAAGGGGAGGGGAGGGAGGTTTCCAGGTTGAGGGAGGGTAGTCGGTGGGACCTCACCTATTGTGCATATTGCAAGGGTACATGTCAAATATATTAAGAGTAGAGTATAAATGTCTAAACACAACAAATAAGTGAGGTGAGGGCTATGTTAGTCAGTTTGATGTAAACATTCCAAATTGTATATAAAATCAGCACATTGTACCTCATAAATGTAGTAATGTACATAGTTATGATCTAATAAAAATGATAAAAAAATAATGAAAATAAAATTGTCCCTTTGTATATGATGTTTTTCTTACGTCTGGCTTCTTGCAGAACTTTCTCCTTCATGCTAACTTTGGCAAACTTAATCACAGTGTTTCTAGGACAGTGGTTCTCAACCTGTGGGTCATGACCCACAGGAACTGTATTAAAGGGCCATGGCATTAGGAAGGTTGAGAACCAGTGGTCTAGGAGATGCTTTATTTGAATTGAGTCTTACTGGGATTCTGAAACTGTCTACTATCTCAATTTCTATATCTCTTGCAATGCTTGGAAAATTCTCCTCTATAATCTCTTGGAGTAGAGCATCTGTACCTTTAGGAACATCCTCTTCTGCTTCAGGAAATCCTATAAGACGAATGTTTGATCTTTTGGAATGATCCCACAACTCTCTCAGGGAATGATCAGTTTTTGCTGTCCATATGTCCGCCTCTTCGAGTGTTTGAGAATGTTCAAAAGCTTTGTCTTTAATTTCATAGATCCTTTCATTTGTCTGGTCAACTCTATTACTGAGGGATTCTACTGTGTTTCAGAACTCCTCACATAATTTTTTCATTTCCTCGAGCTCTGCTATCGCTTTTCTCATTATGTCCATATCTTTGGTGACTTTGTCTTTGAATTCATTAATTTCTTGAGACAATCCTAGAACTACTCTTTAGATTTCCAATTTCTAACTTTTCTTCCAATCTATTCATATTTTCCATCCATATTCTGAATTCTATTTCTGACATTTCAACCATTTGTCTATGCATGGCATCTTCAGTTGTATCTCCTTTGTTGCTTCTTGGCAGGGTTGATCAACTCTGATTATTCATATTGCCAGAGTTCCTCCATTCGTTCTGCCCCATGTTTATTTTCAACGATTTGGTTATTAAAACTGGTAGGGTGAGATTGAATTGGAGGTCCCAGATAGTAGAGTTAATCAGCCCCTTACTGAAGAGCTAGGCCTTGAAATTGTGGCTTATCCCCTACAACCTTACTAAGGCCCCTTTCAGAGTTTTGGCCAGAGACTCTGAGGACCTACTTGGTGAGATAGGGCAAGCTGGCTTTGTTTTGAAATCAGCCAACCTCTGTGTACTCTATCCTAAGAAGTCACGGTATTAGGTTTAAATCTCAGCTGGGGAGAAATACAGATAGCTGCTGTGCCCTTCCCCTACCATTCAGTTTTTTTCTGCTGCAGAACTTTGAAGATCAACCTCAGAGCATTGCTGGGTGGACAGCCTCAGATGCAAGTTCCAATCAGATTGTCTCAGGCAGTTCAAACTCTGCTCAACAGAGAGGGATCCAAAGGTCTCCAATTATGGATAGAAATCCATGGTCAGTTCGGTCCTGCAACACCGAGGGTTTTGTGCCTGGTCCCCTCTGGGGAGCCACCAATTGCCTGTCAAAATCCCAACTGGGTGTCAGCACCCCTGCCCCCACAGGCACAGTCAAAGCCAGGAGTCTGGGAACCTGCCTGCCGGACTCAGTCCACACTGGCATCTGTGTCTCTGCTCATTGGCTCAGCGGGGACCACGCTCTGCCCACCCGGCCTAAGTTTGCAGGCTCACATCGAGCTGGGGATCCTCGCCCTGCCCCCTCTGAGCTCAGTGTACACTGGGCGACCACTCCCCTCCTTGCAGGCACCATTAGAGCCAGGGTTTCTGCACCCCTTCGCACCAGACACAGCCTGAACTGGGGGTCAACATCACCACTGGCTGGGCAAACTCATAACCCAGGGGTTGCTCCTCCTTCTGCTGCCTGTTCCTTTCTTCCCACATCGTTTTTCTTCCCCATGAGTCACTGATTCTGTGCTGATGTTCAGCAGTCCACAGTATGCCCATATCTCTCAGGAAAAGACCAAACACTCTGGGCTCTGCAGGGGGCATAACTTCAGACCACCTTGTGAGAGGGGAAGGGTGGACTGGGAGTTCAGAATAGTGGGGAAAATATTTGTTCAATTTTATGCCAGGAGGGGTAGTGTTTAGGTTCACAAGTGGGACCTCCCTGGAAAAGAAGACCCAGTGTTTAGCAGCTCTCTCCAGTGAGGTAAAATGAGAGGTCTTTTGTCCACTGCTCACTTGCAGAGACCCCACAGGAAACCTCCCCCTTTGAGGAGTGGTCTCCTGTCCTCTGTCCTCTAGGAGATAGGCTTGGTACCTGTAATTTGTTTACTTGAATGCTCTTTCTTGGAGTCACAGCTTGCTGAACTTCTTTCTTGGCTCAGCTCCCCAACTTTGGTATTGTAGAGTCTGACTCTGACCTGTTTTTCTCCCTCTGGCCAGAAGCCTCTGCTAAGAGTTGCTACTAGTCTGCCATTTTCCCTTATCCCTCCACATATGTTCTCAGATTTTCTTTTTTTGAAGCTCAGATATTTCAATGTGTTTTCTAAGTCTGTGATATTAATTCCTTCCTTTTTAATTGTTTCAGGTTACTTTGAGGATACAAAGAATTAGGTTACAATGTTTGCATTTGCTAGATAGAGTCCCTCTTATAATTATGTTCCACCTCAAGAGGTGTGTCATACACTCTAACATTGTGCCCATTAAGTGGGAACAGACCCATCCCCCTCCCTCTTCATCTCTCCCACTCCCTGTTTCCTCCACTCTCAACCTTGAATTGACTTGTATTTTTCTCTTGTGTGGGCATGTATTAGATCATCTACTGGCTTCATATTACTATTGAGTACGTTGGATACTTGCTTTTCCATTCTCGTGATACTCTACTAGGAAGAATGTTTTTCAGCTCCATCCAGGTTAATACAAAAGATGTGAAGCCTCCATCATGGCTGAATAGTATTCCATGGTATACATATACCACAGCTTGTTAATCTATTACTGGGTTGGTGGGCCATTTAAATTTGGCAATTGTAAATTGAGCTGTGATAAACAATCTTGTGCAAATGTCTTTATAATAAAATGATTTTTTTTTTCTTCTGGGTCATTGCCTAGCAATGGGATTGCAGGATCAACTGGGAGGTCTAATTTGAGTTCTTTAAGGATTCTCTATACTTTATTCCAAAAAAGTTGTATTAATTTGCAGTTCCACAAACAGTGTAGAAGTATACCCTTCTCTCCACATCTACTCCAGCATCTGCAGCTTTGCGACTTTGTGATATGGGTTATTCTCACTGAGGTTAGGTGATATCTCAGGGTATTTTTGATTTGCATTTCTCTTATGATCAGGGACAATGCACATTTTTCAAATGATTGTTAACCATTCATTTTTCCTTCCTTGATCCCTCCACGATTGCAAAAAATGATACCATGCACCTATTATGTCTTCTAGGGAAGTGTCAGCCTTAGATCCAATTAAGATTTTTTTCTAGGCTTTTCTACATCATGTCATACTTATTTAAATTAAGTAGTCATCAAATGTGGATGGTATAGTTAGAATCACCTTGGAAGATTTTAAAATATACTGATTATCTGCCTTCCTCCCCTCTCCCAGGCAAATGGATAAGAATTTCTGTGGTACTCAGGCCACATTTCCTGAATAATTCACTTTTTGTTTTCCTCAGCTAGATATCTTGTTTATTGTTCTCCTTCTAGGTAAGAGAACAATAAATGTTTGCTGAATGAATCAGTTAATGCATATGATTTTTAAAAATTATATTACTTATTTTAATATGTAGTATTTGCACATTATATAAAATCATACAACGTCAATGTACTATATATACAGCAGATTTCCCTCTCACCTCTTTTTCTTAATTAACCAGTTCCTCTCCCTAGAGGCAACCACTTGTTACTAGTTTCTTGTATATTCTTCCAGAGACATTTATGCATATTCAAGCATATTGTATAATCCAGTCTCCTGTTAATAATTGAATTATTGGGACTAAAGTTATGAAATATCCTTGCATTCCTTCAATTATCTTCACTTAGTGTCCTAATAGTTTATTCTTTTAATGAGTTATTAATATAACTCTGGTAATATTTAATTTGGAATTTATGCATAGCAATTCATTAATGAGACCCATGCACATTTTTCCCCAACTTCCTGTTTTTTTTTAAATCAAAACTTTGGTAAGGATTGATAAAGGATTAATGTATTACTCCCTCATAGGTAACACATCTGTTTTCAAGTCAAAGCCTACTAGAATATGATGTTCTGATTCAGTGTTTTTCCAATAGTTTTTGCTGAGCATTTGAATCACTTATAGAACTTTTAAAAAATTATTGGAGTCCAGGTCTTGCCTGAGACCAAAAGTCAGCACACTCTGGCTTGAGGGCCAAATCCAAGCTGCTACATTTTTTTTTTTTTTGAGACATAGTCTCACTTTGTACCTTGAGTTGAGGGCCATGGTGTTATCATACCTCACAACAACCTCAAACTCTTGAGCTCAAACAATCCTTTTGCCTCAGTCTCCCAAGCAGCTGGGACTACAGGCCCCCACTGACAATGCTTGGCTAGTTTTTTTCTATTTTTAGTAGAGACAGGGTCTCACTCTTGCTTAGACTGGTCTCAAATTTGTAAGCTCAGGCAATCCACCCAGAGTGCTAGGATTACAGGCATGAGCCACCATGCCTGGCCTTGCTACCTGTTTAAATTTTTTTTTTTGGAATACAGACACACTTTTTAAATCTGTGTATTGTATATAACTGCTTTCACACTACAACACAGAATTGAGTAGTTGTGACAAAGTTCTCATGGCCAAAAAATGCTAAAATATTTCCTACAGGGTTATCTTGATCTTTACAGAAAAAGTTCATTGATCTTGCTCTATGCATGGGTCATTATGAAAGTTTTGAAATACACAGAAATCAACAAACATAAAATCCATGTAGATGGAAACAAATGAAGTCCTTCTAGCAACACCAATAAGCCAAGGAAGTTGAAAAGTACATGGATGAATAAGAAAGGATGCTGCTGACTATGTTTCTTGGAAGTAAAATAATGGACCATAACACAGTCTGTCTCAAAATATTTGTAGGGACCCACATTTGAATTGTGAAAAAGCCCCACCAAAGCTGGTCCTTATTTGTGCTAATGTTGAGAACCAGTATTTTAATATGAAGTTAAATAACTAGGTGATTGTCATTTTCTTCCTCTGCCAGAGTCTTCTTTCTGTTTCCTTGTCTACTGCCTTGCCCTGCCTTTGAACATCTGATTCTTTGGTTAGGGCTCTATTAGTTTCCACCAGATCCTCCTTCCATTATGTTCCCATTAGTGTCTCCCAACCAAAGACATAGTGACCAATGGATAAATGTTTAGAGAATAAATGACTTGCCCATCCCAATTTTTAATATTTTTAGCCTGTTTGTTTTACATATCCCTACAGATATATGGGCATGAATCTCAGTACACAAACTTATATATATAAAAAATTAAATTTAGGTTGGATGCATTGGCTCACACCCATAATCCTGGCAACTTGGGAAGCTGAGGCAGGAGGAACACTTGAGGCCAGGAGTTCAAGACCAACCTGGGCAAAAAAAGTGAGACCTTGTCTCTACGAAAATATTTTTTAAAAATTAGCTGGGCAAAGTGGTGTGCATCTGTAGTCCTGGCTACTCAGGAGGCTGAGACATGAGAATCACTTGAGCCCAGGAGTTCAAGGTTATAGTGAGCTATGATGATGCCACTGTTCTCCAGCTTGGGTGACAGAGTGAGACTCTTATTTATAAAAAAGAAAGAAATTTAATTTAAATTTAGAATATTCATTTCAGGTTTCATTTAGAAACTTCACTGTAGCCACTTTGGGGCTATCAGATTTCTTTTTCCTGGGTTGTATCTAAGTTATTGAGTGATAGGTAGAGAACTTACATAGTGCCAAGATATTTGGATGTGAATATTATATCTTTAACATTATCTGCCTACGTAGGCATTTGCCGAGATGCCTGTATCCCATCTGAGCCTACAGGAGTCCATTGACACCATCAAGGAAGATGTCATTTGTTATCATTTTCATGAATCATTTAGATTGACTTTTTTTTTCTTCTACTTCCATGTCATTCTTGTGCTCATGGGAATCACTCAGCTGTTCCTGCACCATGATGAGGTGTAGTAAATTTCTATGATACAGTCTATGGCTCCTTCTGCCTAAACACATGTAAGAGCCCTTTTGTCTCTGATGTATCATATTGTCTCTGAAGGGTTTTACCAGAAAAGGGATCTAAATTCCCTATCTCTTGGCAACCAAAGACCTATGTGGCTTTTATTTCTGGCTCCCTTTCTGGGATCATTTGACATTTACATTCTTATTTCTTCCTTTCCTACTTTCCTTAGTTCTCTCATTCTGAGAAATCTTTTATTATTCTTATGAGTGATAAGTGGGGTGATCTTTACTTTCTCACAAATATTATTTGTCTATGTTGTGAGCCCTTTGCTAGGCCTTTGAAACCCAAATGCCAAAATGAGAAGCCTTTTGCTCTCCACTGCTTTATGCTGTTTCTGCTGTCTGCTGCCTGCTAAAGAAAATGAGCACAGAATTGTTTAGCTATTTGAAGAAGGGGAGGGTAAAAAGAAAACGGAATTCTCAGGAAGAAATGGTTGATATTTTTGACATATTATTCTGTCAAAAAGGTACCTCACTATCACTTAATGACCAGAAATTAGCATGCACATGTTTTGTCATTGCTTTCTCTTTTTCTGTGTGTTCCTTTGTCTTTCCCTATTAGGTCCTGAAGGGACTTTAAAGCATACTCTTTAAACTTAACCAACAGTTATTTATTAAGCACCTATTTCTAGGTTCATCCTCCTTCCCTTGAAGTGAATCAGGCAATGAATATAGGTGAAATCCCATTTATTTGCTTCTGCAGCTTACTCAGATACTTATTTTTCTTAGAATGGTCAATGATCATAAAAGGTTGAGTCCCTGGTGGGTGGAAATGTAAATGTAGACAAGCAGTAGATGACAAATGAACTATCTAAAAATAAATGAAAATTTTAAGAAAATTCACATCTATTCTTTTAGGTCCCCAGGTTAAGTATCAATAGAGACAGTAAATGAAGTTTATATCTCACTTTTAAAATTTAATATACTGGATTTCATATTAGTCCATTATGTTTATATGCAGTGTAATGATTTAAGGACTGAATAGAAAAGTCTTGCCTCCAGAATTCATGTTTGTTTTTCTCCTTCCTAAGCCAGAGCTTTTTACATTGGTTTGATGTACTGTAGTTACTTGGGGTTTAATCTTATATAATAATTAACTTCAATTGATCCACTGCAGTGTGTTAGTGAAGTGCCCAAGCCTATTAAATCCGACTAAGAATCCTCCATTGCTTTCCTAATTTCCGGCATCATTATGCTACCAGGAAAGCTGATTAATGTAATGGCATTCCAAACTGGGGTTTTTGCCTGGTGAAATTTTGGAGAGAGTGCACACATATTCCATTTTAAAAATGTTGCATCTAATAAATGCCAGTATAAAGGATCTCCATTCTTAGGCTATCCCTGGATCAATGAGTGAGGTTTCTATTCCTTATAACGGAACTCTTGTGTTAAAGCCAGACTCATTAGAGCTTCACTTCTTAATGGGGGGCACATATGGTAGATTTAAAAACAAGAGTAAAATGGAGCATTACTGAAAGTATGCCATGCTCAGTAGGCCTCTGGGAAAGAAAACAGAAAGCTGCTGACGAGAGAAGATAAGAGGGAGAAAGAAAGTACAACAACAACAACAGCAACAACAACAACAACAAAAAGGTTAAATGATAGATGTAAGTGAAGCTGTTAAATTAAAGGCTCTCAGTAGACATTTTCAGCCTTTAAGGAGAGTTGAAATAAAACATCCAAATGCATCTGTTGAAACACTCTGGGTAGGGAGTTTCTTTACTGAGACTCCATTTTATATCACAGGAGACAATGATTATTAAGACTTGGTTCATATCTCAAGGAAGCTTATACTTTCTTTAAAGTCTACCAAAGTGACTAGGAGATTTTGAACTTCTTTACTTTTGCAGATTTATAGGCTTACCATTTTAAGAATCAGTGCTCATCCTCCAAGAATGAATGGTACAGATGTTGAACATGAGGCTGAGTGCCTACCATGACTAAGACACCTCTTTGAAAATGATTAAAAAGTAAATTAGCTTAGTTTTTGTTTTGCCTCATTATCTTAAAAGTTGTATGCAAAGGCTCAGTGCCCGCAGCTCAGTGTTTAGGGTGCTGGCCCCATACCCTGGGGCTGGTGGGTTTTAAACCTTCCTGGGCCTGCTAAACAACAATGACAACAACAACAAAAAAATAGCCAGACATTGTGGAGGACACCTGTAGTCCCAGCTACTTGCGAGGCTGAGGCAAGATAATCGCTTAAGCCCAAGAGTTTGAAGTTGCTGGGAGCTGTGATGCCATAGCACTCTACTGAGGGTGACAAAGTGAGACTCTGTCTCAAAAAAAAAAAAAAAAGTTGTATGCAGAAAGAATTCTATTTAATCAAGGTTTTGGTAAGTTTTGTTTCAAATAAATTATTCACGGTAACTGATTATATTACTCTCAATTTTATCGAAAGGAGATGGAGAGATTATCTTGATGGTTTAAAGTTATCAAGAATATTAAAGGTTGTGAAGCTACTGAAACTTGGACTCCTGATAATGGATTATTTCCTAATGTATGGATTGTAATCTCAGTGATGTTTTCTTTATTTCCTATCATGATACAATTAGAATCCAAAGAAAAGAGAGGCCACTGAGGACTACAGTTGTCGGGGAAAGCTTTATAGACCAGGTGAGATTTCAAATAGGCCTTAAGGAGATGTAGATATTCTATTCATGAGGAGAAAGGGGAAAAGTACTTTCTTGTAGATATTCTATTCATGAGGGGAAAATGGAGGAAAAGGCATGAGCAAAGTTGTTGAGGTGGCATAATGCCTAAAAAAAGTATTATTAAGACTTGTTTGACTTGAGAGAAGTTATTATGTGGAGGAAAAACTTTTGGTTGAAGAGTAGAATGAAGGTGAAAGTATTTGCTAAAAAAGTTGAGTATTAAACTAAGGAGTCTGGATTCAAAACAACTGGGATATGAAAGCATGTAATAAACATTGAACAAAATGATTAAGAACTAAAGTATTATGGGAAAAACTGTAGCTATTATTAGTTGGACATTATAAATGTTAACCACATTTTAGGCTTTTTCTCCATTGTCTGCTGCCACATATAGTTTAAACTAATTCTTTCGGAACAATTAATTGAATGAATTTGTGATAGGCAGGAAGCCAGACAATGCTTCATCATAGGCAAGCTAGAACAATTCTTTTAAAACTTTTGGAGAACTTGGAAGATGCCAAAAATAATTTAGGAAGATGTCCTCATAATACAATTTATGCAAATTATTTTGTGGTAGGGAAGCAGTTTTAGGTACTCAGTGGACTGGAATAGCATTCAAAGTAGTCATAGTTTGGGAACTGGTTTTCTAAGTAATTGGCTTTTTGTGTCATTGTGCAAGTCCCTTAACTCCTCCGAGGTTTAGTTTCCTTATCTCCAAAATGGGAATAATGGCACTTACCTTATTGTTGTATTGTCAGAAATAAATTAAATGATGTGTCTTATGAACTATAATAAGCTACTCAAGAATAAATGATGCTAATGATGATTTCCATCAAGTAATTGTAGGTCATTATAAGCTGAATAATGAAGCCATCTAAAATGTGTCATAATAATGTGAATCTGGATTTGAAGCATGGGGGGTGGGGGAGTCTCAGTAGAAGTTTATCAGGGAGGGAAAGCAGTGAACTAGGACTTGGAAGTAGGACGGGGCCCAGTGGACATGGAACTCATTGGACCTGTCCAAAGAAAAGGGTGGCCAGTACTCCTGTTTAATCTCAGTAAACCCCCATACCAAAAGGGCCAATATAAGAAGTGGAAATTGCAACCCACATGTATTTCTTGTGGAAATATAAAATTGTGCAGCTGGTTTTGAAAAACAGTTTGGCAGTTTTTTAAAAGGTTAAATAAGGAATTACCATGTGAATCAGCAATTCTGCTCCTAGGTAGATATCAAAGAGAAATGAAAGCATATGTCCACTCAAAAACTTATACTGAAGTATACATAGCAGTGTTATTTGTAATAGCCCTAATGTGGGAATAACTCAAATGTATATCAAGTGATAATGAATGAATCACATATGGTATATGTATGCAATAGAGTATCATTTGACAATAAAAGAATTTAAGTTCCGATGTATGCTACAACACACATGAATTTGGAATTTATTATGCTAAGTGAAAGAAGACAGGCTCAAAAGGTCATGTATTGTATAATTCCATTTCTATAAAATGTCCAGAATAGGAAAATCCATTGAGACAGAGAATGAATTGGTGTTTGCCAGGGACTGGGATTAAGGAGAAATACAGAATAAATGCTAATGGAAATGGGGTTTCTTTATAGGGTAATAAAAATATTCTGGAATTATGTGACATTGGTGGCTGTACAGTTTCATTAATATCTTACAAGCTGCTGATTTGTATGCTTCAAAAGGTTGAATATTATGGTACAAGAGTCATATCTCAATTAAAAATGCAAACAACAAATAAAAAATTACTATGCAGCTCAATGAAAACAAGTATCTCAATAGAATGAACTTGTGATATACAAGAATAAATGTGAGATTTCTTCCCCAAATTAATTATTATAATTTTATTTTATATATTTATTGTCAAGTAAAATATTTGACATTATAGTACCAGAATAATTTTTTAGTACTGTTTTATGTTAGATTATTCTTGGGTCATTCTGCTATACATTGGTGATCCTAAACAGATGATCATTTTAAATTGAGGTTTGTGGAACAGTAAGACAGTTATAAAGTGACCCATTTTTCTCTATTTCTTTCTTTCTTTATACTCTATTTTATTTATTCTTTCTGGATCAAATACACTTTATCATGGAGATTGTTGTATGTAATTTTGGAGTTTTTTCTTCTTTATTAACTTTTAAAATGGCAAAATTGACATTCTGCTTAAATTTCTTTCTTATAAGATATGCCTAATACTCAAATTATGACTTTTTTCTTGGAATAAATGGAATTAAATAATGATAAATCAGAATTTTTAAGTCTCATTTTACTTAATATAAACTAGCATACCAAATAATTTTGTAAAGATTAAAATTATGGTACACTCTATCATTCTGATTTTATAATCATTATATTATATTGTTATTATATAATTATCTGCTTTATTTATTGGCTCAAAAGTATATAATATTTTTCCTAAAGTTTTCTACTGTATTTCCTTAATATTAGTGTTGTCTATCTATTTATATAACCATTTGGAAGTCCTTAATAATTGTTTTGGTATATTAGATGAATAGCTTTCACAATTACCATTATTATGATATTTTATTATTATAATAATACATAAACATTTACACTTCAACTGGGTAATAAGAATTTCAATATAAAGCACAATATGAGATTTTAATGTGAGGTTTCAACATGAAGAATGAAGAATGTTTACCTATTTTGCAAGTAAGCTTTCAGATATTGGCAAATTTAGATGGTATGTTTTAATTATCTTACTGATATTGGTATGCCAACTACGTGTGATGGTAACTTCATGAACTCATGGTTCAAGGTTGCTAAATATAAAATCAAAGTATATAGTTTGCCATTTGAAGCTGAAGCTTGTGTTTGTTGCACTTCTAATATGCAGGTTGTTGAGGCTCATCCCAAGTATACTCATGCTAGGCTTTAGGTCACAGGCTTATTTTATACCTCTGCCCTTTGTAGGGTAGGAGCTCCTCATCTGTTAATAGAGACAGTTCTCAGTAGTGATAGAGATGTGGCAGGTTTCCTTCTAGCTTCTCTTTCTCTCTCTCTCTTTTTTTTACTTTTCTTTTCTTTTTCTTTTTTCTTTTTTTTTTTTGCAGTTTTTGGCCAGGGCTGGGTTTGAACCCGCCAGCTCCAAATATGACTCCTTTGAGCCACAGGCGCTGCCCCCTTTCTCTTTCTTTTTTTAGACACCCAAGTTCTTTATACCTCTTGACATCCTAATCTATTAACTGTTACTTCTCTGTGTTGTCCTCAAAACTAGTCATTTCCTGTCATTCAATAAAGACTGTTTTAGTATTTGATCCACTTTCTTCCTCTTCCTCCCTAATGCCGATAATATGCTTGGTGACATTAACCTATTTATACCAGAGGTTGTAATTTTTGATTTTTTTGTGTGTGAAATGCATATGTGTTATCTAGAAAAATTCAAGGAGCAAGAATTTGAAGAAAAAAAGTTATTATATTCCATCTTGAGTTATGTGGTATTCCAAAAGTGGAACATTAGGAATAAGCTCAGATACATTGTACATAATTTATAAAATCATGTTTCTTATCTCAGGACATAGTGACACTTGCTATTCTGTGTGATAGTCAACAGAGCACTTCACACGTAAGGCATCATCACATTTTTCACCAAAAATCACATCATAACAAAGATATTTGTACCAGAATGTTTATTGCAGCCCTATTCATAATTGCTAAGTCATGGAAAAAGCCCAAGTGCCCATCGATCCATGAATGGATTAATAAATTGTGGTATATGTACACCATGGAATATTATGCAGCCTTAAAGAAAGATGGAGACTTTACCTCTTTCATGTTTACATGGATGGAGCTGGAACATATTCTTCTTAGTAAAGTATCAAGAATGGAAGAAAAAGTACCCCATGTACTCAGCCCTACTATGAAACTAATTTATGGCTTTCACATGAAAGCTATAACCCAGTTACAACCTAAGAATAGGTGGCAGGGGGAAAGGGAGGGGAGGGAGGGGGGAAGTTGGTAGAGGGAAGGGGATTGGTGGGATTATACCAGCGGTGCATCTTACAAGGGTATATGTGAAACTTGGTAAATGTGGAATGTAAGTGTCTTGACACAGTAACTGAGAGAAGGCCAGGAAGGCTATGTTAACCAGTGTGATGAAAGTGTGTCAAACGCTCTGTGAAGCTACTGAATGATGCCCCATGATCATATCAATGTACACAGCTATGATTTAATAAAAAGAAAAAAAAAAAAGAAAAGTGGTATTCTTATGATACTCAGCACACCGCTCCATTTGCTTTCCCTGTTTGACTATCACATGATTCAAGCCATTATAACGTGAGTCAACATTACACTTCTGAGAAAGTCTTCCTCTTAGGCCAGGTTCTGAAGGATGGCCATGGGTCTTCAGATAATGGCATACCACATGTTGATGAAACTTGAGAAAATCCATCAGCTTCTCATCATATGTTTTATGCAGTTGCCAACCATTTTGTAAGACCAATTCAAAACAGAACAAAAGAGGGCTTGAATACCATTTCTATCCACAGATTGATGCCCAATACTTATCAGTGTTGTCATCAGCTCTGTCTATGCCACTCATAGATTATACACTTTGATTGAGTTTGGCTGCTGATCTTGGATCTTCTTTTTTAGTTTCTGGGACTAATGATTGACAATACACAGGCAATTGATAAAAGCACCAGATGAGGCAACAGTGACAACACTGTTATCATTCCATCTGCAGAGAATAGTGCCTTTGCCATCAATTCAATAATCGAATGTGCCTCATTCTTTTTTCTTTACAGCTAGATCTGATTCCCATGGAGCTTGGTCAGAGCGATCCTTTCTCACTGTACTTGTTGCCTTGCATAGTGTCCCATTGAACTGAGCTTATCAAGAAATGCAATACTGATGAAAAAGTTAGTAAATACAAAATGATATTGTCCAGGGCGTGCCTCTGTAGTGCCTCACTAAACTTAAGGACAAGTGATGCACCAACACAGCATTCCTCACGTTTATTATTTGGATTTTTGCCCTGAAATGGATGAAACCAGCTAATATAGCTCTGACATGTTACACCACACCAAATCTTACAGATAAACAGAATGGTCTTTCCTCTAATATATTGTTTACTCCTGTGATGACGAAAATAAGTAATCATGCATTCATCAAAGTGGAAATATGTTTCATTTAGAACAAATTTCATATGTCTCTCATTGAGTGTGCTTATAAGAGTTCGCAACTTGGAAAACTTGTCCATTGAGTCCAAATTTGCATTGTCAGCACAACATGCAAATTAGAAAACATAGTTTCAAAGCAGTCACGTCTCATGGCAACACTAATGAGTACATTATGCACATCTGTTCTTTGTTTCCAGAACATATGCTTTCTAGGAACTGAGATGTAACCATTCAGAAAAATAATTCCCAGAAAACATTGAATTTGGAGGTAGTCAAGCCAAGATTTATATTTACTTACAGTGTATAAGTTGGAGTATGTGACAATGAGTTCAAGAACCTAGTTATCAAGAAAAAGTTCAAGAATTTCTGTGGGACTTCTCTGTTAGGTCAGCTTTTTTCCATTTGAAAATAATTTTATTGCTTTCTTTTTCTTTGATAGAGGAGGCTGCTGCACAGTAGATGTGGATGGAACTTCCTAATCAAGAGAGTCATCTTCAGGTGCATATGAGAGATCATCTGAGTCAGACTCAGCATCAGAACCATCCTGAAGAAGATATGCAGGTATGCACAGAAAAGAACATGGCAGATTACTTACTGTTCCACCTTCTTCACCTTTTGAGTCCTCATCAGAAATCGGTGATGTAGCATTTTCAGATGGTTATATCACTATAACACTTGCTTCTATGCTGTCATCTGTCTTTAACAGGTCACTTATTTCATGTAAACTTAGAGTTTGAGGCATCTTGAGATTTGTAATATGATCTCAACTAAAAAGGGGGAAGATATTAGTCCTAACGTTGGTGGTTTTGCCTAGTGTTCCAAGAATGGAACATACAAAATGTCAAACCTATAACTAATACAACAATAATAACTTCTTTATTTTCTTTTTACAGTACAATGGCATTGTTAGTAGAAAAGTAATAGAATAAAATTATTAGAATAAGATGTAGTGCAGTAAAGTTATATTTACCTGTCTCTGGATGGTTCTCCAAACATTTCTCAAATATTCACATTACTTTTTGACAAGCTCCTAGCAAACTAATGTCTGCAACAGTGACTCATTCTATGCACCACATGATAATATGTACCTCAGGAGGCACATATGTGTGAAAAATCAGGCCTCAGTGATGACCTTGAGTGTAGGATATAAATAACTCCCTTCCGATAATGGAACATGAAGCAGAAATCAGTTTTAACATTCCAATGCATGAGTCATACAATACTTTGGCTCTCCAGTTCCTTGATCTTCTCATCTCTAATGATATTTTTCTTTATCCTACCTGATCTACCCATTCTCAGGGACATATCCTTTCTGATTACAGAAACTGAACCAATCACCTCTAAAATCTTGATTTTAATTATCATTTTAGTCATTTCCTTGCATACCTCTTCAACTCTTTCCCCTTTATATCTCAACTGTACTTGTTTGCAAAAGCCAAGTCCTGTTAATATCCTGCCCTTTGCCATTTCCAGGGCTATACATGAACAGCTGAACACTAATGGCAAAAAATACACAATCTCGCTATGCTATTCAGAAAATTTGCCCCCTGAAGATGTCATGCCCTAATTTCAGGAACCTATAAATATATAATCTTACATGGCAAAAGAAACTTTGCAGATGTGATTCATGTTACAGGCATTAGAGATAGGGAGATTACTCAGGATTATCAAGGTAAAACCAATCTAATCACATAAGTCCTTAAAAGTAGAAAAGTGGAGAATCTTTCTTAGGTTAGAAAGAGACACAACATAAAAGGGTAGAGAGATGTGATGGGAGAAGGACTGAGAAGGACTCCCATAATTGCTGGATTAGACAATGAAGGAAGGGTTCCATAGAGCAAGGAATGTAGTAAGCCCGAAGAATGCTGGAAAAAACAAGGGAATAGATTTTTCTCTTCTTCCTGGAGCCTCCAGAAAGGAAGGTAGCTCATCTTGACTTTAGCCCAGTGAGATCCAAGCTAAACTTATGACTGATAGTGCTCAAGGATAAATTTGTTTTATTTGTGACAGCATCAACAGAAATCTAATCAACCTGCTAACTGTTCTCACTTTAAATTTATTAATATTTCCTCAAATTTAAAACTCAAAACTGCTTGTGAATTCCACTGTATTGTCTTTGCATATTCACTTTTCCACTTCTTGAAACGGCTATTTTAATTCATTTTGCTCTCTACTGAGGCCTCCAAAACCCTTCAGCTCCACCAAAAATCACATTTTCACATGGGAGCTCCCTTACATTTGTACTACTAAATCTATCTTACTTCTGTATATTCTTTGCTTCTATCAAAGGCCAATCTCTCCACTTGTGCTCTGCTCTTGACTTCTCAAGGACTTTTTACCTGCCATTGTCTCTTTTCTGCATCATTAATTTTCCTTTTATCTTAAAATAGTCCGCTATCTATATAAACATAGTCTTATATTTCCCTTGATCTCACATTTCCCTCTCAATGCCACCCATTTTTCTGTTCTCCTTCATTAAAAAACTTTTCAAAAAGATTTATTTATAGTTACTTTCTCTATTTCCTCATCACCCAGTCTCTTCTCTCGATCTACCACAATCAGACTTCTGTCTTCACCATTCCAATGACCTTTCTGTTTCCAAATCTAGTGGCCACTTTTTTTTAATAGATTTCTCCAAAATATCTGACACAATTGATCACTACCTCAGTCTTGTAGTTACTTTTTTATTTCTTTTTTCTTTCTTTCTTTTTTTTTTAAGATACCATATTTTCCTCCTAGCTAGTGGGCCATTTATTCTGCTTTGCTGGTTCCTTTCCTTGCCTCTATTTCTAAATTTAGAAATGTCCTAGGACTCAGTCCTCGCCCAACTTTTTTCTCTATCAATTATCTCTTTATATAATTAATTTTGTCTATTCTCATGAATTTAATTATTACTCATATACCAATAATTCAGATTTTGTATCTCTAACCCTGACTTATCTAAACTAAAGATTTTCAAAATTTCAAAATATTAAGGGGTTACAAGTAGTTTGTTACATGGCAGAAATGAATAGTAATAAAGGCAATGCTTTTAGCATGTTTATCACAGAGTAGTGTACATTGTACAGGAAAGGTGCGTTTTTATCCCTCGCCCCCTCCAATGCTCCCTACTTCTTGTTTCCAATATCTTTTACACTATTATATACTAATATTTATTAGTATTAATTTGAAATATCCACTTGAATATCTCATAAACATTTCAGACTTTACACATTCAAAATGTTTATTTATCAAGAAAGGGATGGATTTACTATGAGCTATTCACAATTTCCTACCCAGTAACACATATTTTCAAGACTTTTGGCCTGGATCAGAACTGCAGTCTGTAACCAAAGAGCTGATTTCATAAAGAATCCTTGATTTTTCTTAGTCTCATTAATATTGTGGGCTAAAGCTTTTTTGGTTACAAGAAGAGAGGCCCACTCAAGCTAATTTAATTAAAGGGTGAGTGATTTGTGGAATAAAGGAAGATATCATTCAAATCTAAATAAAGAAAACTAAGTATAGCCGGGCTTCATTGGAACTTGAAACTAAACTAAAATACCATCCAGAATAGAGGATTCTTTCCTAGGAGCAGACTTGCGATATTTCTCTGTTTCTCTCTGTGAATCTGCTCTATTTCTTTTTTCTGCCATCTTTTGCTTACTCATCTTATATATGAATTCTAATGACTGTTTCAACCACATCTACCTAATGGCCAGAGGTTGAATTCCTATCAAGAAGCTAATGCCATGATGTTCTGCTAAATGTTTACTAACTAGATCATGCAGAGAGAGAAAATGCCCTGATTTGTCACACTTGTTGATTTCTGTGCTTTGAATATTCCCACTATGGATGATTTGAAGCTACCAACATGACATCAACAAGCTTGCAAAATTCTTTTTTTAAAAATTAAGATTAATATGAAGGTATAAATGATTAAGTTACACTGTTTGTGTTTCTAAGGTAAAGTTCAAGTTGCAGTTGAGCCTTTCAACCAGGGGGTGTGATGTATATTTTTACATTGTGCACCTGAAATGGGAGCTTACCAATCCTCCTCCCTTTTCCCTTTTCCCTCCTCTCCCCTAACATGAACATACTTGTGTTTCTCTCTCATATGGGCATGTGATTGTTTTTCTGTTGGGTTCATATTAGTATTGAGTACACTGGATACTTGAATTTACATTCTTGTGATACTTTACGAAGAAGAATATTCTCCAACTCCATCAGGTAAATAAAAAAAATGTAAAGTCTCCATCTTTTACTGGCTAAATAGTGTTCCATGCTATGCATATACCACAGTTTATTAATCCATTCATGGGTTGACAGTCAGTTAGGTTGCTTCCATGTCTTGGTAATTGTGAATTGAGCTGCAATAAACACTCTAGTGCAAATGCTCTTGTGATGAAATGATTTTTTTTCTTCCAGGTAGATACCTAGTAACAGGATTGTGGGATCAAATGGAGGGTCTACATTTAGCTCTTTGAAGATTTTCCATACTTCTTTTCCAGGAGGGTGTATTAATTTGCAACCACACCAACAGTGTAAAAAGTGTTTTGTTCTCTCCACATCCATGCCAGCATTTGTAGCTTTGGGATTTTGTGATGTGGGCTGTTCTCACTGGGTTTAGCTGATATCTCAGAGCAGTTTTGATTTGCATTTCTCTGACGATTAGGGATTATGAACATTTTTTCATGTGTTTCTTGGCCATTTCAGAGAAGGTTCTGTTCATGTCCCTTGCCCAATGATAGATAGGACTGTTTGCTCTTTTTTGTTACTGTTGTTGTTGGTTGGTTAATTTGAATTCTCCATAGATTCCATTTATCATTATTTTGCCAGATTCACGGCATTCAAATATCTTTTCCCATTCTGATGTTTGTCTGTTTACTTTGAGTGTTGTGTCCTTAGCTGTGCAGAAGCTTTTTAGCTTAATTAAGTCCCATAGATTTATTGTTGGTGGTGTTGCCATTGCCACTACAGTTTTCTTTATAAAATGTTTTCCTCTGTTGATATTATCTAGAGTTTTCCCAATGCTTTCCTCTAGGATTTTTATCATCTCGTATCTTAGATTTAAATCTTTTATCCATCTTGAGTCAATTTTTGCTTCTTCTTCCTTTCTTTTATTATTATTATTCTTTTGGTTGCAGTTTGGCCGGGGCCAGGTTGGAACCCACCACCCTTGGTATATGGGGCTGGCACCCTACTCACTGAATCACAGGCGCCACCTTTGAGTCAATTTTTGTAAGTGGTGAAAGGTGTGGGTCCAGTTTTAGTCTTTTACATGTGGTTATCCGGTTCTCCCAGCACCATTTATTGAATATGGAATCTTTTACTCAGTGTATACTCTAGTTTAGTTTATTGAAGATCAGATGGCAGTAAGATCAGATGGCTGGTTTCAACTCTGGTTTTCAATTCTGTTCCATAGATCTAGGTCTCTATTTTTGTTCCGGTGTCATGCTGTTTTGATCACTGTGGACTTGTAGTATAACCTGAAGTCTTGTAAAGTGATGCTGTGGCTTTGCTTTGTTACTAAGGTTTGCCTTGGCTCTACAATTTTTTTTTTCTGGTTTTGTACAAAACAAAGAACTATTTTCTCGAGTTCTTCAAATTCTTGAAAAGTTAACATTTGTCTTAAAGTGAATATGGGCTGGATCTAGTATACTCCTATTTAATGAGCTCAAGGTTTGTGGCTTCTTACTTGCATGGGCCTCTTTTAAGGCCTTGTGACTAATTTTAAATTTTAAGTTCTTCTTCTTAAAGTTTTTCTACCCTGCCCTAATGGTATAAACTTTATACTTCATAAAACTTAGATCTGCTTTGATAATGAATGATCTTTCAGTTTGGTTCTTAGAGCTGACTTACAATTGCCCTCTGTAAATTTTTGTTTAGAGTACCAAGAAAGGAAATATGGTTAGCTTAATTTATTTCTTTTATGTCTGATCCCTTTTTGCTAGGCTGTGTTATAGGTCAGTTTTAAATCTGTAGCTGAACTACCCCGGTTTGGGTTTCCATCTCTGGTCCAAACAGCTATAGCTAAGAAGGTGGAAGAATGTGTTTTACTATCACCTAAACAGGGCTGTATGGGGGCTAGTTTCCCTTGGAAGTGTTTATCAGTGGAGCATGTTTTACTTAGAGATGTCAAACTCTTGAGCATCCTAGCCATCAATACAAAGGAAACCTTTAACACAATAAAGCACAAATTCTCTTTTATTTAATAGTTGAAAGCCAAAATTATCTCATTGCTTTGTAAGTAAAATAATGAGAAATATCTTATGATCTAGAGATTAGTCACTTACTTATTTCCTTATTTAGACTCCCTTAAGAGTTATTGAAATAAATAAGCAGATAATGACATGAGATTTATAGTGCTGATCAAACTTAACAAATGTCCACATGGGAATTCCAAGTGGAGACCTTAGACATGTTAGCATCTGTATAAGCTAATTTTGACTATAATTTGTATGACTGAACTTGTGGGATGGGTCAGTAGAAATGAAGACATATGGTTAGTGATTAACCTTGAAGATTCTTATATGCCATTACCACAGTGATGAGTTCCTCTCTGTGAACCCCTTCACAGGAACATTCCTATCTCTAATTGTCTAAAATTTATAATATAAAAATTCCTCAGGACCCTAAACCTTTTGAATCAGACTCTCTAAGAGAGGGACTCAGGAACTTACCTACCTTTTTAGCAGAATACTGGAATCTGCATTTTATTAGACGATAAATGCACACATAAATGCACATTAAAGTTTGGTAAAGTTTGGTAACCCCTGCCTCAGACTATCTCATACCATTTTCCATGCACTTCCAACACCTAGAAAAGCTCCTGACATTGACACTGAACAAAGATGACTAAATGAATGAATGAATAAGTCCCCTAAGGTCTGATATATAGTCACCTATATCTTTTTTAGAAATCCAAAAAAAAGAATGGGGGAGGTATGGCCTACACACTTTTTGATTGATATAAACACTAGCCAGTTTTGGATATTATCCAGGACGTATGTGTGTAAAATGTAATCATTCTTATTCACCTTCTTTGCCTACCTAATTATCCAAATCTTTGTTTTATTTAGCCCATTTAGTTCTGTAGGCTGCCTTGCTCAAGAGATTCACTCTAATTGCTCACATTATCAGGGTGGCATTTCTCAAATTGTCACTTTCACCTAGGGTGATATTCAAAATATTTAACAACTGCTACAGCACGGGCACCAACCTGTCAGCATGAATGCTGGTTCTGAACAACTGGCAGGGCCATTATGGATGCTAATGGTAAGTATTGACTACTAGCCTTGTATAGAAGACCGTGTTCCTAGGTGTTTAGCTCTATGGGTTCTTATAAGAAGTGATCCATACAAGGGCAGGGCTTCTTGGATCTTGGGTCACAGCTCTGATTACTCTGTATAGTAGGTAAGATTGATAGTACCTTAAAGATGTTCACATGTATCCCTGGGAGAGTATGATAATGAGAGAGAGAGATAAAGAGAGAGATAAAGAGAGAGAGAGAGAGAGAGAGAGAGAGAGAGAGAGAAGAATAAGGAGGAGGAGGAAAAAAGAGAGAAGAAGAAGAAAAGAGGAGTTGAAGATATTATATGCTATGTTGCTGGAAGATGGAGGAAGGGACTATGAACTAAGGAACCCAATTGGTTCCTAGAAGTTAGAAAAGGCAAGGAAACAATTCTCCCCTAGAGCCTCCAAAAGAAATGCAGCCCTGTTAACACCTTGATGTTAGAATTTTTGGCCTCCAAAAATAAAATACATTTTTGTTGTTTTTAAGCCACTAAATCTGTGGTAATTGACTACAGCAACAACAGGAAACTAATACATTCTGTAGTAGGCATGGCTTTCATCATCTATTCAAGTTTGTGAAAATGAGATTCTCCTTCCCCATTACTGTTTGAAGCCCTATATTCTGTTCAGTTTCAGAAATCTTAATGTTGACAATTCAAGGTACTGTTAGTCAAATTGGTGACTAAGTATTATTTTCAGGTAAAAATTCAGTAAAAATCAAGGTTTTGCTCTTCCTGTCTGTTCTTTGGGAGCGACATCTCAGTATAATAATGAAAGGAAGAATATTTTGTCCATGATCCTTCTCTGCTGTCTGTGGGTATCTGATGAGGGAAATCTCGCCTCTATTATGCTTGGGCTTTTGGTCTTTATCCCTACCAGAGGGCCTTCTAATATCTAAAGTCCCACCAGATCTGAATAATGTACTGCTAACATTAAATTTATTGTTAATGTTTCTTTGTTAAAATTATAAGGCCCCTTGTAGCCTATCATACATTTCCTAGTCATTTGTAGGCTTTTTGAAAGTATAGATAACTTTGGCATATCTGCTAACCCTTTGGGGTCCTGAAATTTGGAAGACTTTCTGGCTTTTTCTATTTAGATATGTCTGGGCACTATTTTTATACGGCTTTTTACCTTCATCATTGAGGTAAAGCACAAGCCTCTGATTTCAATATTTTCTAAAGACTTTTAGGGTTTTAATCACCACCCTTCCCAGAAATTAGTCTCAATTCTCTTATACTTACCTCAGCCAAACTAATTTAATTTCATTTTGGATATAGAAAATATAATAGGATCTTCTTTATGTTCTTTCCAAATCTCTTGTTTATGGGATAGCCTTTAGGCTCTTAGTCTTTGCACTAAGAGTCCTTAAACTTTTGGAACTTGAAAACGTTTTCCCTCTCAGGAATCTTTGCTGTTATAATCCAAAACTTAATCTCTTGAGATAGTGGCTCTGCTAGGGGTTTCAGAGGTCTAATTCCAAAATAAACTCCAAGAATGTGACTCTTTGTTTTATGTGTTGGGGCCTTGCCTGAGGTAGTAAGTCTTAGCCTCAAGGTCTTATTTTAATGGGAAATGTTGAGGGGTAATGAGGGGTAAAAAGAGAATGAAAACCCACCATTAATACTCGAAGATATGATGCCTCTTCATTTCTCTCCCCACTAAATCATTGCCTTTGGATTCTTTAATGCAGTTCTGCCCACTGTTCCCCTGACAAGTTATGCAAGGCCTTTGCAAGGCTTATCTGAGCCTTGTAGAATTTCTGCCTTTGGTTATGGCATAATTTATAGAACTAAGTGTTTTACCAGAATCTTGTTTTCATATGTAAATATTCAGAATTCATAGAGGGTAATTATTGGAATGAACTCCAAGAATGAAGGTAGGACATTTTTAGCCCGTGAGCTCACAAAAAGCTATTAGTTTAAGTATAATTTAGAAAAAGTCAGGAAAAAAAAACCAAGATCAGTCTGAACAGTTTCTCTTGTCTTTCCATGGTCTTCATATGTGCAACCCATTCATACACACATACTTACACACAAAAGACCTTTAAAACAGAGAATGATAAGAAGAGATGATTTTGGAAAGGTGCAGAGTCAGATATGAATTTGGGATGTACTTGGATTCTGTCCTCCCATCCCATTGGGCCAGATCTTAGGGATGGTAAAACGTGATGGAAATATGCACTTAAAGGTTGAGGAAATCAAAGGAGGGAGAGCTTAAGTTTTACATCCTGGGTGGAGACTAGTGAGCTGTGAAGCCTGGCTGAGCAACATACTTCCTCTCCCTTCAATGTAGCAGTCTTATAGTAGGGTTGTACTGTGTGGTAGGCATAGGTATGAAAAGACCAAAGATAAGTACCCACTACTCTTATTACCTGCCAACCCCCTCCTCCTAAATGTTATGAACCCTCCAGGTACATAGGAGATCATACGAAAATGTTTTTTTTTTATTTTTTTTTTATTTATTTTTTTTATTAAATCATAACTGTATACAATGATATGATTATGGGGCATCATACACTCACTTCATAAACCATTTGACACATTTTTATCACAGTGGTTAACATAGCCTTTCCTTATGTTCTCTGAATTGGGAGAGAATGTTACCTGGGAGGAGAGAAGGTCAATGTGTTTCCCAGATACCTTTAGCCAGAATGTGAGGATTCTGCATATGATTTGGACAGTTTCTGCCATTAATTGGAGTATCCAATACCTCTAGCTGGGTCACCAGCACAGGGTATCTGAGTTGGAGCTAAATATCCATAAGACAAGAAATTTCCATTTGTTTCATGTTGTTGCAGTAATGGTTTCTAATTTATTCTTGTCTTCCTGTTTTTATACTCTTTAGTAATGACCCTTACATTTGTAGGTTTGACCATGTGTCTTGATTTGGCCAATAAAGCAATATCAAATGGGATGACAAGTAGAAACTTGAGTGCTTAAATATTGGGATTTGCTTTTCATTGCATCTGTTGGAACTCTTGATCACTTTGTGATCAGCTTGTCCGGTTATGAAAGACATGTGCTCTAGTTACTCTCTCACCCCAGCTAACATCCAGCCAATCTCCAGACATTTGAGTGAGGTCCTTGACTTCTAGCTGACTAGAGATGCATAAGTTTGAATTTAGCCCAAATTGCTTACCCACAAAAGTGTGAACTAAATAAATGGTTGTTATATTAAGCTACTAAGTTTTTTTTTTTTTGTCTCTTTTGGCCGGAGCTGGGTTTGAACCTGCCACCTCCGGCATATGGGACCGGCGCCCTACTCCTTGAGCCACAGGTGCCACCCCTAAGCTACTAAGTTTTAAGGTGCTTTGTTAAATAGCATGTTAACAGATAATGCTATTCAGGGGAGCGTTGTGTAACACACATGCCTAGGATCAGATGGGATAAGTTACATCTGGAGCAGGAAGAAAGCAAGGCTAACACAATGCCATTTACTTTAGTTGCCTCTCCACCCCCTAAAATACCCAGAGCTGATCATTGAACCAGGACAAGGAAGGAATGAAACAAAGGGGAAAAATGGTGATTATGACAGGATTAAACTTGAATTAACTGAAAAGTTACTGAACCTACCCAGATATGACTGGCTTAAACTTTCTGCATCAGATAGAATGCTAGCTCAGAGAAAGACCCTTTTTTATAGTATATCTGAGCCTCTTACAAGGGCAATCTGTGCTTGTTATATCTGTATTTTAGTATTAATCCCCTAGACCAGCGGTTCTTAATCTGTGGGTCATGACCCATAGGAACTTTATTAAAGGGCCACAGCATTAGGAAGGTTGAGAACCGCTGCCGTAGACTGTGCCTGATATATGATCAGCCTAGAACCATGTATCATACTTATGTGCAAATATGAAGGCCTGACTAAAAGTCAGTTTTGAGTAACTTTCTAAGATGCAGGAAAGAGGTTGCCTTGCTGTGAGTTTGAGGAACATGAGGGAATTTGGATGCCTGTAATTAGTTCTTATTGTTTCTTTTTTTTTTTTTTTTTTTTGTAGAGACAGAGTTTCACTTTATGGCCCTCGGTAGAGTGCTGTGGCCTCACACAGCTCACAGAAACCTCCAACTCCTGGGCCTAATCGATTCTCTTGCCTCAGCCTCCCGAGTAGCTGGGACTACAGGCGCCCGCCACAACGCCCGGCTATTTTTTGGTTGCAGTTTGGCCGGGGCCGGGTTTGAACCCGCCACCCTCGGCATATGGGGCCGGCGCCTTACCGACTGAGCCACAGGCGCCGCCCATAGTTCTTATTGTTTCTTTAGCTTTGTTACACTGGAGGGCAAAATAGAAAGGAAAAAGATAAAAATTTTTCTAGAGGTCAAATTTATTATTATTAATATGTTCACACCTAATATTAGATTGAAATTAGTATTTCACATCTAATGTTAGATGAGCTTATTCATCATTGTGCTAAGCTCTTTTTATACACTGTTTTATTTAATTCTTCCAACAACCCATGAGGTAATGTATTATTTCCCCCATTTTACAGGTAAAAAACTGAGATTCAGAGATTAAATTACATAAGTTTACGCAATGAATAAAATGGCTGAAATCTAGAATGGTCTGATTCTCAAGAGCTTGATTTCATTTTGGCAAAATATTGCTTCTTGACTACATGGTAGTATTTAAAAATGTATTGGTAGCGATGATTTTCCATATAAGCGAAAAGCAACTATTGAGAAGGAATGGGATAGGTTAATTAATGGGATAGTTATAATTTCATTTGGGGACCTAGGACATTGGACAGAGTAAAGTTAAGAGAAGGGCCTTTGCTGCTTTTGGATGAATGTTATTGCTCCAGATGCTTCAAATAGAATAAAGATTATGATAGTGATTCCTATTGAATTTGGTCTGGAGAAGGAAAAGCCAAGTTTTTTCTTTAAAGGATCAGTTCTTTATAGTGAATTTTTCTCATAATAATTTTCTTATAAAGAAAATGAAGATATACAATTGGAGGAAGCACAATTGGTCTGTAGGCCTCCCTCAATATCTAAGTAAGTATTAATTCCTAGTATTTGGGAATTAGTACATTTGTTAAAATGTATCCCAATCATAGTTTTCTGGATATGATCACTAACTGAAAAAACTAGATAAGAAAATACTCATCCAAAATAACTTCCGATGTATTACAATCATCACATTTCTTAAGTGCTACCCCCAGGTTCTATCAGAAGCCTTGGAAAACAGAAGGATGTTTGCCTCCCATCCATTCTTTTTCAAGGTATCATCAAGGTAGTTGCATGTTTTGGCAGGGTCATTAAACTCAATGCTATTCTGACATTTTTTTTTTTTTTTTAATTCTTGGGGAATCATTGAGGGTACAAAGAGCCAGGTTACATTGCTCGCATTTGCTGGGTAAAGTCCCTCTAATAATAGTGTCCCATCCCCAAGAGGTACACTGTGCCTCCTCAAACCCCCTCCCTCTTTCCCACTCTCCACTTCCCCATTTCCCTCCCCCCAACATATACTAGCATCAATTATCTTCGTATCAGAATTGAGTACATTGGATTCTTGCATCTCCATTCTTGTGATGATTTACTAAGAAAAATGTATTTCAACTCCATCCAAATTAATACAAAAGATGCACAGTCACAATCATTTTTAGTGGCTGATTAGTATTCCCTGGTTTACGTATACCACAGTTTATTAGTCCATTCCTGGATTGGTGGGCATTTAGACTGTTCCCACATTTTGGCGATTGTAAATTGAGCTGTGATAAACAGTCTAGTGCAAGTGTCCTTATGGTAAATTTATTTTTTTCTTCTGGATAGATGCCCAGTAATGGGATTGCAGGATCAAATGGGAGGTCTAATTTGAATTCCTTGAGGATTCTCCATACTTCCTTCCAAAAGGGTTGTATTAGTTTGCAGTCCCACCAGCAGTGTGAAAGTGTTCCCTTCTCTCTACAACCACACCAGCATCTGCAAATTCAAGTCTTTGTGATGTGGGTTAGATGATATCTCAGGGTGGTTTTGATTTGCATTTCTCTGATAATTAGGGATGATGAGCATTTTTTCGTATGCTTGGTAGCCATTCATCTGTCTTCTTTAGAGAAGGTTCTATTCATCTCACTTGACTTTTGATATAAGGAATTGTTGACTCTTTCTTGTTGCCTAATTTGAGCTCTCTGTGGATTCTAGTTAACAAGCTTTTGTCTGATTCATAATATGTAAATATCTTTTCCCATTCTGATAGTTGTCTATTTGCTTTGTTTTTTGTCTCCTTAGCTATACAGAAGCTATTCAGTTTGATTAAGTCCCATTTGTTTATTTATTTATTTATTTATTTTTTTTTGTGGTAGTAATTGCCACTGGAGGTTTCTTCATAAAGTCTTCCCCCAGGTCAATACCTTCAAGTGTTTTCCTCAGATTTTCTTTGAAGATTTTTATTGATTCATGCCTTAGATTTAGATGTTTTATCCATCTTGAATCAATTTTAGTGAGTGAAGAAAAATGTAGATCCAGTTTCAGTCTTTTATACGTGGTTATCCAGTTCTCCCGGCATCATTTATTGCATAGGGATTCTTTCCCCCAGTGAGTGTGCTTGTTTGGTTTATCAAAAATCAGGTGGCTGTAAGATTTTAATTTCATCTCATAGTTTTCTGTTCAATTCCAGATGTCTACATCTGTATTTTTTTGTGCCAATATCGTGCTGTTTTGACTAATATGGCCTTGTAGTATAGCCTAAAGTCTGGTAGGCTAATGCCCCTGGCCTTGTTTTCATTACTAAGAATTGACTTAGCTACATGTTTTTTTGTTTTTTTTTTTCTGGTTCCATACAAAATGAAGAATTATTATTTTTCTCTTAATTTTTTATTAAATCATAACTGTGTACCTTATCTTCTCAAAATCTTGAAAGTATTATGTTGATATTTTAATGACAATTGCATTGAATATGTAGATTGCTTTGGGAAGTATAGACATTTTCACAATTTTGATTCTTTCCAGCCATGAGCATGGTATGTTCTTCCATTTGTTAATATCTTCTGCTATTTCATTATTTTAGGGTTTTGTAATTTTCGTTATAGAGGCCCTTCACATCTTTTGTTAAGTATATTCCTAGGTATTTCATTTTCTTTGAAGCTACTGAGAAGGGAATTGTGTCCTTGATTAGCTTATCATCCTGGCTTTTATTGGCGGATACAAAGACTACTGATTTGTGGAAACTGATTTTATAACCTGAGACATTGCTGTATTTTTTGATAATTTCCAGGGGTCTTATGGTTGAATCTTTGGGGTTCTTTAAGTATAAGATCACATCATCAGGAAAAAGCGAGAATTTGACCTCCTCTGCACCCATTTGGATGCCCTTTATTACCTTCTCTTGCCTAATTGTATTGGCTGGAACTTCCAGCACTATGTTTAATAGTAGTGGTGATAGAGGACAACCTTGTCTTGTTATAGTTCTGAGTGGAAAAGCTTTCAGTTTTACTCCATTGAATATAATATTAGCTGTGGGTTTGTCATAGGTGGCCTCAGTCAGTTTAAGAAATAGGCTGCCTATGCCTATATTCTTTAGAGTTCTAATTAGAAAAGGATGCTGAATTTTATCAAATGCTTTTTCTGTATCTATTGAGAGGAGATCATATGGTTTTTATTTTTGCTTCTGTTGATATGGTGGATTACATTTATGGACTTGTGTATGTTAAATCAGCTTTGTATCCCTGGGATGAAACCTACTTGATTGTTATGTATGACTCTTTTAATGATAAGCTATAATCTATTGGCTAGGATTTTATTGAGAATTTTCACATCTATATTCATTAGTGAAATTGGTCTTAAGTTCTGCTTTTTGATTGGATCTTGGTATCAGGGTGATGTTTACTTCATAGAACACGTTGGGGAAGATTCCTTCCTTCTTAATTTTTTGGAATAGTTTCCATAGTATGAGTATAAGCTCTTCTTTGAAGGTTTGATAGAATTCTGGTGTGGCCATTTGTACCTGGGCATTTTTTTGTTGGGAGATTTTTTATTGTTTCTTGGATCTCAGTGCTTGAAATTGGTCTGTTCGGGAGATCTATTTCTTCTTGATTAAGTCTAGGAAGAGGGTTTGATCTAACTATTGATCCATTTCTTCCACATTGTCAAATTTCTGGGCATAGAATTTCTTATAGTATTCAGGGATAATCTCTTGCATCTCTGTGGCATCTGTTATTTCCCCTTTATCATTTCTGCTTGAGGTTACTAGAGATTTTACTTTTCTGTTTCTAGTAAGTCTGGCTAGAATAGATAGGTTTATCTATTCTGACATTCTTCCAGCCTGTGTTGGAGTTCATGTCTTTGCCTTGTAGAACTGATCGCTTTGGCCATTAGGTCCCTGGAGATCCAACTGCCTCAACTGTTGTCAGACCTTCATCCATCCTTGAGTGCCAGTCAATGCACAGTCACTAAATTAACTGACTACATTTGACTGCTATTTTTCCCCACCATAGCAAAATGTGTTTAGTAGGAAACATCTCTTCTGGAGTCAGGAGACAACATGATTATGTTGAATTTATGGCATGAGAGAAAACTTTAGACTAAAAAAAATCATGTGTATGGAAGCACCTAGGCAGCAGGCATTTGCCAAACATTTATTTCCCTTCCTTTTCAATTCCATTTTCAAATGAATAAATATGATGTGGGAAAAATATGTGTACTTTTTTTTTTTTCTGTAACAAACTGAGGTTTTTTGAAGAATGTCAGTCAACAATTGATCTAGTTCCTAAACTTTTTCAATTACATTTTCTCCATAATTCTTTGAAATATATGCACTTTTGTTAGACTAGAAATTGTTAACATTCACAAAAATCACTCAATATCTCCAAGTACCTTCCATTTTCTTCTTTTAATACTCAGCAAAAACGCATGATACTACATGAGATACTGCATCCTTTTAGAATATAATTTCTGAAATGTGAGACTTCATTTTCACTCCAAACAACCAAGTTGTAAGTACCTTGTTGCTAAGGAAACCATTGTGTACTAATCACCAGTAAATACAATAGATGGTAGTTAGATTCTTGTTTATTGGGGGCAAATGCCTCTCTCTTTTGAGATTAGAAAATTACTACCTTTTGATTGGAAGGAGCATGTCATGTGGGTTTAAGGCTATTGCTGTAGAGAAACATACCTGTGGGACTCTATCATTTTTTCCTTCTGTTTTAGACATGGATAAATAGGCAGAGGACCTATGGGTAGCTTTTAGAAAGAATTGGTAGCAAAGTGATATTGTCTTTCTCTTTCCCTGCAGATGTCCCTCTCCTAAAGGTAGGAGGCAGACATCCTTCACCAGTGTCTCTCAGATGGATCCCTTCTTTTATTTTCCATCTCTGTTACCCTGATTCAACCCTCCTCACCTTGAATCAAGGCTTTTACAGGAACTTTTAAGTTGATCTCTATACATCCAGACTCTTTTTCCTGCATTTCATCCTTCACACTATGTGTCAGATTAATTTCTGAGCCAGGGTGCTTTGCTCAAATCCTAGCTCTGCCTCTTATAAGTTGTGTGGCCTTTGGGCAAGTTACTTAACCTTTCTGTGTCTAAGTTTCTCCCTCTGTGAAATGAAGATAATAATATCTATCTTATAATGTTGTTGTGATGAATAAATAAGTCAATTCATGTGAAGCATTTATGTCTGAAACATAAACTCTCAATAAAAATAGCTCTCACTGGGCAGCGCCTGTGGCTCAGTTGGTAGGGCGCTGGCCCATATGCTGAGGGTGGCGGGTTCAAACCCGGCCCCGGCTGAACTGCAACCAAAAAAAAAATAGCCGGGCGTTGTGGCAGGTGCCTGTAGTCCCAGCTACTCGGGAGGCTGAGGCAGGAGAATTGCTTAAGCCCAGGAGTTGGAGGTTGCTATGAGCTGTGTGAGGCCATGGCACTCTACCGAGGGCCATAAAGGGCTACAAAAAAAAAAAAAAAAAAAAATAGCTCTCACTAATTTCCCTAAAAGATCACTTTCTAAATCACTTTCATCCATTCTCAGTTCAAAAACTTCAGTGATTCTCTACCATACTGCTTTCTGAGAGCCTTAAGAAATATACTCTCCATTCCCAAATTTCCACATGCATCTCTCAAAGTAGCCCTGGGAGATGGCAGTGTATAGTGACAAGAATACCAGCTTGGGAGTAATTCAACACCTGGGGTTGAATTTCTACTCAATTACTGAATAATCTTCTATTTGGTCTTCAGTTTCCTCTTCTATAATATGTAGATAACTGTCATTCTCATAGGGGGTATTTTGAGAATGAAACAAGAAAATATTTAGAGAAGCACCTAGTGTAGTATCTCCTATAGCAGATGTCTAACAAATCTATTTCCTGCTCTCATTCCATCATCTACTCTTCAGTCATATAGATTGCTATGGGATAAACTGTGTCCCCTCAAAATTCATAAATAGAAGCTCTAAACCCCAGTGCCTGAGAATGTGACTATATTTGAATATAGGATCTTTAAAAATGTAATTAAATTAAAATAAATATATTAAAGTAGGCCCTAATAAAATATGCCTGATGTCCTTATATGGAGAGAAAATTCTGGAAAAAGAAACACTAGAGATATGGACAAGCACAGAGAAAAGTCTACATGAAGATAGAGAGAGAAGGTGGCCATGTACAAGCTAGTGAGAGAGAGATCAGGAGAAAGTGAATCTGCTAATACCTTGATCCTGAACTTCCAGCCTTTAGAACTGTGAGGAAAGAGATTTCTGTTGTTTAAACCACCCAAGCTGAGGTATTTTGTTATGGAAGCCCTAGTAAACTAATATATTGACCTCATTTGTGATGGTTATTATTAGGTGTCAATTTAGAGGATACCCAGACAGCTGGTAAAGCATTAATTCTCAGTGTGTCTGTGAGGGTGTTTTTGGAAGTGATTGGCATTTGAGTAGGTGGACAGATTGGGGAAGATTCACCCTCAGTGTGGGTGGTCACCATCCAATCAGCTGGGGGACTGAGGGAGCAAAAAGGCAGAGGGAAAACTAATAAATTCACTTTCTTTCTTCTGCTGCTGGGACAATCTTCTTCTCCTGCCCTTCAATGTCAGAATTCAAGATTCCCTGGCTTTTAGACTCTAAAACTTGCACTTGCCCAAAGAGCCCAAAGCCCCAGCTCTTGGGCTTTTGGCCTTAGACTAAGAGTTACACCATCAGCTTCCCTGGTTCTGAGGCCTTTGGACTTGGACTGAGCTCTGCTATTGGCTTTCCTAATTCTCCAGCCTGTGGATGGCCTATTGTGAGACTTCTCTGTCTCCGTAATCCTGTGAGCTAACTACCCTAATAAATCTCCTCTCATATATAAATGTACCTCCTATTGGTTCTGTTTTTCTGGAGAACCTTGATAAATATACATTATTTTCCACACATGTGTGAATCTTCACCTATTTAATTATTGCTTACGCTTTTCCTCCAGCTTGGTGGGCAGACCATGAAAAATGGAACCAGATATATTAAGCTCTGCTGAGAAGCATTGCCCTTGGTCCTTCTGAGAGCCTCTTCATAGGTCACCACCATACTCTACGCTAAATGACAAAACATCTCAGTCATAGTTGATTGGACCTTACCCAAACTCTGTCACCCAGGCAGGTCAGTTATCTATTGGGGGCTTAGCATAAGAGCTCTACTAAAATGGGTACTCGAAACTCAGTGGTGACAGGCCTGTCCATTTAGATCCTCCCTATTGTGGCACATGTATGAAAAACAGAGATGATAGAGTGGATCAAAACCTAGAAACACACAGGGATATTGTAATAATCAGAAGCTACAAATAAGCAGGGACCATAGAGAGTTGAGAGACTCTCAGGTTATTTGTCAGAGAGTAGGAACACATAAACATGCATGTAGAGAACAACAGAGAAAAAGTGAAAATAGTTCAAGATGTGAAGTAATTATTAGAGCTGAAAGTAACAGAGATCTACTTTGTCATATTACTTGTTGGATTTTTAGAGTTGTTCAATTACTAAAACTGCACATCTTAAAAGATATTTAAGGTTCATACAATGCCTGATGGTGGGGCTGCTGAGATCATTTCCTAAAACTTCCCCCCAGCAGCCTTACACTAGAGGGTTAACTTCTTTTTTGCTGAAAGACAAAGATTTTGTCTTGTTCCTCATACTTAAAATACCTAATATACCTAGAAAACCATCACCCCTCCTCTTCACTTTTCTAAGTCCTGCCTGCCCCTTGTGGCTCAAATTCTATTGTTCTATAAAGCCCTGTTTGACTATTTCAGGATTGGAAAATGCCTATAACACTGATTGGCTTTACTATGTATCTGTCCCTTAGCAGTTACTTTAAAATATTTATTTCTGCACCAGGAACTCCTGGAAAGACCCTTTGCTTATGAACTTCTGTTTACCTGAGTCACTAGATATATTTGAATATCATAAGCCCTGTAGATTTTTAAATGTGAAATTTAGACTTATACTAATTAATAGTAATCTTCTTCATATCATTCAAATTAGTAAGGTAAGATTGTGTCAGTCCAATCTCACATAGTACTTACTCTTCCTAGTTACCAAGAGAGCTCCTGTTAGTGCTTTAGTGCACAGTCTTCTAGTGTTTTAACAGCTATGGCACTCAAGTGAGGCCTGATGTCACATGAATTGTATCAAGGCACCAGATTTACCTCCAAAGTCATACTTCAAGACCAAAAGGTCAATATTATGTCCTGGGATGGCTCTGTTGTGTATTTTTTTTTTTTATTAAATCATAGCTGTGTACATTGATATATTCATGGGGCATCATTCACTAGCTTCACAGACCGTTTACCAAGTTTCACATATACCCTGTTGTGTGTTTTTAATAAGTAGCTATCAAAAATCTTGTTCATTTTCCTTATGCTGCTCATTGAGATGGACCTCCCTTGTGGTGGCATGAGGGCACATTGACAAGTGTGAGTGCTTGACTGCCTAGAGTAATAAAGGTGATGGCCATAACCAGCTCCTTAGCTCCTGTCAAAAACTTATAATTTGATCTTCTGTGAATTAGACCCTAGAGGTACCAACTAGCTGCCCTAACAATTACATGATGACCAAAAGTGCTTCTAAGCTAATGTCTGGCCCTCTCTATTCCCTACCCCCAGATGTATTAGCATGCATGAGATTTGATGAGTTTGTTTGAAAATGTCTGGAGTAGAAATTCTGAGAGCGTTAAGGCACTTATGTAATATTTGAAAAAAGTAGGAGACATGTGCTATTATCACTCTCAGGAAGACAGCCTAGCTATTCCCTGAGCACTAAAATAAGAATGAATTTGTCCTGGAATAGCTTTACTGTAAGCTAAGGGCCCTCCTTTTACTGTCCCCTTACCATCATTGCTCCTTAGATGTTGATTAGCTCCACTAAACGACTCTGAAAAGCATCGCACAAATCAGGAAACATTAAATTGTCACTTACTCTGCATTCATTGAAGGCATCAGAAGCCAGCAGATCTTTATATTGGAAGATAGAAGCATGTTGCAGGTTTGGTTAATAGCCTCTCATAGCAGTTTGGGTGCTGGCATATGAGACCTTTTGGTTCTCTTATCAAGATAACTAACTGGTCAGTCATCTGGGTAGAATCAAAACAAAAGACCATTGAAAGCTAGACCAAGGAAGTTGTTTTGTCAAAAAGTAGAGATTAGGAAGGGAGGAACAGGGCGGCGCCTGTGGCTCAAAGGGGTAGGGTGCCAGCCCCATATGCCAGAGGTGGCGGGTTCAAACCCAGCCCCAGCCCCGGCCAAAAAAAAAAAAAGGAAGGGAGGAACAGAAGCAACAGATACTGAATATCTTCTCTATGCCAGTTATCCTATTTGGTACTTTATTGTAACCAATAAGCACTACATAATTTCTCAGGGTGGGGAAACAGGATTAAATGATTTGCCCAAGGGATCAGAACCCATATCTTTTAATCTAGGAGCTGATACTTTTAACCACAAAGGCAATATTTCTTGGTATATTGTCATGTTACTATTAGGCTTTGAATGCTCACTAACCCACTTAATAGACTTACCAGATTATAGAGCATTCACCTTGCATGGGCCTGAATTAATAGTACAAAGGGCAGGGGAGTTTTAAAGGTTGGTTATATTTGCTTCTCTTCCCTTCAACGTGTTGCATTCTCAAGAATACTCCCTAAATAATCTCTTACATATTAAAAAAAAAGGGATGCATAGTCCAGAGCAAGGATCTCAACCTGATCTATTTAACTGAGGGCAAAATTCTGTTGGAGTAATAGGAATAATCTCAACAGATGGCTCCCTCTCTATTAGTAGATCATAATTTTTTTTTTCATATGAAAACCTGACTAAGAAGTTTAATAGTGTGGTGATGAAAGGCAGAACATATACACCCCAAAGGGTTTCATCCTCCTGGTTCCTACATGAAATAAATTGTTAACCCATTTAAACATAATACATTTGACCAAAGTAAACTTTGGTTACAAAGGAAACAAAATAAAATATAACATGCACTTTTGGCTTTAGCTGTCATGCTAATTCTATAAAAAAATCTACTAGTCAACCTGGAAAAGAGGAGTGGTAGGAGGATACAACATCAACACAGTAATGAATGGACATCTATGTAGATCATAAAATTTTACCTGGTATATTTCCAAGCTAGTAGTCACTGTCATTCCCAATTCATACATAAAAATTTATTCTCCTGACAAGATTAGTTACAGCTTAGTGTTTAATGCTGACAAGTTTCTAACATGGCAGGATATTGTAATACTTAGATTTATTTTATTTTATATTTATTGTATTTTATTTATTTTACCATCTTCACAAAGGCAATTCTGAAGCATGTGAGGCTAAGTGATTGGGAATTGGATATTTCATGTGGATAGTGACTATATTCACTACAGTCAACTTTTGACTAACCACAAGGACAAATCTTCTTTGTATGCCCTTACTGACATTGTCTACCTAGTCTGCTGATTTAAGCTTTTTGTTGACAGAGAGAAGATCATTATTTATTCTAGCTCAGCAAGAATACTGACAGCTCTCTCCCCTCCCTGTTATCCCACCCCTCTTGATCCCTTCAGGCTGACTTTCTTATCACATATTATAAGCTCAAAGTAAAGCTTATATCTATTGGTCATAGAATCTTAGCATTATCAGAAACTTCAGAAATCACTGGCTAGCAACCATCATTTATGCATAAATTGAAAACTGAAATCAAGAGAAGTCATGTGACCTGCCCAAAGTTATTCAGCTAGTTATTTAATTAATGTTAAATTTAGAAATCTCCTGATCTCTAATTCAATGCTCGTATTCTGTGAGAGTCCTGCTTTTCCCTTCTTTTTTTTTTTTTTTTAAATCCAGGCATCATAATAGAAACTTTATTTCTCCTACTTTTGCTATTATTATTAATGTTATTTTTTTTTTCAAAATATCTTCAGCATTGAAAAAAAATAGCTTCAGTCATTACTGATCTTTATCTCTTAGTGTGACTTTCCTGACTGGAAATTCATGCCTTAGCTGGACAAACAGGGGTTAGGGGAAGAGGTACAGAGAGGAAAAGCAAATAGGTTCTCTGTTGTTGAAAATCACATTTCTCTCACAGTTTCTGCAGTCACCATTCCTCTATGGCCAGCTTAAATGTCAATGGCAGCTAAGTCTCACAATTTTTAATTCCCTTAGGATCAAATTTCCTAAGTGGCAGGATAGGTGATTGAAACGCAAATTCCCTTTCATGATCAACATCTCAAATTACAAATAATGCATGAGACTTAAATATTCCTTCTGTCTCAATCTTTGCTTTTTTTATCTTCTGGAAAAGATAGCAAAGGTTTTCTGAAATTTCTTTGCTGAAATATTCATGCTTGGTATATGGGGCTGAAGGACACATTTATAAGACAGAGGTCTCTCTAACATAAACAGAAGGCTTTGGGCCCAGCTGGTGTTTGACAGTGGGGATATTTATCTTCAGTTAGCCTTTTGTTGAGGGACTTTCTTCCTTCACAAAAGCCCCCTTTTAGTATTCACTAGTGGAATTCATTAACTCGTTTGGATCTGGACTATTGCTTATTACAAACTGATATCTTAAGAAACATCAATTTATAGGGACATATCAAACATCAAAATCATGTAAGAATATAGCTTATTTGGCAAAACAGGGCACAAGTCTGATCTGAAAGTGAAGCCTAAAGTGACCATGTGGAAAGAAATCATTTTATTTAACACAAATGAAAAATATAAGCTAAACTTTTTGATGTTCCCTAATTGTGTCTTAGAAACAAAGACTCTTAATATAAAAGCAGTATTTACTTATGACTGCATCTGGGGATTTTGGGGAAAAAATAAATTTCTTGAACCATTGGAAGTAAGAAAAAAAATTAACATGTATTGAGTGTTGCTTTAGGCCAGGCAGTATTTCAGGCACTTTACATTATACACTTTAATTAAATTGTCTCAATAACTCTGGGAAGTAGGTACTATTGTTTCTACTTTATAGAAAAGAAAAATGAGCGTGCCAATTCTGGGCCTTTCTGCCCTTAGATCCATTTCTGGCCTTTCCTGGATCTTGCTTTGTGACACAGGGATGCTAATTCCTGTAGGCTAAATTTCTAAGGCTCACCAAATATAACTAGCTTCTGTCTGTGTTCAGCCAAAGGGAGATAACAAGTAGGAGATTAGGGGAGGAGGGATGAAGGAAGAAGCCAGGGTGGGTATTTCTTATGTTCCTCCCCACATTCTCCAGAGTGAGGCAGTACACTCAGCAGTACCCTCCCACTAGACAGGCCTTATGTGATTCTAGCTTCTTATGGGTGACTCTGGCCCCAGGGCTCTGGTAAAAACACTTTTTTCTTTGCCTTTTTCAGTTCTAGGAGTGGTGGTGGCCTCCTGCTGTTGCTAATCCCTAGATTGCCTTCTTTCCTCTTTTTGGTTTCTCAGTTCTTCCATCAATTGTGTAATGCATTTCCTTGTCTTAAATGTCCTCTATTTCAAGGACTATATTTAAAATGGTTTCTGATTTCCTGGTTGAGACTGATGGATATACTGGAGCTTTATCTCAAATCATACAGCTAAGAGGTAATTAAATCTCTAAAGTGCATATTCTCCTTTTGCTTGGAAAATATCAAAGATTTAAAACTTGTCCACTTTTCTCTCCAAAACTTCAAAAATCTTTGGAGGAAGAGTTTCTAAATGTTTACTCAACAAAATCATATTTCTGTTTTCTCCTTGGTCTCTATCCCTACCCCTAGCATCTAAATTGACAAGAATTTGTTCTCATACCTGCTAGCTAGCCACTGTTGTTATACCTTACATAGAGGTTTTCAAAAGCCTTCCATTATAGAGCTGGTCCTTCGTTAGCCAAATGAGAACATGTAGCTCTTTTAGATTTCTGAATTCCTCACTGCATCTCATTTTACCTTTAATCAGAAAAATTTTCCCTTTCTATTTTTCCCAATATATTACTTATATCAAATCTAGTGTAATAGACTTTTTTCTTTGCATTAAAAAATTTCTGAATATTATAGGGGTACACATGTTTTGGTTACATAATTTGCTTTTGCACATTTTTTTTTTTTTGAGACAGAGTCTTACTTTCTTGCCCTCAGTAGAGTGCCGCATGCTTTTGTACATTTTAAGTCAAAATTATAAATGTTCCTTTAACCCACAAAGTTCACATTTTACCCCTTAGGTATGAATTTTCCCATACCCTCAAAAGTGCCTAAGGTCGGTATAGATCTGAACTTCCTTTAAGTCAGTGAGAGGGAAAGGATGAAGGAGGGAATGATGAATGCACAGAGATCCAGTGTGCCATAGTGCTCTGGGGATAGTGTGAAAGTCTCTTTCATCTGACATTTCAAGAAGACCTCGGAATCTGGACCAAAAAGTAAGCCAGTGTTAGACAAGTTTCATTACTTTTTCAGCAAAAGTGCTTTTTTGCTCTTTTCTTCAGTGAATCTTTAGAAGCCCTTATAGTCAGTAATCTATCATTAAAATGTGGAGATTCTTAACTAGATTGTTATTGGCTTTTTTATTTAAACTTTATGTTAAAAACCTAACTCCGATAAAGTCAATCTCATTGTCTAACATTTCTCCATTAAGTGACACTCCTTTGGGCTAAAGCAGGAGAAGAATTTGTTAATTAATATGCTAGCTGGAGACTGATTACTAAGTCATTGCCATTGAAAAGTATGGTGAGGCAAGGGGATTGGCTCTATGAGGCAGGCTTTTTGTCACCATTTTGTTTATTTATTTTTTCTTAATTTTAATTGACATATAATAATTGTAAATATCTATAGGGTACAGCTGAGAGAAATAAACAAATTCAGTGATAGCAGCCAAGCCCCCTCTTATTGAGCCTATTAGAATAGGAGGTAAGTACTTCTGACCTTCTTCTTCTTGGCCTCTTCTGTGCTTACCCACTAGCAAGTGCATCTCCTCTGCCAGCACTTATTGGGTTGGAAGTCTAGGATACTCTATTCCAGGTTTTCTAATATCTTTCTCTTACAATAACTACCGGTCATCCTAGATGCATCCAATTTTCCAGACTTAGTTATGAAGTTTCGGTCTTTAATACTTCTTCTGCTGTTTATATTTCCAATTAGTTACTCATTTTTCAGTTTCAATTTAGGCACTAACTCAGCTTAACATGCTGACTTCTGTTAATACAGCCAGGACTGGCCCTGGCCTCACTCTGTGTCACTTTTCTTTGCCTCATATCCTGAATGGACACCATTTATGCTTTTCTGCTAAGGTTTCCCCAATGCCCACATTTCTTGGTTCCAGTCTTTCTGTCATAGCCCAGTATCATTCTGTGTTTGAAAGACCTTGTTTTACTGTGGAACATTTGTAAACTTGTCTGCAAAATTCTGTCACTCTTGTTTGGACTTTGAGGCAGTGGAAGCAACCTTGAATCAATGGCCTTTAAATATCACATATGTCACATCCTGAGTCTGGCAGTGTGGGGCATGTTAAACTCTCATGAGTGTTGCCTCAGTCCAAAATTACCCCTCATCCTGAAAGGTTCTCACTATAAGGGGATCAAATACACAAATATACAAACATAATCAGGAGGGAAATTATTCACATAACACGAGAGATTGTCAACTTTACAAAAGATTTAACTTTATGGTTTCCTTAAATAGCAGGTCCCCATAGTGGATTTGAAATGATTTGATCTTGAAAAGGGAAGTTTACAGTTTTCAAAGACATTTATGATACTACATGATGTAAGCTTGTATTAACTCTGTAAGTGCTATGACTAATTGAATGTGATATTTGGATTATCTTTATTGAGTTGATGATGTAGCTCTGATCTTACAAAGTACTGTGTTCCAAGGAAATAAGGCTTTGTAACTATCATGTATTCTTACATCCCTCTGAAAGGGGTACATTATCAGCCAGTCAGAAATCCACATGGACCAGATCCTAATTGGTAAGCTTCTACATCCCTCTTTTTTTTTTTTTCACTATGCAGATCCTCTCTTTCTCCCCACTTTCATCAGCAACAGGGGGCAATTCATTTTCACTTTAGGATGTGTCCCTGCCAAAGGCTTTCAGCGGTTCCAGACCAATATTCTGGTAGTCATTCTCAATACCCCTTATTGCCAGGCTAGCCCTGACCTTTCCCTCCCATTCTGATAATTGTCCAACTGTCTTACTCTGAGAGCCAGTCCTTACTTAGTATCTTGGCTCTGATTAATGTCTTATTCCCTGTACTTGAGACATCATCTTGGTAGCCTGCCCAACATCTTCATTCCCCTAGGACTGGCTCCTATCTAGCCTTTGTCAGCACTACTTCCCCTCCCATCACACTGTGAATAGGCCCTGAATTCTAGCCCTTGACTGGGTGTGGCTAGCTGCTAACATGTAGATAGACAGCTTTAGGTACTGTCTAAATATCACCCTCTTTTGGATTTTCTGTTTCCATTTTTCATCTAAATAATCTGAGGACAAGAATCGTGTCTCATTTATCTCAATTTCCCAGGTTCTTACCTCAAGGCTTTTCATGAGCTCAGTAAAGTTTATTCAATATGTGGGACACTGAGAAAATGAATGAACAAGTGAATTAATAAGTACAAAAAATTAGAAGACAACTATTACTTTTGTATTGGACCCCCAATATCAAGTGATTGTTTGAACTACTACCTATCACTTATTGTTCATCTTTAGATGTCCTGCTCTGCTTGCCTGATTGGATTTCCTCCCATCACTAGCAGCTGGATATATCCCTTGAATATCTGCCCAACATTAGTATGTAGATTTATTACCAGATTTTGGCCTTACTCATCTCATTTCTTGTCCTCAGGGGTCTATGTTCTTTTAGGGGATTCAAGAGCAATGTAAATCAACACAGAGAGCTGTGATTGAAGGGTGAGCAATTTCTGGATTCATTTGAGGAATCTATAGCCATGTTAGCCTCAGAAGAATTTACTCATTCATTCATAAATATTTTTGGAGGTACTATGTATTTATCAGGCTGTCACAGGAAAAAAAGAGAATAGTTACATTAGGATAATTCTAGGAGGGTTTATTTACAAAAGGACTAATTAAAAAGATGTGTGTGGGATATAGGGAAGCATAAGGGACAGTGAGCAATAAGTAGCTGTGGAGCTCTTGACACCCAAAGATGAGGGCACACAAGATGAAGGGAAGACGTGAACCTGAAGGAGAAGGTAAAGTAGAAGGCCATGTTGAGAGGAACAGTAATTTTCTGTTGAGAAACACGACCAGCTCAAGGTGAACCTGAGCCAGGGTAATAAATGCTATTACCTTACTCTTTTCTCTACCTCCAATTTCCCACCAGAGCTCCTCATTAGCTGAGCCCCTCTGGAAGCCAGAGGACAAGAGACTCATCCTGTGGCAGAGAGCAGGGTGGAGAAGCATAAGGTGTGGCACTGAGGAGGGGAGCTAAAAAGAAGACATGTACTACAGTTTGATATGCAGATAACTGTGAGTTAAGTTTTGAGAGGCTTCTAGAAGGTGTTGAGTTTTCATTGGAAAGTTGAAAAAGGAAAAACACCATTTATGTGATATGAAGGAGAAGGGCCATTAACATTATTTTGTGGGGAATTTTAATTAATTCAAAACAACACACATACATGAATGTGGCAATTCAAGACCACTACCTGGCTCACACAATTTGAAACCCAGTATTCCTTTTATTAGTTAAGGTTCTTCTTGTGCTTAGATTCCCTCTCTGAAACTCCTATGAAGACAAATGCAAGTGAAGCTTTTGATTTAGCTTCCTTGATTGACTTAAAGTAGCTACTAGAGATAAATATCCTGATCAGAAATGGATCCTATCTTGACCTTGCCCCCTGAAAGCTGGTGATTAGTGGACATTAGACTTTCTGGTGTTGCATGATCTCTGAGATGTGACTCTGGCTTGTGTGGAATCCTAATACTATGTTCATTAGTTTCTTTAGGAGATATAGTTCATTCATTCCCTTTTTACTACTTGATATGGGTTGAGCTCTATGAGGGCAGTTAGCGGTGAGACCAATAGCAATGAGGACATTGAGCCCATTAGGATGAACTTACTGGGGTATAGTTAGAAGGCAGGCCCTGTGACTGCCCTGAGGTTTGCAAGAAGGATGAAGGCTGCTATAAGGACTGTTGTCATAGTGAATCAACAGCAAAGTAGCCAGAATCAGGCCCCAGTGACACAAAATATTCATTGAATTAATAAACCACATAATGTTGGAAGCTGGCTGGCTCTACATCAGGAAGTAGTTAGTGAGAAATGTGCAAATGTAAAGCAGCAATCTTGTCTAAGAGCATTCACCGACACGATTTAGAATAATCCTGTGCAGGCCAAACAAAACCTGGATGAGAGATGCATCTGGCTTTCAGATCCGTATTTTATGACTTCTAAATTCTATGTGACTAAGAACTGTGAAATTGAAGGCCATGGTCAGAAATGGGGGAAATGTGGCAAGATGACTACACATACTGTGCATAGCTGAAAGATGAGAAGGGTTTTTAATGCTCAGTTGAGGAAATTCTCAGGACAAAATTCCCAGATAGATGATGATTGGGATGTTTTCAGAACATTCCAGTGCTACATTAGGGCCGGGCTGTAGCACCTTGGTTACTGCTAGATTTCTGGGAAAAATTTACTGGTAAACAATACATCTTTTTTTCACTGATTCTTACCCAGTAGGGGTTTGAGGGAATCAGATCTAACAAGCAGGAGATAGCTTGAACTATTTTCATGATTGTTATTTTAAAAATTTATATAAATACTTGGAGAATATAGTTTATGAGTTAGGTATTTGTATTAATTTACAATTTAGGGCAATATTTACTCTTCCAAGCTGCCTTTATGTTAGTAAATCATGATAAAATTATCATTAAACTGGCAGTAATATATAGAGCTATCCAATTCTCTGGTTAATTCTGTTATGCCAAATTTTCTACCTCCTTCTTTAATATGCTCTATTTGATGACGAACTGTATGTGTACCCACCCACTTCCACCCCCACAATACATTTATTAAGTCATTTCTATTTTGAAAACCCTTAGAAGTGTTTTACAGTTACAGTAGTTTAACAAATATGAGTATAGACGAACTAGGATAGGGCAGTTAGAATTTGGAACTAGGCTTGGCCAGGAGATACCTAGATGCTACGTATGGCCAAATAAAGGAGTCTGGCAGATACCATAAATTGATAAATGAGACCAAATCCAGAAAAGTCAACTTAAGCCAATGGGTAAAAGGCAGGTTCAAGTCTAGGGGGTCTAATAGTACCGGGGGGTTAGTGATCACTAATCTTTAGACAAAAACTGATGTTATTCTCTAATCACAAAGCACAAGTAAATACACAAAGCTATTGTGGTGGTGAAAGCAGGTGGTCAAAAACCTATAGACCAAAATCAGAGATATTGGGATCATTAGGTAGTTCTCATACCAGGTTTTCTACCAGGTATGTTGTAGATAACACCTTGGACAACCCAGAGTGAAATCTGACTCTCAAATAGCCTATCTATACTATAAGACAAATTATTCCCAAATGGGCCTAGAATAGCTTTATATACAGATGTAAATCGGGTAATGCTGATGTCTTCCCAGAAATGAAGGAATTTTACCAAATTTAGGTAGTGACGTTGAGTGAGCCTTTTATAGGAATTCCATAACATAACTCTTGGGAATTATCCAGTTGTCAATGGCTTCTTGCCATTGATTCTGAAGGAATGGAAGGCAATGAAAACTCATGTATTTTTTAATAGTTTTCCAGGGGAATAGAAATTAATTTACATATTAAAGAGTCCAAATGATATACCCAGGTTTTATTTTTCCACTGAATTGAACTGTTTTATTATTTTTACTTAGTTCAATTACACAGATTTGATTTGTTCCCTTACTTTGTGCAACTATGGAAGGAAATAAAGAACTCTGACATTTATTGAACATTTACAAATTGCTAAGATTGCAGTGTTTGCCTCCATCATTGCCCCGGTAATTTAGTTAGGTAGGAATTGTTATCTTCATTTTAGAAATAAGGCAACTGAGGATCAGAGAGGATGAAGATGATTGGCAAAAGTCAGCCAGCCAGAAAATGGTAGAGCCAAGATTGTGACTTGGGTGAGTCTGTTTCTAAAGTCCACATTCTTTTCATCATAAACTATGTTCTTCTTATTTTTTTTTTTTTTTTTATAAACTATGTTCTTGAGCAAACTTTGCTGTATTCAGGGACTTTGGATCCCACTCAATGATAATAGAAGTGTAATTATTTTGTAAGAGGATGAAATGTATACAGTAGGTACATAATAAATGTTGGTCAAATTAGTGAAAATCTGAACACTTGAAAATACAGTAGTTTAACAGTAACTCTCAGATACGTCTTATTTTGTATAAAAGCATGAATCAAATAAAACCTTTCTGAATTTGAGTGTGAAGATTTAACTTCTTGGATTTTAATTACTGTATTTTTCATTACCCGATAGTGCTTCTACATTTTAATAATCATCAGCTTTCAGTAACTAATACTAGTGTGTGTCAGTAATAACCTTTGCTTTATGAATGAATTAATGAATGTATCAGCCATCCTTTCCCCAAAGGAGATGTTAATAACAGAAACCCAATGAGGCTAGTGAGTCATCGAAATGTAAAATTTTAAATCTGTGATTTTAATCTGTAGACTATGCATTTTATTTCACGCTGGGGGAAACTCCAATTTTGCTTTATTATTATTTTCTTAGTTGTTTCTGTTGAATCCCAAGATTCAAGTAATGCTTTGAAAAATATGAGAAGCTAAATGCCACATTTACAATTGTTTTTGAAAGGTCTGACCTTTATTAAAGTAACTGGGTAAATACAATTCAAAAGGATTTACTTCTCTTGTAAATTAAATGGTATGTTTGTAGACTGAAAGGTCAATTTTTCAGCACAGTCTGGTTCTCAAAAACTAGCATTTTTTTCCACGATAAATCAAGAAAGCTAATTTGTTTTACATGTATGATACATAAGCCATAATGCTGTTCATATGATTTCAAACTCAGTTACTTGTGGCAAGAGAGTACTTTTATGATGACGTACGTTGTTTTCTGAAGACAGATGTGAAAGAAATTTGGACTGAAATACTGGGTTTCCTCTATTTATAGAACTGAATTTGTTTGCTGAGATATGTAAGATAATCATGTCCTACATGTCACATTTGGTCTATTGAATCTTTTCATACCTTGCTACCAAAAATATTTTTTTCTCTTTCATTAAAGAGAAGAATCACTTTTCCTTTTCATTATCCAAAAAAACTCATTAAAAATCAAGTTCTACTTCAAAAATTCTCTCTCTCTCTCTCCCTCTCTGTCTCAGGCACCCCCCCCCCACGCCCTCACATAGAGTGAGAAGATTTATCCTGCTGGCTTGGGTTGCAGGTATTTTTTTTGGCTCTGGATTCAGTTTTGAAATCCTGTTACTTAAAGAAGATTCGCATGAGGAAAATCACACTTTGAGAATGCTGGCTTTGAGAAAAGCCCGCCTAGAGCAAATTTAGTAGAGAGGTGGAATCTCAATCTCAGGCCTGATTCATAGTTTTCATTGTTTTCACATAGATAAAACAGATAGCTATCTATAAAATGATGGAACTACATGAATAATAATGACAGATAATGGTAAGTAAATGCAAAATACAAAGAATTACAAACACTTGTTCCAACAAGGGTATTGTTAGTATGCTTTATTTTTTTGTCAGTGTAGGAGTTCAGTTTAGTTCAACATGTTAATTAAGCACTTCTGTGATAGGCTTTGTGCGCAGGACTGGGGATTCAGAGAAAATAAGGCACCAGCTGTCCCTTCTTTTTACTTTCTTTTTAATTCAGTTTTCTTGGCCACAGAAGCTTTTCTCTTTCATTTATTTATTTATTTGTTTTTAGAGTCAGCAAAATGTGTGAAAACTTCCATTCTAGAATCTCAGGTTGGGTGATTGTTGGTGTGTTTTTTCAATTGTTGATGCTCACAGGTTTGCCTTGAGGACAGATAAGTATGTGGCAAGTTCTTATCCTAGCACTATAGATCATTAAAACCCAGTATTGTGACAAATCATTTTCCCTTTCTGGACTTAGATTAGCTTAGTATATTTTTTAGTGTTTTTTTTTTTTTTTAATAGTTCTTGCTTTGGCTTATTGGTCCAAAATGTTTGGCTCAGCCTTCTCATAATTTAACCTCACAACATGTTTGTTGCAATAGCACTGGATTTAATGTCATTTAACTAATATTGCTGTTTTACTAAAGCACTCTGCTAGGCCCTGTGGGTATAACAATGTGAGTAAGATCTAGTCCTGTCCTCCCAGGCTCTCCCAGTCTTGGCTGGGGAGAAGATAATTATGCAAGTAATTGCAACAAGAAAGGATGTAAGAAATGCTGTAACAGAGGAATGAACAAAACACTATGGCAACTTGAAGGAGGGAGAGATCTAATGTAACTGAGTGTAACCCAGATACATCTGAAAGCTTCCTGGGGATTGTGGCGTTTGAGAAGGGCTTTGGAGAATGGGTAGATTTAGTAAGCAGAGCTGCACAGAAGGCCTGTCTAAGCAAGAGGAGTCAGAGCAAACACCTGGGATGGAAACACACAGCGAATGTTTGTCTGCATTGCAGGGTTCCTGTGGGGAATGGTGGGAGATAGGCTGAAAAAAGAATTTGGAGTCATATTGAGCAGGGCTTTATGCCAAGCTGAGGAATTTGTGGTTAAATTTGCAGGCAGAGTGGTGATGGCATTAAAGATTTTTAAAGCACTTATTTATTTACCAGAGAGTGGTGTGATTAAATAATTTTTGCAAGAAAAATAATGTAACAGTAGGCTGGACTGAAAGGAGAAAGCCAATTTGAAATAACTAATAAACCTTTTGTCCCTGATTATAGTAGTAATGCAAGCTCACTGTAGAAACTCCAAAAAAAAGAAGCACAAAGAAAATATTCACCTGCAATGTTATCTAGCCTTACACATTATTTACATTTTAATGTATCTGTTGCACTCATTTTTTGCTATGTATGTATAGGTGGTATTGTACATCGTCTACTTTTTCTGCTTCTTGATATATCAGGAACAATTATCTAGGCCATTCAAGGAAGTGAATGCAGACTCTGTTTTACAAAGGCAAATTGTATTACTTTTGAGAACAAATAGTAAGTTTACAGTGCTGTCAAGTGGAGGTCCCGCTAAGCTTGCTTTAATCAACGTAAGAATTACTTGTAATTAGAATGCCAATTATTTGATTACAGTTAGCACTGGCATAGCATATAATTTTTATAAGTAGGTTCAACATGCTACTCTAGTATATTTCCTTCATTGTTAGCTAATCAATATTTTAAAAAACATTACTCCATAACCTTATTTCTGACCAGATCTTCAAGAATTCCAAGTTAGCATGCTCTAAATCAATGATGACTTTTCAGAATTAGCAAGTTTGTCTAGGAAAACAATTTTTCAACACTTCCCTGATTTTGTTTTTTTTTTCTGTTTACTGGTCACGGCAGTGACTGTATTCTGACCATTGTCTCTCTATGGTAATGCCTTAGTTATTTGGAAGAATTATTCTGATATTCTAATGGGGTATTAGAGCACCTGATATAATAGTACAACTTAAACAAAAATTGTACTTATTCATTTTTTAAAAATGTAGCTGCTATGGGACCCCAGAGGCTTTGATGTTATGGATATCTTGGTATTTTCCAGTAAGATTTGTCTTCAAGGATTATAGAAACAATCACATCACCATCCCTTGTTTGGTTATTAATCCCTTCAAATTCAGTTTTAATGCCCTCCCCCTTATGGATCACAGTACTGCCTCAGTTGTATAAATTTATGTCCTTTCTGTCATGGACTTTCAACTAATGTAATGTTTCAATGCTGCTTTCTCAGTTTAGCTTGTCGGCAGCTTTCCCTGGACCCCCATCTGCTTTATAGCCCTGTGTTTCATAACCAGAATGTGGCTCCACCAGCCTCTTGTGAACGATACTATAAACTGTGTTGTAATGGCTCATAGGATTAGATACAGGCCATTGTACATCTAGCCTGGAGTGCTAATGTCTAAAATTAGGCATGGAATTTGTAAACTGTAATGAAATGGAAACAAATGGCTTTTAGATGTATTTTGGCCCTGTGCTATGTATTCACAACCATAATGTATCAGGGAATCTTATCCTTCTTCCCCTCATGATTTAAATGCTGTACTCTTCCTTAATTAGACTATTGAATTATGTGTGTAAATCTTAGTGTTCCTTAAGTATTATTAATGTCATAAAGCTGGGATTCTTTAATTATCAATATTCCTCCCTTTTTGAATTATTTGCTCTTTCTGGGCTGCCTCTGTGACTTTAATACATTAGTGAATGACCCAATCTCAGACCTATAGCCTTTCTCCCCTCATAGAGGGTGCTTTTGTTTAAAGAGGTGGTGAGAATGCATTTAGAACATTTTCCTTAAGTGACAGGGCTGAGAAAATGAAGCCATTTCTATTTAAAATGTCTCTGAAGGAGTCTGTAAATTGTTAAGCAGGACAACCCTTTACACAAGTTTAAAAAGAAGCACAACATGGATGTATACCTCACGTGAAGATAGAAAGCATATAAATTAATGATTGATTTGCTTGGTCACATGAGGAATTTTCATTTTGCAAAGGGACTCATGGGCAAGGGACTTGAAGAGAAACGTCTCTAAAGAAGACAGACGCACGATCTACAAACACATGAAAAAAAGCTCATCATCCTTAATCATCAGAGAAATGCAAATCAAAACTATGAGATATCACCTAACCTCAGTAAGAGTAGCCCACATAACAAAATCCCCAAACCAGAGATGTTGGCGTGGATGTGGAGAAAAGGGCACACTTCTACACTGCTGGTGGGTATGCACACTAATACGTTCCTTCTGGAAGGATGTTTGGAGAATACTTAGGGACCTAAAAATAGACCTGCCATTCGATCCTATAATTTCTTTGCTAGGTTTATACCCAGAAAACCAAAAATCACAATATAACAAAGACATCTGTACCAGAATGTTTATTGCAGCCCAATTCACAATTGCTAAGTCATGGAAGAAGCCCAAGTGCCCATGGATCCACGAATGGACTAGCAAATTGTGGTACATGTATACCATGGAATATTATACAGCCTTAAAGAAAGACGGAGACTTTACCTCTTTCATGTTTACATGGATGGAGCTGGAACATATTCTTCTTAGCAAAGTATCTCAGGAATGGAAGAAAAAGTACCCAATGTACTCAGCCCTACTATGAAGCTAATTTATAGCTTTCACATGAAGGCTATAACCCAACTATAGCACAAGAATATGGGGAAAGGGCCAAGGAAGGGGAAGGGAGGAGGGAGATTAGGGTGGAGGGAGGGTAATGGGTGGGGCCACACCTACGGTGCATCTTAGAATGGGTACAGGCGAAACTTACTAAATGCAGAATACAAATGTCTACATACAATAACTAAGAAAATGCCATGAAGGCTACGTTGAACAGTTTGATGAGAGTATTTCAGATTGTATATGAAACCAGCACATTGTACCCCTGATTGCACTAAGGTACACAGCTATGATTTAACAATAAAAAAAATTCTTTAAATGGGGAACACTTCTTAGGTCATGTAAATTTTTACAGATTATTGCTTATTTGGCATCTGCTGGGGACACAAGCTAAGAGAAAGTTAAGGTGTAGAAATTACTGCCTGTGGAAGATTTACCAACGTAAGTCACCTTGTTTCTGAAATTGTAGTATAAACCAAGGGGGGAAACAAAGTCATTAAATTTCTATGTCTTAAGGACTTACTATACATCTTATCTTATCTAATCATTGCATCAACTCTATAAATTGTAAACTAGCTTCACAGATGAGCAGACTAAAGCTTGCTCAGAGTCGCACAGCAAGTAAGTGGTGACACTGATTTAAATTCATTGATCTTCAAGAACTGTAATTTTTATACATTATAAATTAATGCGGTTGCTTTAGAAAATTTCCATGTATATGAATTTTTTCAGACTCAGAACTAATATATAAGGACACATGTATGAATAAATCTGATTATAAATTCTCAAGCTTCATTCAGTTAATGGCCCAAGATTCTTTCCCTTGATGTTCATTCCATAGAGATTCCAAGAACTTCCTTTAATAGAAAAGTACATCTGCTGTGACAGTGATTTAAAAAGGAAATTCCAAAGCCAAACAGATAAGATTTCTGAATTTGTCATTGCTTGCAATTATTTGTGTTGAAGTTCTCTTTCATTAGGATGGCTGATTGGTATCATGTGCAAATTCAGGTTTTACAGTTTCTTGACAAGCCCAATTAAGGTGCATTTATTGAGGCTATGTATTGTGGTAAAAGGAATGTGGACATTGGTGTCAAACAAAGTTGGCTCTAATTCCTCTTTTCCAAGTCATTGGCTATAAAACATTAGTGAAATCACTTACCCTCTCTGGGCTTCAGTTCCCTCACTTTTCATCATTTCAGTTACAAACAAAATAATATGAGAGGGGTGGGGCAATATGGCAGACTAGAGACATCTCTTTGTCTTCTACTCCTACTGAGACAAGGAAAAGTGGATGTCAGACACTCTTGGAGCACAGAAACATCACTTTGGGCACAGTGAAGCAGAGGAAACTTCAGGAGCCAAAGACGTGGTCTGGAGCTGAGGAAAACTGACACAGAAGACAGGTGCTTAGTAAGGGCAGAGGTTGGCAGCTTGCCCCTAGAAGGCTGGAGATGGGAAAGGGCTGTCCGGCAATATTTTGATTTTGGGCTGAGTTGCTTGCTGGAGCAGTGAGTAGACTTGAACAGCATCCGGAGGCTGGGGTTTAATGCTATTGGGGTGATATTCTCATCAGCTTGGCTGCTGGTGGGGCACAGCAATTGTGAGAAGAATGCCCATGTAGGCGGAACACTCCATGGGGTCCTAGTGCACAGCTGGCTCTGGTACATCTGTTGAGGTTGATTGGCTGTACTTAGGGTGAGTTCAGCAGCCCCCTTTGTTGGCAGGTATGCTGTCTTATGTGCCTTCTGGGAAGTCCAGGAGAGTTTGGGACCCCAGTCCTACGGAGACTGAATGCTGACAAAGTGAATAGGCCCAGATTGAGGGCAAAGAAGTAGGGAAGACAAAATCTAGTCTCCTTTGCAACTAGAGAGTGGCTACCAACCCCCATCATATCAGTAAATCCAAACACCACAGTGCCACCTGATATCTAGACAACATATTGAAATATGTATATATATATTTGTTATTGTTGTTGTTGTTTATTTACTTTTTTTGTTTAGTTGTATTTATATTTTTTCACTTTACTTTTTTTTTTTTTTTAATTAAACCATAGCTGTGTACATTAGTGTGATCGTGGGCACCATACACTTGGTTCATAGATCGTTTGACACATTTTCATCACATTAGTTAACATAGCTTTTGTAGCATTTTCTTAGTTATTTTGCTAAGACCTTTACATTCCACATTTACTAGGATTCACATATACCCTTGTAAGATGCACCGCAGGTGTAATCCCATTAATCCCCCTCCTTCCCCCTCCCTCCCCCCTCCCTCCCCTCCCTTTCCCCTTTCTCCCTATTCTAGTACCCAATGTACTCACCCTTATTATGAAACTAATGTAGGACCTTCACATGAAAACTTTACTTTTTTCAATAGCAAGGCCTCCTTCATTTTTGTTATGGTTTTTCAACCTCTTCTATTCTTTCTTCCTTTCTTCTCTTCCTTTTCTCTCTTTTGGTAGAGATTTTCTTCTTTTCTCATCTTTCCCACATAAATTTCTCATACAACAGCTATAATATTGCTATTTTTCTTTTTTATCTTATTATATTCTTCAGTTTATATCAATTTTTATGATTTCTTTTTTCATTTTTTTCTCTTATCTGAGGGCTGGGGGTTATGGAAGTGCCCTTATTGGGGAGTCATGGTATTGGTCTGGCTCAAGGAGGCCATGAGCTTATGGTCTTGTGTGTGTCCTTCTATCTTTGGCTTTTGGAAAGAAGGTCTTGGTAGGTCTTTATTGTGACATACTGTTGATTTTTTTCAATATTTGTCAGAGGTGGGGTCTTGCTTTTTCCCAGGCCAGAAAGGACCTCCTGGCTTTGAGGGACCTGCCAAGCCTGATACCCAAAAGTCCTAGAGCTGCAGGTGGGATTAAAGCACCCCGCCAACCACCACCATTACTCCTATCTCTCTCTTTCTCTCATATTGTCCTTTTTTCTCCTTTTCTTTAATAATTTACTAGCACCCCTTCCTTATTTTTTGTTCCTGTTTGTCTTTTTCTTTTCTTTCTCCCCTCCTCTCATTCTTTAACCATACCTTATTTTTGGCCTTATATCAAAAGGGCACTTCAACACTTAACCTCTGAGATAAGGGAATTTAAAGCGAAGGAGGTAGTGAGAAGGAAAAAGTAGGGAAAGGAAGTAAATGAGAAGAAAACACACATGAGGAGAAAGCAACAGAAAAATTCTGGCAACATGACAAACCAGAATAGAGCAACTCCCCTAAGGGGTCATGAGGTAGCTATCACAGAAGATTCTACCTGTAAAAGAATTAATGAAAATAACAGAAAGGTAATTTAAAATATGGATGGCAAAAACAACAAAGGGAATTGATGAGAAAGTGGGAAAACAGAACCAAAAAATGGATGAAAGGTTAAATTCCTCAGACATAACCATAATGAAGCTACAAGTTACCAAAACCTATGAGATTCTGCAAAAGCAGTCCTAAGAGCTAAATTCATTGCATTAGATGCCTACATCCAAAAAACAGAGAGCGCATCAACAATCTAATAAATAATCTTAAGGAACTGGAAAATAAAGAGGATTCCAATCCAAAACCCAGCAGAAGAATTGGAATAATCATGCTTAAATCAGAAATCAATGAAATTGAAAACAAAAGAGTCATTCAGAGCATTAGTGAAGCAAAAAGTTGGTTCTTTGAAAATATTAATAAATCAATAAACCCTTGGCCAGATTGAATAGAAACAGAAATGTAAAATCTCTAATAACTTCAATCTGAAGTGAAAAAGGGAAAATAAGAATAGACACCAGTGACATATAAGAGAGTATCTCTGATTACTACAAGAAAATCTACACCAAGAAATTTGACAATGTGGAGGAAATTAACTAATTCCTGGAATCGCACAATCTTCCTAGACTTAACCAGAAGGAAATAGATTTCTTAAACAGACCAATATCAAGCAATGATAGTGAAGAAACAATAAACAATATTAAGAAACAATATAAAGGAAGGAAGGAAGGAAAGAAGGAAGGAAGGAAGGAAGGAAGGAAGGAAGGAAGGAAGGAAGGAAGGAAGGAAGGAAGGAAGGAAGGAAAAGAAAGCCCTGGAACAGATGGCTTCATACCAGAATTCTATCAAAACTTCAGTGATGAACTTGTACCTATACTGCTGAAACTTTTCCAAAACATTGAGAAGGAAGGAAGCTTCTCTAACATGTTCTATGAAGCAAACATGACCCTGATACCAAAACCAGGAAAGGACCCAACTGAAAAGTTGAACTACAGACCAACTTCACTAATGAATACTGATGAAGAAATACTCAATAAAAACAGAGCCAATAGATTACAGCTACACATTAAAAATTATACATCATGATCAAGTGCAATTCATCTCAGGAATGCAAGGCTGGGTTAACATACACGAATCCATCAATGTAATTCATCTTATTAATAGAAGCATAGCAAAGATCATATGACCCTCTCATTAGTTACAGACCAAATATATATTAAAATTCAGCATCTTTTTCTAACAGGAACATTTAAGAATATAGACAAAGGTGTCACATATCTTAAAATGATCAAAACCATTTATGACAACCCCACAGCTAACATCATACTCAATGGAGTAAAACTGAAAGCTTTTCTTTCTTTCTTTTTTTTTTTTTTAGTAATTATTTATTTATTTATTTATTGTTAAATCATAGCTGTGTACGTTTGTGCAATCAAGGGATACAATGTGCTGGTTTCATATACAATCTGAAATAGTCTCATCAAACTGTTCCATGTAGCCTTCATAGCATTTTCTTATTTATTGTATGTAGACATTTGTATTCTGCATTTAGTAAGTTTCGCCTGTACCCATTCTAAGATGCTTTTCATTTAGAACTGAAACTAGACAAGGGTGTCCTCTATCACCAGTACTATTCAACATAGTTCGGGAAGTTATAGCTAATGCAATCTGTAAAGACAAGGATATAAATGGCATCCGAATGGGGACAAAGGAGGTCAAACTCTCATTCTTTGCCAACAATATGATTTTATACTTAGAAAACTCCAGAGAGTCAACTACAAGACTCCTGAACGTGATCATGAAATACAGTAATGTCTCGGGGTATAAAATCAGGGTCCACAAACCAGTAGCCTTTGTATATGCCAATAACAGCCACGTGGAGAAGCTAATCAAAGAGACAAGTCCCTTCATAGTAGTTTTAAAGAAAATGAAATACCTAGGAATATAACAAAACTGGTGAAGGACCTTTACAAAGAGAATTATGAAACCCTAAGAAAAGAAATAGCATAAGACATCAAAAAATAGAAGAACATACCATGCTCTTGGCTGGGAAGAATTAACATTTTAAAAATGTCTATACTACCCCAAGCAATCTATGGATTCAGTGTAATCCCCCTTAAAATAGCAACACCATACACTAAAGGACTGGAATCCTTTGGTATTTTATTTTGTTTAATAGGGCTTCTTGCCTATTTGTATGGGCATGTTTGTAGTATATGTTGAGTAAGGACCTTTGGCTTTGTTTGTGGGTGTTTGGATGGCACAATAGATTCTGGATAGATACCTTGCTTACACATATCATTGGGGTAATTATTTTCTCAGTTGCTAGTTGTTCATAGGCTGTATCAATGCTGTGCTAAATTTGTGGGCAGATTCCTTGTCCCTCTTTGATGAGAGAAGATGGAGGTCTTTGAAATCCTTTATCTTTTCCCATCCCTGTGGTCTTCTTAGCTGTGTGAATTCTATTGGCATGGCCAGTTCAATCTCTGAGACAGTACACAGCCCTTTGGGTGAGAATTGACCTCACCCTGTATTATGGAGTCAGTAAGTGCTGTAAAGGGCTGTGTAAATTGACTTCCTTGACATTAGATGGTGCTTGCCAGAAGGAACAGGCTGAAGTGTTTTGGGGATCCATAATCTTCTCTAGTCCTCAAGAGCATTACTCAAATATCCTAGGTAATGTGTAGATTCCTGGAACTTCCAAGTGTATCCTTATTCTCTGCCACAAAGAAGGAAGGTGGAGAAGAGAGGCTGACCAGACTTGGATTAGTTGAGCTTGCATGCAAGCTCTGCAAAAGCTGGTAAGGTAGGTGTTTCAGCAGGGTTGAAAGGTCTGCTCCCAGCTTCTGAGGAAGGCAACTAGGGAGGAGGCTAAAGTGGCCCCACCTAACCAGAAAGGCTGCTTGTGGAGGCAGGACCATCTGAGATTCACAATATGGCTTCCCAGCCCTCAAACCTCTCCCTAGCCTGCATGTCTGACCCACTAGTGTGCATCTTCATGAAATTTTGGCTGATAGGGAGCTTCCAAATTGGGCATTCCCAGTCCACTACAAGTCCTCAAGGGAAGAGGCATAGGCTTCACTCTCTGTTGAGGTTGCTTAACAACTTCTTAGCAGAAATTGCTCTCCTGGTTGAAATAGGTGGTAGAGGGACTGCAGTTCTCAGCCTGAGCATTGTACCTGGTTGTCATAACTCCTAGTGGTGGGCTCTTTCTCACTGAAGAACCCATCCTAATTCATCAGGGCAGTTCTCCTGCAGAGGGATTGGGTGCTCACCCAGATTGCTAAGTCTCAGAAGCCCTCAGTATTCTTCCATCAGACCTGTTCATGAAGTCTCCCTTCCCACCTGAGTCCATCTTCCAGATCTCCCTCATGCCTCCAGCAATCCACTCAAATCCAGCGGGCACAGGGTTTGCCTGCTTGTCTGACCTAATGGGGTGTGACTGAGAAATGCCAGGGGGAAGGTATCTCCCAAGTTGGGCACCTTGGGTCCATTGCAGGGACCCCAGAGGGGAAAGGCAGGGGACCCATTGTCTATGGGAACCTCAGGTTGTAGCCCACACACCCTGGGAGGACGTGGTTGCTGGCCAAATACTCAGCTTTAAATGCTTTTCTGGTTATAATGTCATGGAGAGCAGGGAGGGAAGCACTGAATGGAGGAAAGCTGGCTCTCTAGCAGGACACTCTCCGAGTTGGGAGCCCCACAAGGAATGTCTAAACTCAGAGATGATGCAATTCCTCCCCTATATTCTATGTTAGCAACTATGTCTGGGCTTCTGAGTGTGAGACAGCCTCAAAGAAACTTGGTAGCCTACTGGTCACTGAGGGCTTGTGGCAGAAAGAGAAGGATTCACCTTTAAACTTTCTCTGGGTTTGATCCCTGTTGATATCATTTTTCTTTTTTTTTATTCCTTCCCTGCTTCTCAGCTTTCATCTGTGAGGTCCCTAGTAGGCTCTGACAACTCTCTCTATGATCTATACCTACTCTTTTTATTTTCTCTTGTTTCCTTTATCTGAAATCCTATCTTAGGGGACAGTCCAGCAAGTAAGGTCTCTAGTCAGCCATCTTCCTCCTCCCCCACTAAAAAGTCTTTTAAACAATTAATCCTGCATATTTTCAAAGTTTTTTTGCTATTGTAAATTATGTGTTTTGACTTGTTTCTAACTGATCAATATCTGCATGTAAGGAAGTTATATATTGTTAATTATTTTATAACTGGCCATCTTAACTATTTATTATTAGTTCTAATAAATTTTCAGGTGATTTTCCAGGTACTCAGTAATATTTATAATAAATACAACTTTTGTCTCTTCAAATATTTCTTTCTAGTTCATTGAAAAGTCTAGAATATTTGTAAAACTATTAAATGATAGTGGTGATATTATCCATTTTACCTCAGTTCCTATTGTTATGGTAATAATTATAGAGTTTTATGGTCAAGTATAATATTTTTATCATGTTAAAATAGTATGTTCATAGACCTTATTTACTAAGAGTTGTTTTTACTTAGGAAGGGCTGTTGAAAATTTATTAAATGTTTTCTCCCCTTTGACTTATGGATATGATAAAATACTTATTCACGCATAAGTAAAATGTTATTTTGTTGGTAAAAAGTATATAAATTTTAAACCATCTATGAATTATTGGATAAAAACAAACCTGGTAATAGTTACCACTCTTCTGTAACGTATTTTTAAATTCAATTAGTATTTTATTTAGTAGATTTGCACTTGTAATGATAAATGAGTTTGATCTGTCAGTTTTCTTGTGCTTTCACTTGATAATAATTTGAGTATCTACTATATTTTAGTTACTGTGCTAGATATTGGTGCTCCTTTTATTATATTGCAAGCCACAAACCTCTTGTGTATTAGTGAATTTATTTATTTATTTATTTTTTTTTTTGTAGAGACAGAGTCTCACTTTATGGCCCTCGGTAGAGTGCCGTGGCGTCACACAGCTCACAGCAACCTCCAACTCCTGGGCTTAAGCGATTCTCTTGCCTCAGCCTCCCGAGTAGCTGGGACTACAGGTGCCCGCCACAACGCCCGGCTATTTTTTTGTTGCAGTTTGGCCGGGGCCGGGCTTGAACCCACCACCCTCGGTATATGCGGCCGGGGCCTTACCGACTGAGCCACAGGCGCCGCCCGTATTAGTGAATTTAAAAACATAACATAGAATTGGGATTAGGAAAACTTTAGTGAGTTAGAACTTATTATTTCAGTCAGAACTATTGCTGAAATTGCAATTTTGCTTTTTCATTTTTTTTTTTTTTTTTTTTTTGAGACATAGTCTCACTCTTTTGCTTGGGCTAGAGTGCAGTGACATCATCATAGCTCATTGGAACCTCAGACTCCTGGGCTCAAATAATCCTTCTGCCTCAGCCTCCTGATTAGCAGGAACTACAAGCATATACCACCATGCCCAGAAATTCTTACATTTTTGAGAGAGACTTTGTATATTACTCAGCCTGGTCTTGACCTCCTTGTGAAGTGATCCTGGCCTCCCAAATTGCTAAGATTACAGGGGTAAGCCACTATGCCCTGCTGTGTGAGTTAGAACATTTTATATACTTTCAATTATTTTTAACAACTTAAACAGGAATTATATATTTTCTTACTATCTGAAATAACATACCTGAAAAGTTACCAAGTATTATTTAAAGAAATGTTTAGCCCTTAAAAATTTTTTACATTCTCTTCTATAATTAATTTTTGATGTTACATAAAAATTTGGTAGTTCATATTTTACTTGAAAATGAGCTATATTTTGAGAATTATTATAATAATGCAGATTTCTCCATGTGGAAAGGATTATTAGGGCTGGAGAAGACAATTGTCCCCAATGATATGACTAGTATTTTTCCTCTTTCTTTCTTGTTTGCTTATATTTTCCGTATTTCATACATGACCATTTTATTTTATTTTGTTTCCTAATAATAAGAGTGTACAAGTGTTTTTGTTATGGGGATACTTTTTATAATACTTAAGTCGGGTATTTTAGGGTGCCCATCACCCAAATAGTGTTCATTGTACATGATAGGTAAGTTTTTTTCTTCCTCTCCTCTCCTCTGCTCTCTTCTCCTCTTTTCTCTTCTCCTCTGTTCTTGATTTACAATGACTTTACATCTCTTTTGCCTCTGTGTGCTCATTGATTAGCTCCCAATTATTAGACAGTACACGTGGTATTTGTTTTTCCATTCCTGAGATAACTTCACTTAGAATAATAGTCTCAAGTTCCATTCAACTTGGTGCAAAAGACATTATTTCATTCCTTTTTATGGCTGAGTAGTACTCCATGGTGTGTTAACCCACTCATGAATTCATGGCCAGTTAGGTTGATTTCACATCTTTGTGATTGTGCATTGTACTGCAACAAACATTTGAGTGCAGGTTCTTTTTGATAAAAAATGACATATTTTCCTTTGGGTAGATATCCAGCAGTGGGATTGCTAGTTGAGTGGTAAATCTACATTTATTTCTTTGAGGAATCTCCATATTGTTTTCCATAGAGGTACTAATTTGCAGTCCCCACCAATAGTGTATAAGTATTCCTTTCTCTCTGCATCCAGGCCAGAATATATTCTTTTTTGGACTTTCAAATAATGGCTATTCTGACAGGGGTAAGGTGATCTCACTATAGTTTTAATGTGCATTTCCATGATGATTAGCGATATTGAATATTTCTGTTTGTTGGCTATTTGTCTATCTTCATTTAGAAAACTTCTGTTTATGTCCTTTGCCAACTTTTTAATAATGTTGTTTGTTTGTTTCTTATTAATCCATTTGGGTTCTTTGCAGATTCTATCAGTTTCTGCTGACAATATGATCTTCTATCTACAACATCCCAAAGATTCCACCAACAGACTCCAAGAATTAATACATAAACTCAGCAAAGTCTCAGGTTACAAAATTGTTGTATATAAACCAGTAGCATTTCTATATACTAATAACAGCTAAGATGAGATTTAAATCAAAGAGTCAATACCATTTATAATAGTAACAAAGAACATAAAATGCTTAGGAATATGACTAACCTAGGATGTGAAAGATCTCAATAAGAAGAACTATAAAACACTGATGAAAGAAATTTTAGATGACTCAAACAAATAGAAAAATATATAATGCTTATGGATTGGTAGAATCAACATTGTTAAAATGTTCATACTGCTCAAAGTGATTTATGGGTTTAATGCAATCCCCATCAAAATATCAATGTCATATTCCACAGATTAAAAACAAAGTAATTCAATGCTTTATTTGGAACCAAAAAAGCCTAAATAGCCAAAGCAATCTTAAGAAAAAGAACAAATCTGGAGGCACTGCATTACCAAACTTCAAATTATACTATAAGGGTATAATAACCAAAACAGCATGGTACTGAAATAAAAATAGAGACATAGACCAAGGGAAAAGAATGAGAACACAGATATAAAAACATCCACCTACAACAAACTGATCTTCTACAAAGCAGACAACAAGAAGGAAGCCCTCTTCAATAATGGTGCTCAGCAAATTGGATAGTCACATGCAGAAGAATGAAATAAGAACCCTACCTCTCACCAGTCACAAAAATTAATTCAAGATAGGTAAAAGTCTTAAATGTGAGGCACAGAACCATAAAAATTCTAGGAGAAAACAGAGGGAAAACTCTACCAGACATCAGCATAGGCAAACAATTTGTGAATAATATACATGTAACAACAACAAATAAATAAATGGAACTTTATTAATTTAAAAGCCTTCTGCAAAGCAAAGGAAATAATCAACAGAGTAAATAGACAACATACATAATGGGAGAAAATATTTATAACCTATGCATGTAAAAACTTTTAAAATTAGAAAAAGAAAAATAATCATTAAAAATAATAAATTAGGGCTCAAAAGCACACTGAAGAGGTCAGATGTTTTATTCATTCAAACATACTATGAGGTTTAAGAATACTGGCTAGCAAGATAACTTTAAATATAATAACAATCAGATTTATTTGAGAGAAAAAATAAATACAGAAGAATATTCTGTGAAATTATGCCATGCATTCTGATTTGATAAATAAAACACTGAACACTTGACATTTATTATGATTTCTTCAAAGAAAGCTAGAATAAATAAAATGCCGTTGAGTGTAGTAACTCAAGATAAAACAATTCATTTTCAGTCTGACCTAGAAAGACTATTGTGGCAAACCAGTGTTTTTAAGTCCTGGGAAGGCCAAGAAGGCCAAACAATATAGGAGCACCAGGACGGTGTGCTTTTGTTACATATAGTCATACTATAGAGTCAAGTATTCAGTTTGGATAATTACATATTGGATTATAGAACAAGTAGAGAGACTTAAAAGAACTTGGGGAATTGTAATGTACTTTGTATGCATTTTTTTAAAACTACACGCCCACACCAACCTTATGGGTGTCACCTTAAAATGAGAAAACAGGATCTTAAATAGGTTAAATAACTTGCTCAAGGTCATACAACTAGTAATTGGCAGAGTCAAGTCCTGAAGCTAGCCAGCCTGACTCCAGTGTCTGAGCACATTAATCTCCAGACTTCCACTGGTGTGGACAGTGCTCAGGGTAATGTGGGTGGAAATTGCTAATGTGGCAGATCTATCCAGCATATTTTCCTTCTATATACTGGCAGTCTCAAATTAGTGTGTGTGGGGACAATTCTTCCTTTCTTTAACAGGCTGGATCTTCCCAGTAACTCCTTTTCTCCTCCCCACTGGCAACTGCCGCACTTGTAGAACTTAGGTGGCTACCAAAGCCCTACCAGCAGAGGCCAAAAGAAGGTATATGTAGAGAAGCAGTTGTTAGAGAGTATTAGAGGAGATGAATAAATGATTTTCAAAAATACTACCCTAACTCTATCCTCTGAGTGGCTGTTTAGAGCACTCACTACCAGCCATAGCCCTCTGGAGGCCCCTGCTCCAAGATAGGGAAGGCTCCGTATGATCATTGTAGAATACACATCAGCTGTCTATACTGATCAATTTGCAACTTGCTCATAAATATGATAAGAAAATGAAAAATTCAGTAAACATATGGACAGAATCCAGTTTGATAGAACATAATTAAACTGAACAATCAGTACATTTAGCCTCACTATAATAGAGTTAATATAGAAAATAGGAAATAACTTTGAGAAAATTATGATCCAATTTCTTGGTGACATTCGAGACATTGTTCTATTGATAAATAAGAGCAAGCTGCTATGACAAAGAGGAATTGGGGAATAAAAATTGCCTTCTCTGGCTCTCTACCTATCCTGTGCTTAACTTAAAATCAGTACTTTATTTGTATTATTTCTAGTACTTAATTTTGCAAGCATTTCATTTATTTATTTTTGTGTATCTTTCTTGTACCTCCTTCCCATACTCTAGTAAAATACACTTCCATGAAAATAGAGGTAAGATTGATTTTATTCAATGTTTTATCCCCCACCTTAATTTTATATTGCAGTGCTTGATACAGAGTAAGTAATCAGCAAATATTTACTAGATGAATTAGAAATTTAAAAGCTGATTAGGGATATAAAAATACCCAAAATAATTCCATAGAGGTGGCAAATAGAAGAAAGGACACTGCTGAAACACAAAGTACTGAATTATAGTAAAACAACTTCCCCCATAAAATTAGGGTGTGGATAAAACAGAACAGAAAGGATAGTTTCGAAAATTACAGGTTTTAAACAACTTGTCAGTTTATGGGAAGGTAACAGATAATGTTTAAAATTTGCTATTGACAAAAAAAGATGTAGGTTAAAATGAGTTATTTTAAATGTAAATATAAAGGAAAACTCAGAAGCCATGAAATAAAAGATCGATATTTTTGGCTACATAAAAATCAAAATTTCCATATGACTAAAATAATATAATAAGCAGAAGTAAAAATGAAGTGCTTGAAAACTAGAAAAACATATTTTCAACATATAAGACATGTTGATAAAAGATAAAAGGCTAAATTCCTTAATTAATAAAAGTCCTTCTTACTCATTAGGAAAATGATGAACAACTTAATATAAAATGGGAAGAAGATACAAACCAGTTTACCAAAAGAGGAAAGAAAAATGACCAATAAATATGGAGAGTGCCAAAAAATGTGTAAACATTTTCAGAGAGGAAAAAACTGTATTAAAATTGTAATAATATATGCCAATAACAAAGATGAGTACGAGTAACGTTTGAGCACCTCTCGTAATTGCAGAAGTAAAACATAACTTAAATATTATAATTTAATACAATTTTTCCTTTCTTAAAATGTGTATACATTTTGGCATCTTCTGTACATGTGTACTAATTACCAATTTCATTCATAATCAAACAACTAAATATGAAAAATGAGATTTTACTATTTATTACATCACCAAAAATGAAAATGTTAAGTGAAGCCCAATGCTGATAAAGATGTTGAGAAATGAGAAATGTGTATGCTGTTGATTAGTGTGTCAAGTAACTCAAATTTTCTGGAAAACAGTTTACAATACCTACAAAATTTCAACTTTTAAAACATTTTGATCCAGAAATTTCATTTTTATCAATTTACTTTAGGAAACATTTTCACAAATGTTAACCTAGATATTCCTTGAAGTATTTGTGTGTACATGTGTGTATGTGTATGTGTGCTTGTGCATGCATGTCAGCACATACTACAAAAACTGAAAACAGCCTAAGTGTTGATCATTAGAGAACTGGTTAAATAGATTATGATCAATTCATGTAGTGAAATACTATGTATTTTTGGATGTATATATATATATATATATATATATATATGGAAGGGCTCTGATATGAATTATTAATTGAAAAAGGCAAGCAAAATTTAGTAGTGTCTATTGTAAAGTACAGTTAACCCTTGAAGAACTTGGGTGTCAAGAATGCCAACTTTTGGTAGTTGAAAATCCATGTATGACTTTAGACTTCCCCAGATTTAACCGCTAATGGCCTACTGTTGAACGGAAGCCTTATTGATAACATGAAGTCTCAATTACCACATAGAGCAGTATCTACGTATATTTTATGCATTCATAGCATATATAACTTTTTCTTATTTTTTGATATTTCTAGGCTACATGATTTTTTTAAATTGTCACAAATCTCCAAGAGAATTTCCAGGGTATTTATTGAAAAAAATCTTCCCGAAGTAGGCTTGTGTAGTTTAAACCAATGTTGTCTAAGGGTCAACTCTGTGTGTAAAGAGATATATACATGGACATGTATATTTTGCCTTAGAGGAATTGCAAGGAATTGCAGTTACTATTTGCAAGATTGGATAAGGGAGATGTTAACTTTTCACTGTGTGTCTTCCAATATTACTTGGTTTTCAAAATATAGTATATATTATGTATGCTTTTGAAATAATAATATGGATTTTGAAGTGGGGGAGATTCTGAGATTCTTTCTTATTTTACTTTATTTTTAAATTTCTATGTACTTTCAAAAAGCCTATTATATTAAAGAATAATTTATTAATAGAGTGAACCTATAATATTGTATTCCAATACAAAAAGGAGTATAAAAGAACAAAGTATATTTTATTAATTCAACAAAGTCAAGAATGCATAAAAATACAAAATTATAGTAGGAAATTTAGCATATCTCACTTGAAATAGGAGATAGGTCAAATAAGCAAAAATATGCAGGAAAATAATGGAGACATTTCAGTAGTGTTAAAATTAACAAGTTTAGTTTTATATAAACATTTTGATTCATTTGTACCATATACAGTATTTTACAATAAGTATGGATATTTTACAATTTATCATGTTAAGTCACAAAGAGTAAATGAAGGGACACTCTTAGGATTTTTAAAATGTTAATTATACTTGCGTAATTCCAAATAAATTCTGAATCTTAAAAAAATTTTTAAAAATTTGACAAATTTGACGGATTTATTTTTTGAGGTATATTGATTTATTATTATTTTTAAAAATTTCAGAATATTAGGGGGTATGCATGTTTTATTGACATACTTTATTTTTGTACAGATTGAGTCAAAGTCATAAGTGTGCCCTTCACCCAGTGTGCACTGTACCCAATAGGTGTGAATTTACCATCTCTTCCTCTCCTCTTTGCTCAGCTTGATTTTCATTGAGATTTACTTCCTTATGTGCACGTAAATGATAATTGATCACTTCCAATTTGGTATTAAATGCATGTGTTTATTTCTCTATTCTTGTGATGTTTCACATAGAAGAATGTTTTCCAATTCCATCTAGGTTGTCAAAAAAATATTAGATTATTATTATTATTTTTTTGCAGTTTATTTTATTATTTTATTTTATTTTATTTTTATTTTATTTCATTTCATTTCATTTTATTTTATTTTATTTTATTTTATTTTATTTTATTTTATTTTATTTTATTTTATTTTATTTTATTTTATTTTATTTTATTGTTGGGGATTCATTGAGGGTACAATAAACCAGGTTACACTGATTGCAATTGTTAGGTAAAGTCCCTCTTGCAATCATGTCTTGCCCCCATAAAGTGTGACACACACCTAGGCCCCACCCCCCCGTTCTCTTTCTGCTTTTCCTCCCCCCCATAACCTTAATTGTCATTAATTGTCTCATATCAAAATTGAGTACATAGGATTCATGCTTTTTCATTCTTGTGATGCTTTACTAAGAATAATGTCTTCCACTTCCATCCAGGTTAATACGAAGGATGTAAAGTCTCCATTTTTTTAATAGCTGAATAGTATTCCATGGTATACATATACCACAGCTTGTTAATCCATTCCTGGGTTGGTGGGCATTTAGGCTGTTTCCCCATTTTGGCGATTGTAAATTGAGCTGCAATAAACAGTCTAGTACAAGTGTCCTTATAATAAAAGGATTTTTTTCCTTCTGGGTAGATGCCCAGTAATGGGATTGCAGGATCAAATGGGAGGTCTAGCTTGAGTGCTTTGAGGTTTCTCCATACTTCTTTCCAGAAAGGTTGTACTATTTTGCAGTCCCACCAGCAGTGTAAAAGTGTTCCCTTCTCTCCACATCCTTGCCAGCATCTGCAGTTTTGAGATTTTGTGATATGGGCCATTCTCACTGGGGCTAGATGATATCTCAGGGTTGTTTTGATTTTCATTTCTCTAATATATAGTAGATTATTATTTTTATGGCTGAGTAGTGCTCCACAGTATGCATAAATCACATTTTATTAATTCATTCATGTATTGGTGTGCAGTTGGGTTGTTTTCATGTCTCTGTGATAGTGAACTTTGCTGCCATAAACAGTTGTGTGCAGGTACACTTTTAATAAAATGACCTTTTTTCTCCCTTTGGGTATTTACCTAGCAGTGGAATTGCTGGATCCAATAGTAGTTCTATTTTAAGTTCTCTGAGATAACTTTATACAATTTTCCAAAGAGGTTTTACTAGTTTGGAGTCCCACCAACAATGTATAAGAGTTCCTTACTCTCTGCATCCACACCAGCATTTTTGTTTTGAGAGTTTTTAATACGAGCCATTGTCATTGGAGTTAGGTGATATCTTATTGTGGTTTTGATTCACCCTTTCCAATATTGAGCATATTTTCATTAGTTTATTGGCCATAAGTACATCTTCACTTGAAAATTTTCTGTTCATGTCTTTTGCTCACTTTTTAATGTGGTTGTTTGGTTGTTTCTTGCAGATTTGATTGAGTTCTTTGTAGATTCTGGTTATCACTTCTTTATCAGATTTATAGCATGTGAATATTTGCTGTCATTATTTGGGTTGTATATTTGCTCTTTTGATTATGTCTTGGCTGTGCAGAAGCTTTTTAATTTGATCAGGTCCCATTTATTTATTTTTGTTGTTGCTGTGATTGTTTGATTGTTTTTGGAGTCTTCTTCATTAATTCTTTACCTAGGCAAATATCTATAAGAGGTTTTCCAACACTTTCTTACAGGATTATTATCGTTTCCAGGCTTGTGTTTAAGTCTTTTATCAATCATGAGTTAATTTTTGTAAGTGGTGAGAGGTTAGATCCTATTGATTCTTTTAAATGTAGTTGTCCAGTTTTCCCAGCACCATTTATGGAACAGGGATTTTTTTTTCCCCAGTGTATGTTTTTATCTGTTATGTCAAAAATTAGATGGGATAAAAGATGATTTTATCTCTGGGTTCTCTGTTCTGATCAATATGTCTATGTCTCTGTTTTTGTGCTGTTTTGGTTACTCTAGCCTTGTAGTATAGCTTGAAGTTTGAAAAAGTGATGCCTCCTGCTTTGTTCTTATTACTTGAGGTTGCATTGCCTATTCAGGGTCTTTTCTAGTTCCACATGAAGTACAGAACTATTTTTCCAGATATGCAAAAAATGGCGTTTGTATTTTAGTGGGAATAACACTGAATTTGTAGATCACTTTGAGTAGTATAGCCATTGTAACGATGCTGATTCTGCCAATCCATGAACATGGTATATTTTTACATCTGTTTACATCTTTTGAAATTTCTTTCCTCAGTGTTTTATAATTCTCCCCATAGAGATCTTTCACTTCCTTTGTTAAGTATTTTCTTTGTTACTACCGTGAAAGGTATTGCATCTTTAATTTGGTTCTCAGCTTGATCATTGTTGGAATATATGAAAGCTACTGATTTGTGTACATTGATTTAGTAATCTGAGATTTGGCTGAATTTATTTATCAATTTCAAGAGTCTCTTAGTTGAATTTTGGGGTTTTTTAGATATAAGATCATATTGTCAGCAAAGAATGATTGTTTGATTTTTTCTTTCTCTGTTTGGATCCTTTGATTTCCTTTTCTTGCCTGATTGCTATGAATTTGACACATTTATACTTTAGTTTATCTTAAAGAATAGAAGATATAGTGCAGCTAATAAAATTTAAGGAAAAGCCAACTAATTGTGGAGAAGGTAAATTTTTCAACCAGTTGTGAAAACATCCTTTAAAATAATGTAATTAAGGTATGTTACTGTCATAGCAATGGCTAGATAGATCAATGCAATTGAATATGGGGTCCAGAAGCTAATATATATATATTTACCTGTCTATTTATATAACAATACACCAACCTGTTATATATTAAAACATTTGAAAAGATTGGATTGTTCTCTAAAGGATTCAGGGATAATTAGATATCAATGTGTAAAAATTATTATCTACCTACAGTTCATACAAAAGGATGTTCCAAAAGATTGAATATTTAAATAAAGGTATTAGAAGAGGAAATAAGTGAATGTTTACATAATTTTGAGGGTAGATAAAGATTTTGTCTGTATGATATCAAAGCAAGGAAAATATGAAAAAATTATTTAAATGAAGTCATATCACTACAACTAAGTGATTTTTTTTTTGGCATAGCAGATAAAAAAATTTACTAAAAGGACTCCCCGTTCAGTAAGTGGTGCTGGGGAAATTGGATAGTCTTATGCTGAAGAATAAAACTGGATCCCTATTTCTCACTATATACAAAAGTTAATTCAGGATGGATTAATGACTTAAATGTAAGACCTCAAACCAGAAAAATTATAGAAGCAAACCTAGGAAAACTCTTCCATACATTGGCATAGGCAAATAATTTATGGCTAAGACCTCAAAAGCAAATCAAAAAATAAACAAATGAGACTTAATTAAACTAAAACTTTCTACACAGCTAAGAAATAATCTACCAAGTAAATAGACAACCTATAGAATGGGAGAAAATATTTGCAAACTATGCATCTGAAAAAGGACTAATATCCAGAATTTATAAGTAACTTAAAGAACTAAGCAAGAAAACAACAACAACAACAAATAACCCCATTAAATAGTAGGCAAACAACATGAATACATATTTTTCTAAAGAAGAAATACAAATGGATAAAAAACATGAAAATATGCATAATATCATGAGTCCTCAGATAAATGCAAATTAAAACCACAATGACATACTATCTTATTCCAGTTGGAATGGCCTTTATTAAAAAGTCAAAAAAACAATAGATGATGGCCCAGATGTGGTGAAAAGGAAATGCTTATATACTGTTGATGGGAATGTAAATAAGTACAACTTCTATGGAAAACATATGGAAACTTCTTAAAGAACTAAAAGTAGATCTACCTCTTGATCAAGTAATTCCACTACTGGGTATGCACCTAAGGGAATAAAGTTATTATATCAAAAATATATCTGCATTTGCAGGTTTATCACAGAACAATTTGCAATAGCAGAGATATGGAATCAACTTTAGTGTCTATCAGCTGATGATTGGATAAAGAAAATGTGGTATATGCCCCATGAATATATCAATGTACGCAGCTATGATTTAATAAAAAAAAAGAAAAAAAAAAAGAAAATGTGGTATATATACACCATGGAATACTGCTGAGCCATAAAAAAGAATGAGATAATATTGTTTGCAGCAACTCAGATGTAACTGGAGGCCATTATCGCAAATAAAGTAAGTTAAGAATGTAAAGTAAAATGCTTTGTGTTTTCAGTTATAAGTTAGAGGGAAGCTATGGGTATGCATGGTCATACAGAGTGGAATAATTGATAATGGAGGCTGTAAAGTTTGGAAAATAGAAAAGGAGTAACAAATGAAAAATTACCTATTGGGTACAATGTACACTCATCGGGCGATGGGTACATTAAAAGTCCACACTTTGCCACTATTCAATATATCCGTATAAAATAATTGTACTTATAACTCCTAAATTTATCAAAGTAAAAAGATTCAAAGAAAGATAAATGATTAGAATCAGTATTAGAACAAACACACACACCCACACACACTTTTTTTGTATCAAAGGATACCATACAAATGATGAAAGAGAAACAAATTAGGTAATATATTTGCAACATTTATAATAGAAAAATAATATTTTTATTGTTGAACTATTGAAAATTGTGTTAGGTATAACTGTTTGAGCTATAAGTGATAAAAACCAACAAATAGAAAAAAGAAGACTGTTATAACAGAAAAATGGTCAACAGAAAAAACACAAAATTAAGGTCAAGAATCATAGGAAAAGATAACAGATAATTGACAGTACGGTGACTAAAAAGGATCAGGGAGATTTATAGTGTTAATGTATAAGTGTGTCAATGCTATATTGTTGATAGGAAATAAAAGCTATGAAGGTATGAATATTATGTTTCCACTTGTGTGAAGCAGTAAATATATAAATAAATATATTTATATGTGCATACAAAAGTCTGGAAGGATATACTTTTAACCTGCCCTGTTCAATATGGCAGTTACTAGCCACATGTGGCTACTGAGCAACTTGAGAACTAGTCCTAATTGAGATATGTTGTGAGTATGAAGTACACACTGGATTTTGAAGACTTAATGCAAAAAAGTTCAATATTTCATTAATAACTTTTTTAATTTTATTTTTTATTGTTAAATTATAGCTGTGTACATTTGTGCAATCAAGGGGTACAATGTGCTGGTTTCATAAACAATCTGAAATATTCTCATCAAACTGTTCAACATAGCCTTCATGGCATTTTCTTAGTTATTGTATGTAGACATAGAATGGGTACAGGCAAAATCTACTTAATTCATTAATAACTTTTATATTGATAAAATTTTAAAATGATAATATTGTATATATATTGGATTAAATAAAAATATTTTTAATTTTACTCCCCCCTTATTCTCCATTTCACTGAACTACCAGAAAATTTAGTTACATATATTCTTTCATTATATTTCTTTTGAACAGTGTTGCTATAAACAATTAAAAATTGTTAACTCTGAGGTAGTGGGATTATGAAGAGAAACTTTAGCCAAACTTTAGCCTTCTACTTTATGCATTTCTATACTTAGTACATATTATTTACATATAACTGAATAAGTATATAGTACTTTGTATCAAGGAAATATATGCGTGTTTTTGTTTTGGAACAATTAAGACATATGACTGGCTTTTTGCCTTGCAACAATCTAGTTCACAATGTCTTTTCTTGTTAACAGGTATTGACCAGGGAATGAATTTTCCAGCTTATTCATCAGGCTTCTCTACAAATTGCTTATTTCTCCTTCCTTAACTAAATTCATACTCCAAGAAAGGAGATTTTTGATGAGGTTTTTCAGGTAAATTTGATTCAGTCTGAAGGTAATTCCCAAAGAGAAACTCCAAGAGTGTTTTGAGCCATAGCACAAAGTCTTATCCAGGAGAACAGATATGGATAGGGCATCTGGATGGGTAGATAAGAGTAAACAGGATGCCAGGCATATGGAGATCAAGAGTGGTTCTAAGAGAGAGACACTGAAAGTCCAGGCCAGATGTGGCTTTCCAGATTTTACTAGAGTATGACACCTATTGGAGAAAGGAAATACAGGTGTCACATTGAGACTTGAGTGGCATTGTTATTTGTTTGACAAGAGAGGAGATATTAGGCATCCTAAACCAGGCAGGCTTGGGAAATCATAAATGGCAAGGAGGAACAGGTAGGTGCAAGCAGTTGAGGGAGGTCAACTAAAGGAAGAATCAAAAGTATCTACAATTTAGGGTATTAAAGTAGATCATAAATAACTAGAAATCATGAAATAGCAGTTAGAGAACGCATCTGGGCAACAGTGAATCAGGTATCTAGAACCTAGGCTGATAAGTTTGAGCAGGCAAAGTTGAGCTTCCAGGTTTAGGTAAGAAGCATGGACAATAGATCTGTGATTTAACCAATAGTATACCTCTTGCCAAGGAAGAGTTCCTAGACTCAGAATGTGAGTGTATAATATTAGCCTTCAAGCAGGGGTATTTGGCACAATTATGTAAACAAAGGGTCAGCAGTTAGTACTTCTGATTTGGGAAAGGGATTGATGTGAAATTTTTTGTGGACTATTTTGGGCAGATATTCTGGAGATGAGTGTAAAGTAGTAGGGCCAGGATTAAATCTCAATGTATCACCCACCCTCAGTCCCCATTTAGTTATCTAAGTAAGAATTTTAAGCCAATGAGTCAAGAGAAAAATGAACCAGCATAGTGGTACTACTGTTCTTTGGTGGTAAAGAATGACAGTCATCAATGGTGGATTCTTAAATTGTCATCAGAAATTCATGGGGAAAGAGCATTTGAAGAATGTGCTTCAAAGGTAGTCAGCTCTTATAACTAATAAGAATTGCAAATTTAGTTTCTCTTCCAGTTTTGCCAGTCTGAACTAATTGGGAGACACTTATTAATGGGTGAATTTTATGTTTTTTTTCATGTTAGCCAACTTAAAATAGGTATTCTAATAGGCTTCGTCTTTAAGGCAGATGTTACGCTTCTGATCCAAACTGTTCTCAAGAAAAGAAACCCAGCTAAGAAATTATGGTACATTAAGATAGATTACTATTTAGTCCTTAAAATGATCTTGCAGAAGACTAATAATGTTCAATGGTAAATGACAATCATGATATGATAAAAGAAAGAGCCACGTTAGTTCTAATTTCATAAAAAAATATTAAGTACATATGGAAAGACTAGACGGAAAAACACTAGTTGTTTTCTCTGGGTGGTGAAATTAGGAGATATTTTCATTTTCTTTATTTGACTTTGATTTTCCACATTTTGTACAATGAGCAGGTATCTTTTTTTTCTCCTTTTCTTAAGTCATATGCACACAGACCAGGAATACATTTGTGCATTTGTGGGGTACAATGTGTTTTTTTTTATACAATTTGGAATGGTTACATCAAACTAATTAATATAGCTTCCACCTCATTTACTTAATTATTGTGTTAAGACATTTATGTTCTATATCTTATGAAAGATAGATCATAGCTATAGCCCAGGATGAAGGAGGGAAGTAGAGGGGGATGCGAGGTAAAGGGGGAGGTTCAATAGGGGGAGGATAAACAGTGGGATCACACCTATAGAGCATATTGTAAAGGTACAAGTCATTTAAACATTTTCAATAAATGTTATTAACGATGTTTTGTGGCATTTGGAAACGACACTAGTTTGGTCACGAGGCAACCTGTGTTATGTTCCCAGTTCTGCCACTGAATTGTTACGTGACTTTGAGCAAAGCATGGTGGCAGCTCTTGGCATCAATTTCTTATCAGGGGGCTGGACTGGATCAGTGGTTTTGTAGCAATGCTCTGGGAAGTCCTAGGGTTCTATGACAATGCCTTAGGAGATGGGGAGATTAAACGGGCGGGGTCTTGGTCTTTCAGATTATTCTACTTAGAGCATCCACCTCGCTTAAAAATCAATTTTAGATACTAGAATTTACATAATATTTTCTTTCAGTGAAGAGTTTTGATCTCTGTCATATGCACACACACATACATGTGTATATATCTCTGTGTATATTTATATGTATATCTATCTATCAAGGAGGAACACAAAAGAGTTTGAGAGCCACTAGGGTAGATGATCTCCAAAGCTACTTCTAATTTTATCCTGCTTTGACATATTCTATCATTTAGGCTTTCCACAAATTTCCTAAAAACTTCTACTGTTGGTCCAAATTTGTGGAGTTTTATACTGACTTTTGGATAATATTCTTAGTGCCAGGAAATAGTTCCTTCTTACTCTGCCTACCTATCAAGCTATGTGTGGTGTTGCTGACAGACACAGGACTGTGCAGTCTGTAGAATGGATTAACCTGATTCTGTATGCAACTGAAAATTGAGGCAGAGTTCCTGATGATCAAGGGCTCTTTGAAGCCTGTCACAATACTTTGAGGCATTTGGAAAATGATGTCTCTAATGACTTGTGCCTAGATAGGGCCTTGACAGGGAGAAGCAAAGCTATTGTTCCTCCGGTTTATTTTTTTAATTTCAGGTTATGAGAGGGTCCAAACAACCAGGTCACAATATTTGAATTTGTTAGGTAGAGTCCATCTTGTAGTTGTGTCCCGCACCCAAAAGTTGTACCGTACCAGGGGTCCTCAAACTACTGCCTGCGGGCCACGTGAGGCGGTGTGATTGTATTTGTTCCCGTTTTGTTTTTTTACTTCAAAATAAGATATGTGCAGTGTGCATAGGAATTTGTTCATAGTTTTTTTTTTTTTTTTAAACTATAGTCCAGCCCTCCAACGGTCTGAGGGACAGTGAACTGGCCCCCTGTTTAAAAAGTTTGAGGACCCCTGCAAGTGGGAGCACACCAATCCTCTCTTATCCTCTCTTCCTCCTCCCTTGTTCCTCCTCCTCTCAACTTGAATTGAGTTGGATTTTACTCCTATTTGGGTGTGTATTAGATCGTCTACTGGTTTCAATAGTATTGAGTACATAGGATATTTGCTTTTCCATTCTTGTGATACTTTATAAAGAAGAATGTGTTTCATATCCATTCAGGTTAATATAAAAAAAAGTAACATTTTAAATATTAAGCTCTGGGGGTGGGGTGGAGAGAGAGGGATTGAATATGCCCCTTTGCGACTCCCTATTTTGGGTACCTTATGCGGCTGTATGCCTTGCTGCCTTGCTGGTGAGGAGGGAAACTGAATAATGAGGTACTCAGCAAGAGAAAAGCAACTGTATCATCTAGTTCACATCCTTTCTCATAGACAAGAGTTCTCAAGACAGTGAGTGGGACTCCTGCACTTCAAAAGACAGACAAAGGTGACAGCACAGCTACTGATTAGAGGGTTGGCTGGGAAGGTTGACATCAGAAGACAGAACTAATTTTCATTGTTAACCTAAGGGTTTTCTTTTCTTTTTTTTTTTTTAACTCAGCCTACTGAAAATGAGAAAGGTAGTAAAGTTTTCTCTTGAACATTTCCTATTTACATACATTTTCTCCAACACTGCACCCTGTTTTTCCTCTCCCCAAATCCTAGGTATCCCCATATTCTCCAGTTCTCATTTTATTCCTTTGATTATGAAGTACAATTGCTGAAAAATTTATACTTAAGTTACAAATGACTGATTATATGTTTGCTCCCTACCCCCTGACCAATTAATGAAAAAGGCAGAAAATACCCTGAAGCCAGCGGAATAAATCTACAGCGGTAGAATTTTAGGTAGCATTGACTGCATGAAGTGAGTTTCTCAGGGAAGGACTCAGCCTACTTAGTCAAGAGAGCTCTAAGTCCCATTTCTTAGGTAGCCATCTAATCACAGATCTGAACCTTTTCTTGATTTCATAAATATGTGTTTGTTGTGATAATTAGGAAATGACTTGGTGCTGTGATAGCCTCCTGGGGAGGATAGCTAAAGGAATTGTTATGGAAAAGCAGCCTCTTTCCTTATGTGAAGAGGGAGATGGAAGAAATCAGCCAAATTGTGAAAGAAATGCAAGGGACCAGAGGAATTACATTAGGGAGTTAACAGGAAAATTGCATGCAGTCTATTGCCACTGTTTTCAATGGTAGTCAAGATTTATCAAAGGTATTTAATTTTAGCATAGAAGAGAAGAAAACGTAGTTTAAAAATAAACCAGAGATTTATAACAAAAATGCTGGTGAACCCAGTATAATCTCAGACACAGAGACAAATTTCCGAAGTTACATAGGCTGAGAGTACTGGGGAACAAGCCTGATTACCACCATTTATGAATTGTTAGGTCTGATTACTAGTCAATAATATTTTCTAAGGGCTCATATTGGGGTAGATGATGGTGGGGGTGCATAGTTTATATAGTAGATATGGAAAATATTGCATACTTACCACTATGGTATAACTTACATAGAAAAATTATTTTCTCCTCTCCCCATCCCCCAAGACAAATTCAGACACCTAAAGAACAATTGTTGTGAAATGAATTGGAACTGGGTAGGATTAATTTTGAGAGGCTTTCAATAGCAAGGAGGTGTCTTTTGTGACATACAATGGAGTAGAGCTTTCCAAAAGAAGCAGCACATCAGAATCATCTGGAGCACTTTCCAAGAATACAGATACCTAAGTTCCACTTTAGAGGCTGTGATTCAGTGGTCTGGAGTGGAGATGAGATTATTAATGGTTTGGAGGCACAACCAGAAGTGGGGAGCATTGAACTGGGGAAGGGGAGAAAGTATCTGAAAGAGGAATCAACTACCAAAGGAATTAGAAAGCCATGGGCAGAGAAGTGTGGACAGATGGACCAGTCATTCACTCAGCGAACATTTCCTTAATGCTTAGAATAGAGGTAGGAATGGAACACACTTGGCCCTATCCTTAAAAGCGCTCCCAGTCTGCATCAATGGTTCCCTGCCCTCATGTGCATTACAATCATCTGGGACACATTTCACACCTAAAATGCCAGGGTCTTTCCCCAGAATTTTAACTGGAGAGAGTGGGGTCCAAGCACTAGTGGTTTTTATAGTTGCTCAGGTGACTTTAAAGTACAGCCAGGATTGAGAACTTCTGTGCTAGAGCAGTTAGACAAGTTGATATGTACACAATCCAGTGGGGTTAATGCTACCAGGGCCCTACCTAAATATCTTCCAGGCTTTGAGGTACCCAGAATATAAAGAAGAAAAAATGAAGAAATGTCCAAACAGGAATACAAACCTTTGATTTATACTTACAAATGAATCCTTTTAACATACACAAAGAATATAATGTAATTTAATTGCGGTATTCATAACATAATTACACAGAGTTTGTAAAATTATTATTTCATAGTACACCACAGACAGTTTAGTCTGGTAATAGGATACTATTTAAAGTTGTATGATGAATTATCTCTTCTCCAATTCTGCTATATATCTCTGGGACTATGTATTGTAACACTTGAAGCCTCTCTAGGTGCTGTGAGCATGGGAGAAGTACATTTGACCCAGTTTATGAGGGTAGAGAAAGGCTTTTTAGAATTAGTGCTAATTCTCTTTCTGTGCAGGTTTGCTAATTATACACTGTGAAATTAGGTTGTCAAAGTATAGTGGGCAAACTTTTATGAGACTTTTCAAGTGCAAGGGAGAGTGGGACACCTTAGAATGCCCCTGAGGTGAATTCACCTGAGGTGAATAGCGATGCTGGGGGAATCAGGAAGATAAGACCTTTGGGCTCAGGGATGCCAGTGCCTCTACAGCCTTCCTTGTCAGCTTGGAATTAGATCATGGCCTTCAAACTGGAACTGAGGGAAATATTGTATATGGGTGAGACAAGTTTGGAAAAGTTTAGAGTTTTTAATTTTTATTTTTTGGGGGGTATTGGCTTTAATTCTTAAGTGAGGTAACGTTGGGGACTGAAAGTGACTCTGAAAATTAATGAAAGGAAGACACAACTTGAGGGAGAAGCACAAACTCAGTAGAACTGTTTTGGAGTTTATAAGAAAAGTTATACACTACCCAATGGAGATTTTCTTTTAGAACATCTCATCTACTTGCTATGAATATTTTGCTTATTTCTTGGTGCAAATAATTAAAGTCAAAGGAGTTGATTTGCTTGAAGCAGACAGTCTGTTTGGGGACTCTGACAAGACGTGAGGCCTGAAGGAAGCTGAAGCACTTGGTGGAACACCCTGAGTTTATTGCCAGAGAGTTTGCTTTTGAGATGATTGATGATCTATGTAAGCCCAACAGACTGGAATGCCTAAAGATTAGCAGGCAGGTAAACACAAGATGAGTCTTGCCTACTGACTGCCTCATGTATCCCCACCCTGAACTTTCAACCTGTCAACAAGCAAGGCCTGGAATGACTTACGATGCCTTACATACCTGGATCTGGCATTCTTGGCATAAGTCCTGGGAACACACAAGTCCACTGAACTGTAGCCCTTCATTCCTCCCACACTGGATTTTTCTCTCTGTTTTCTATTTAGTACTATTGTTCCCTGCTAGGATTGGAGCCTTACCCTGATTTTCAATCTACTTTCCTGGACCCCTGACTTTCTCCCTGGTTCTTAAGACGGCTTCCCCTGATCTTAGTTTCCTCATCTGTAAAACAGGGTTATGTAAAGTAGGGACAATGATAACATGATTTAATAGGCTTCTTATGATGATTAAAATAAATATAACATGACTATCATGGAGTAGCCGTATGGAAAATTGTAGGTGCTTTTGTTATTATTATATTCAAATTTGTACTTTTATCCTCTAGTCACATAATGGGATATTGGTTTCTAACTGATCATCTGGTCCCAAGAGGTTATCTTCAGTGCTCATTCTTTCCATTCCAACCCATGGATCTTGGGAGATAGACATTGGACCAAGATAACCCTGAACTGGTCTTTCCACATTGGATATTATGTATTAGACTGCTTGTGTTAGTTTCCTATCACTGCTATAACAAATACTATAAACTTCATGGCTTAAAAAACATAGGATTATTATTTTACAGTTCTGGAGGTTAAAAGTGGAAAGAGGCTTGCCTTTTCCAGTTTCTAAAGGCCGCCTGCATTTCTTGACTTGTGAGCACCTTCCATCTTCAAAACCAGCAATCAACTGTTGTAACCTCTGCTTCCATCACCATGTCTCCTCCTCTGACTCTGATTTCCTCTTTCACTTGAAGGAGTCTTCTGATTATATTGGCTCCACCTACATAGTTCAGGATAACCTCCTCACCTCAAGTCCCTCTTTCCATGTGAGGTAACATTCACAGGTTCTTGGTTTTAGGATTTGGAAAACTTCGGGGGCTATTATTCTGTCTACTATACTACTTTAATCAAAACTCACATCCTAGTGGCTGGATTAGATCATGGAAAGCCAGATCCATGTGCAAAGGTGTTTTGAAATGTGGGCTTTCTCCTGGAGCAATCTTTGCTACCACTTTTTGCAGTACAAAGCAGTAAGGATTATCTGCTTTTCCTGGCCTCGTTCTGTATTCACTTGATAGTCATTGCCCCTACCACCCAAGCCTTTGCTCACATCTTGAATCCATTATGTATTCCTTTCTGCCAATTCAAAGTCTACCCAGTTCTTTATATTTTAGCTGCAGGCCCAGATTCTATATGGAGTCTTCCCTTAATATTCTTTTTATAGTAACAATCATTATTACACATAATTTTTACCTGACATTTTACTTTCTTCTCTTTCTTTCTTGCCTTTTAGGGTGGTCGCATGAAAGTCAGACTGGCATTCCCCATAAAGTGGCCATTTCAACTATTTTTTCAAAGTGAGTAGAAGAAATGGTAGTGGACTATCTAGCCTCTAGGTCCCTAGGCATCTTGGATAGCAGAGAAGCTACCAAATCTAGTCCATTGCTTCAAATCTGACAATCCTTCGAGCTCTTGGTTACTATAACTACAGGTTTGTAGGCAACATTACAACACAAAAGGATGTGAATCTTTCAGCTAGTTTAACAAATTCTGAAGATGAAATCTCCCCAAAAGCCAGAACCTTAGGAGTAGTCATGTCAACTGGTTATAATAATTGTGCCAGCCTATATCTAGGGAGTCTTCTTTTAGGATAGGCATCAAAACAGCTGGAAAATTTGTAAGAAAGTATATGCCAAATAAGCTTTTTGACTTAACTAACAAGTTTAGAATTCAGTGAAAGGAGTATGAAAACGTTGCCTTCTAAATTAATGACCAACTGCCTGACAAATGTCTGATAAATAATCAGCAAGGCATATAATAGTATATCTTTCTTTGAAGTTTCTGAATTTGTTATTGATTGACCTTCCAGAAACATCTTGGAGACATGTCAGGTATCTGCAAGTATTTCTGAATGAGCCATAGGCAAACTGAAGTAAGCTAGCCACCCAAAACAAATATCAAAGACCAGTGGTAAGAATAGTAAATGCACGGATTATAATAGAAAAATAAATAATTCATAAAGCATCCAAATCTGGACAACACCATGTTTAAGTATCTATATGATTGCTTGGATTTTCTACTTTTCTTCTGGTTGTCTTTTAGCTTAGACATTCTTTAGGTATTACACTAACTGGTCAGGTCATTTTCTGGTTATTTGGAGTACTTCTATATGTCTAACTTTCTGGGTTCAAACATAGCAAAGCAAAACTTATTCCAGCAGGGATGGAAATATAACAAAATAAATTAATGCGTGCAAGAGACTTACTATTAATAAAATGATATGCTGAGGCATATGCTTCATTGATTCTGTTTCTAATTTTTTGTGCACAAGTTTCAGCAGTAAACAATTTTTACAGAGAGCTTAATATATTGGTGTTAAAATTTTTCTTCTTTTCTTGGCCAGTTGTCATTTAAGTAGCACTCAGAGTGCATCATAGGTAATCTTTCTATTTGAGCTATTAATATTTTATGAAAGGAGGTTGTGGATAAAGGAACACCGTAGCCTGTTTCTTTAGATTGGATTATCACTTATATTTATGGTCCCTTCTTTGACACTTTTCTTGAAATTATTAAGTCTTAGGTTATATCCACACATCACCTGAAGTATTTAAAAGTGAAAAATCCAGACTTCAAACCAGAATTTATTTAAACAAATATACTGGTTTGACAAAAAAGGCAGCCAAATCAGGTGATTTGTTTAAGCATTCATTGTGAACACAAATATCCAGAAAAAGACACGTCAATTTTACTTTCCTGAAAATATAGCTTTAATCTATTCATTTCTACCCTTGGCCAGTGCTACCACCCTATTTTAAACCTCTTTCATGTGGGATATTACAATAGTCTTCTATCCTTTCTCCCAGATTTTTCTCTCTTGTTCCTTAGTTCATTCCCCATGCCTCGTTACCATGGGTTGAACATTCAATATAAGGCACAATCAGGCTGGTGTTGAATTCTGTGAAAGCAGGGGTCACTGTAGGATCCCATAAGCATAAATTTTAAACCTAAGTGGCTGACTGAGGGTCTAGGAACAATATGGGACAGTTGCAGGAGCCCAGATAAAGGGGTTGCTGTAGTAATACTCTCTGAAACCTGTCTGAGTGTCAGCCAGGAGAGGTCTCAGACCACAGTTGCTGTGACAGCTGTCTGGAGATTTTGGTAATCCTTTATTCCAAAATAAAGGATTTTGGAAATCCTTTATTCCAGAGCTTCCAGGGGTCCTCAAACTGCGGCCCGTGGGCCACATGAGGCCGTGTGATTTATTTGTTCCCGTTTTTTTTTTTTTTTTTTACTTCAAAATAAGATATGTGCAGTGTGCATAGGAATTTGTTCATAGTTTTTTTTTTTTTTAAACTATAGTCCAGCCCTCCAACGGTCTGAGGGACGGTGAACTGGCCCCCTGTTTAAAAAGTTTGAGGATGCCTGTAGCTCCATCCCTCCCCCTCCTGGCTAGCCCCTCTGGATTTAAAGAACCCTTGCCAGGTTCTGACCAATTTTGTCATTACCAGTCTCCTAAATAAGATCATGCTTAATAAATACTTAGCACAGAACCTGGAATAAAATAAGCTCAATGAATATCATCTACAAAATATTATAATTTGAATGCAATATAAATATTATGTAAATGGAATAAATGTCTATAGAAATAGTATCTATGTTATCTTCTTTGGATAAATAAGGAAGCCCAGAGAGGCATGCGAATGTTCTGAGGCCCAGACCATCTAAGTGAAATTGTCACCCTCTGGGTGCTGATCACAGTCTGAAAATGGGCTGCATTTTCTTTAGGGCAGAGTTCAGCAAGAATATTCTGGACATTTTATGTTTGCATTTACAGAGTTGTCATTAATCAAGGTTTCAGTGGGTATCACTGAACGCACTAAAAAAATCTTGTCGCCACTTTGTCTTCTGCTGAGGGTTTGGTTCATATTTAATGTCGAAATTTCAATAGGTCTTTTGCTCCCTTAAACCACCCCTATGAAGTATGTCTCCAGTTCTCTCCTGCCTGATTATCAGGAAGATTTGAATTGTATGGTGTTTGACAGTGTTTCTAAAGGTAACTGTTTTCATCTGCTGTATCAGCACAGTCTCCTTGAGAACAGAGTTTTTTACCAAATTAAACTCCATTGCTGGAGTAAAGGGCATTTATTGAAGATTCCGATTTGATTTTATGCTTCTCTGAATTTGGTGAGCAAATCGGTAATCCCTTCACAGTGATATTGTAACAAATTACTCAGGCCGTGGACAAGGTGGGGAGTTAAAAAAAGGTAAGGGAGAGATTTTTTTCCAAAGCTTTATTTGGAGTTGAATTTGCTAAAAGCAATAATTGCGGGAGTCTTAGCTTTTCTTGCCTTGTGGCTAGAGTGGAATGATTATAATTAAAGTAGAATCACAGAATGTTAGCGCCAACTCCCTCATTTCACAGATGGAGTGTTCCAGAGAGGTGAAGTTGCTTGGTCATGATCACACAGCGAGTGAGATTCCAGAAGAGTCATAGAATCTCAGAGTTAAAAAAAATTCCAAGTTTATCTAGGCTGACTTCCAACACAGTGCAGACATTCCTTCTCCCTGTACATTTTCTTATACATCTTGCTGACTTCTTTGTTCATTGGAATATGCAACCCTAAAAATGAATGTGTATTCTTAAAGTCAAACAACACCAAATCATTGGTTCAAGTCAATGAGGCAGGTGACTGTAGGTTTAGTAACACTGTTAGTTAAAGTTAGTTAGCTTTTTCCAACCTCAGGCTTACATACACACAACTAGTGAGTGGCTGAGGGGGAAGTGGAAGAGTGAGAATATAAATCTCTCATCTTCAAAGCCTATGCTCTTTCTGCCACACCAAACAGAATTACCAAGAATGTAGGTTTAAATAGGACATTTGTAAATATATTGCTGTTTTCAACTCACTAGGGTTATTCCCTATCTCAGCATCCCATTTGAAATCTTTTTTAAAACTTTTGGGGAAGCAAATAACTATTCACTTTCAGATTGGTCTTTGGGGTGAATTGGAATGTTTTGTATATTGCCTTGATCAAGGCACATCTATGATATCAAATGGCTCCTCACTTGATGTTATAGGGCATAGAATCTTTAATAGGAAGCTAAAACTACTAAATAGTATTGGTTCCAGTTTGTCTCAGTTGTGTTATATAGCAAACAGGAGGCAACTGATTTCAATTCAGCCAAAGAGTAAAATCCTATTACCAGAGCCAGATGAATGTTGTAACATCTGAGTATAAAATTATTAAGTCTATCATTAGTGTCAGCTTCTCTTACACTAACAAGAAAGGAGCCACAGCCTTCTGTGTAGAAGTTGTAACAACAGCACCTGGCTGATCGATAATATCTGAGGGAGAAATTTTGTGTGATGAGAATCAGGTAAATATGCACTGGGCTTCCTTTATTGCTAAATGCTCATACAAGAATTTTTCTACTTTGATCTATATCTTCATTAGCCTTTCATACTGAAAAGGGGAAAATTAAAGTTCTGAATCACAGAATTCTTTCATGGGTTTCTTTTGACAATTGTGGAATGATTGGAAGGTTGATTTTGTCAGTCTGATCCAACCTGAGAGCCATGTTTGGGGGGTTTGATTTGTTTCAGTGACACTTGTCTTTATCTATTTACTCATTTATTCAATAAATTAAACTTAAAAATTTAATTCATTCAAGAAATGTTTATTGGATACATAATATGGTATATGCTAGGCACTCTTAGGCAGTGCAGCTACACTAGTAAATGGGATGTGTTGCAACATAATTGATGTCTGGACCCTATAGAACAGAAGAGACATAAAATAGATGGTAATTATAGTGGAGTGTGATAACTGCTATAATGAGGTAGGTACAAAATGCTCTGGGAAATAAAAGGAACACAGAGTACTGATTTGAAGGGTCAGGAAAGGCTTCCTGGAAGAGATCAATTTTAAGAGGAAGTTTAAAAGTAAGTAAAAATTAGTTAAGTGCATCAGTGGAAGAGGGAATTATCTTGATCCATTTGTATTTCTATAAAGGAATATCTGAGTTTCAGTAATTTATAAAGAAAAGAGGTTTATTTAGCTCCTGGCTCTTTAGGCTGTGCAACAAACATGGCACCAATATCTGCATCTAGTACAGGCCTCAAGCTGCTTCTACTTGTGGTGGAAGGGGAGGTCTAGCTGACATATGCAGAGAAGACATAGTGAGAGAGGAGGTGAAAGAGGGGGATTGCCAGGTTCTTTTAAGCAACCAGCTCTGAGGGAAATGCTTGAGGGAGCTAAGCGAGTAAGAACTCACTCATTACCTCAAGGATGGCATCAAGTCATTCTAGAGGGGAACATATCATGATTCAAACATTTCCCATTAAGCCTCCTCCAAAACTGGTCTCAAATTTCAACATGAAGTTTGGAAGGGACAGATATTAATCTATATTGGGAATAGTGTTCCAGACAGAGAAGAGGAAGAGAGGGGAGCAGTGCATAGACTGGTTAGGTTCAGAGAACAGTTCAGTAATGAAAAGAGTGGCAAGAGACATGATGAAAGACATAAGCAGGGGCCAATCATGAAGCACTTTGTCAATTATGTACAAAAGTTGGAGTTTTATCCTAAGGGAAATGGGAAAACATTGAAGAGTTTTAAGTACTTGCTTTAGAACTATTGCCTGATGTTATGAGGGAGGTTGAGGCTATTTTGTGCCCCTAAGGCAGATACTGCACTTGCCATTATGTCTTTATCCATATAATTGTCTTTTTTTTTTTTTTTTTGCAATCAAAAGAATGTCAGGTTATACAGATTATTGAAACTATAGTGCCCAGAGGAATTTTTTCTCTGGGCGTCACTGGTGTACTGGTATTATTGTCTTAATCCTCCCTTATGTGTCCATTCTTCTCTCAATCGATTTGTCAATAGTGGCAACTGCTGACCTGTTCCTATGCTCTGAAGTTGTTAATTTTCACATGCATCCTTTGAACCATGTTATATTATTCCTCGTGAAATGCTAACTCATTTTCGTTTTCCAATTCTAATCATATTCATTCTTCATGGTGCAGCTCTGGTCTCACCTTCTCTGGGATGTCTTTTCTGATCACTCCTGCCTCATCGATCCTATTTTTTTTTTTTTCTAGCTTTCTGGAGCATTTGATTCACTTCCAATCCCAAACTATCCAGTACTTCTAAACATATCCTTTTGAGTTGTCTCTCCTTTAGTGGTTCTAAAACTGAACTAATTATCCGAGTTACTGGAAGAGCTTGTTAAAAATATAGATTTCTTACCACCAGGGATTCTGATTCAGTAAGTTGGTGGGATGGGGGTAAGGAATCCTAATTTTTATAAGAATTCAAATTAATTCTGGCAATTAATTGCTATGGCTGTCTCAAGTAAATTAATCTTTCCTCTGGATCTAGGTGGAATTCCTTAAGAGCAGGGCACATCACCAAATTCCCTTGTACTTCCCCCTCCACTGCTAATCCTTCTGGGAATCTACACTAAAATACTTGTTGACTTGATTCCCTTGTCACCTTACTTATTCTATTATTCCTGTTATACCCTCCTTCCTAATCTTTAAATGAAATAATATGGTAGGAATTAAATATGCCAATTTATGTATGTGGGTATGTGTGTGTGTTGTGTTTTGTTGGGTTTAGAGTTGGGGTGACCAAAATTCAATCTCAAAGCATTCTCAAGGCTTCTTGCCAAAATATATGAGGTCATGCTTGCCTCCCAGACCATGTTTTATTTTGTATCGTTCCCAGTGATGATGCAATATTATTATCCACCTACCCAAAGACTATCCCTTTTGTATGGAGAGTTTCTTTTCAATGTAGTTTAGAAAAAGAAATAGTAATCTTTGAAGGGAATTATGTTGTTACAACCCAGGAGGGTCTCCCAGTGTGAGTTGTTGCAAATACGAATTTGCAAAATTGAAATATGAATCCTGCTGTTCCATTGCTGAAGGTGTCAGGCATGTGTAACATCAGATGCATCTATCTGAATACTTCTAGAATGTCAAACTAAACCTTTGAAGATATATCATTTTTGTGACCAATCTTTGTGCATGGAAATTGTGCTTTTGGCTTTTTATGAGTCCTTGGATCTCAGAGTTAAAAGACTTTTTAGTGGCATATCTACTATTTTCTATCTAGCTAGCTTATGTGTTTTAGGAGAATGCATCTAAAAAGAAGCATGAGAAACCTAGTTTGAAAAATAAATTAAAACACACACAAATATAAAATACAAAACACAGTGAAGCTTTGGTTTTGAAATATAGACTAATCCTTCCAATTGTCTAACTCACTGTATTCTAACTCATATATTTGGTTGATTGTGGTTCTGATATTGAGTTTTCATCCAATTATGAATTCCTCGCTTTTGTCTGCTGATTTTCAATAAGTAGCTTGAAGGCGATGTAGGTATGTACGTGTGGATGTATGCACATGCACATATGCCTGTATGTTAGAGTGCATTTGGGGGAGTGGCCGCACATTTGTCCATAGTAGTAGATGTCTGAGGGTCCGATAAATGGATTTTCTTGTATCAAACAGTGAGTCCTTGCAGAGTTACAGGGATGACAAATTTTGAACAAAGAGGGAAACCTTTGACCAATCTATATCTGGTATGCTATATGTATAAGAGATATTAGTAGCTGAGGACACACTATTTTTCTCCTTCATTATATTTCTTATTTTTTGTTGTATAGATAATATATGAATACACTTAAAATATGTAATGCAGAAAAATATACGTTAAAAGATGAAACTCCACCTTTAATTCCTCTCCCAATCTCACTCTCCTCTCTAGCGATGAACATTGTTAACTGGTGTTTATATTTCTCATAATGTTTTTAAATGAATTTCCAAGTACAGAATTAGGAGAAGGTCAATCTTTTCCAATTCAATGGGTTGTATTCTGCTTTGGGTTTCTGTATTTTGGCTTTTGGATTGAGAAATATTTTTCCTTTTGTGAGGCATGTGTTTGTGTGTGTGTGTATGTCTATGGGTTGTGTATGTGCCCTTATGAATATTAGATGAATGTATGGCTAATACATTTTTTTAAAGATGGAATTACATATATTTTCCAAACACATGTCCATTGATGAAGTTAAGCCTTCAGGCAGGGAGGGTAGGAATGGGAAGTTGTTATTTCAGTTGCAGTATCTGTAAACAATAATCTTATATTCCAGAGGGTTGCTATCTTCTAACTTTTCTGGAGCCGAAGTTAAACAACATCTAAGGCATTCTAGGAATGTTCTTTGCTCTCCAGGATCTGTTCAGTGGTACGAGGGTGATCTTTTGAGAGAAGGATAGTCATCATAACTACAGGCTCATTATAATTATTTTAAAATCATCCTTTGGCTGAATACTGGCTCAGAGTTTTTTCCTTTAACACTAGTAGAGCTTCCAAAGCCACCCAAACACTTTTCCAAATACCAATGCAGTCTGGTGGAAACTAGACTGTCTTTGGTTGGTGATTCAATTTATCATGAAATCCAATCTACAGGGAAGAATGGATCTGCTTAAGTAGGGAAGTTTCTGAGTAGTCACTGTTGCCTTTCTTGAAATTAAAATAATTTAAAATGCCAATTGACTCATGGTAAAGAGCTTTGTATCTGCCAGATTGTCATATATAACTCTATAAAAGGGGATGAATTAAGGAGCTCAGAAAAGAGACCTAAAAAAAGAAAATAATGAAAATCATGGTCTGTGTCCAAAGGACTAAGGAAGCCTTGGGATGGAGGAATAATGATTGTTTACTTGCAAATCAGTAAATTCTCACATTTTAAAGGTTTTATCCTTGGCATGGGCTGACTTGAATAGTGTGAAAGACTAAAGTTATTGTTAGGAATTCCTTTACCAACTGGTCCAATAAACTATACTTCTACATATATTAGCCATAGTCCAATCCTACTATGGATAGACTAACTGGTAAACATAAGATGTGGGTCATTCACAAGACCCACAAGCAAATCCATGCTCACCTGAATATATCTTAAACCCCACCATCTAATTCTTTATTATAGACACTTAAGAATATGAAATGAATATGTGAAATGAGTTCCAATTCTAAGGAGGTGTATGTATATGTGTGTGCTTGTGCAGGTTCGTGCACTAGAGTATGTGACATATAAACACAGTATTAGAATATGTGAGAATCTATAAAGAAATTGGTAAAAAAAAAAGGCCATGGAAATGACTTTAGTTGGTGATGCTGGGATAGAGTCCCAAGGCAAGATCCTTATTCAGAGTAAAAAAGGGAAAATGGGGAGATCAGTGCAAAGGTAAAGAGACCTGAATGTGTCTTGTGTGTTTGAGAGTTAGTAAGTGTTTCAGGGTGCTGAGTGTGAAGTATTTTCAGGAACATTTGGGGAGACAGCAGCAGAAGAGGCTCTAAGGTAGGAAGGAACAAAATTGTGAGGGGTCTTATATGTCATGAAAAGGACTACATCCTGAAGTATGTTGGGAGCCACTAAAGATTTTTGGTAAATGGAAGGAGCTGAATGTGGTGGCATGTGCCTATAGTCCCATCTACTCAGGAGGCTGAGACAGGATCACTTGAGTCCAGGAGTTCTGGGCTGTAGTGAACTGCTGATCAGGTGTCTACACTAAGTTTGGCATCAATGTTATGAACTCCTGGGAGTGGAGGCGGGGCTACCAGGTTGCCTAGGGAGGGGTGAACCAGCCCAGGTCAGTAGTGGGATTGTACCTATGAATAGTAAGACCCCGTCTCTTAAAAACAAACAAAAACACCCCCAAACCCCCCAAAACCAAGGGGAAGTAGAAGGAGTTATGTTAGGTCAGAAGTGTCATTTGCTGATGTAACAGGCATGTATACTTCAAAATAAGGCTTTTGATTCAGCTAATTCAAGCTTTAAGTGAGGCTATCATTGTCCACAATTTGTGTTCAGTCTATTGCTTATTAAACAGAAGGGGTTGTTTTAGATTGAGTCACTGCATTTGACATAGATGTTTGCTGTAAGCCAGTTAGAAAACTAAGCATTTGGGGTTCATTTCCACTATTGCTGCAGTTGGAAAAGGCTTCTCAAAAAACATTTTAATAAAACTCTTGGACCTTTGGGATCATGGGTTTTAAAAAAAATTGGTCACTTTGAATCTTCTTGCTTTGTCTCTCTGTGAGAAAAAAAGCAAATAATGAAAGATCCCTTTGTTCCCTGCATCTTTGTACCTCTTCTCTTTTGCATTCTTTAATCTTGACAAGAGAAGATTTTATATATGATAAAAGGACTTGATTAATACTATTAAAACTGCTTTCAAAGTACTGTGGCTATAACTGGAGAGATTTCATTTATAGTCTTCCTGATCAAAGTTATTGAAATGTATAGTCTGTGAATTAAAGGAAAGGGCTGTGTTTGCATATAGGCTTTAAATAAGTGTCAGTAGATCATTTATGAAACTATATACTCTGCCCCACACTGTGCAGTTTGGGTTTCCTCTTCCCCATAAGAAATATGTTGTTGAGGCTGAGAGTAACCAGTCTTAAATCAGTGAGATGCCTGCCAAGCAGAAAATGCAAGGATCTATAGCATTCCATGATGTCGTAGTTTCATATATTAAAGCTAAAACCATCAGCAAATCTGAAATTCTTTCATGAGTGAACCCTGGGCTTGATGGACAATATTGTGTTATAACCAGGCTAATTTCATATTGGCTTCTAACCCCTGTTGGAATGTTGTGAAGGGGCAAGGAACTTGAGATTGTCTTGTTAAAAATAATAAATGTAAAATTTCCCAGGACCTCTTAAGGTTCACTTCATTACACTTAGATAACTCACAGAAGTGGAGGGTGTTTAGTAGTCCTGTAGCAGTTGCTATTAGATGATACATTAGTAAGAGTTGATGGTTCAGAGAGCCCACATCAAGAACTTCAACTGAGTCTATGTGAGTGTTCAAAGCCTTGGACGTGTCTTAGCAGCTGATTCAAGATTAGCTCAGGTGGGTGTGGAGCTACAGATGCTTAGGGCTCTGAGAGCCAAGAATTTTCTGAATCAAAGCTGGAAATCAGCACAACATTTCTCCGCTCTTTACATGTTCTGCAAAGAGAAGAAATGTGCAGATCTATTCTGGTCACTCAGTCTCATTGAATATTTATGGAAGTTCTGAAGCGATTGAAATATTCCCAGATATCTTCTGAAGCTGAAGCAGGCAGCTTGAAAATAGATAACCTACAGTACTGGGTTTGTGTAGGGCAACATAAATTAAAAAAAAAAAAAATCAGTGAGGAATTGTCCAATGTGCCATGTCTTGGTGATTTACCATAAAATTAGTGAATTCTTCTGAATTGCAACAGATTAGGAGGGGGAGAAAGAAAACCAAAATTGAAACTAAAAGAAGCATCTTTAAGTAACTGTATGTCCGTGATTAATGATGTAGATATTTGAGGTTTCTCTTTTAATAGAGGTTTCTCTTTTAGCTCAATTTCTTGCCATTTTATATCACCCTATTTATTTAGTTATCACTAAATTATTTCCATTAAATTTAGGACTCTTTTGAGAATCTCTTGATTGCAAATAAAGAAGTCCGTTAAAGAAAGCTCAGTTAAGGAGCAATGCATTATAAGTAAACTGTAGCCAAAGTCACAGAATAACACAGGAACCAGAGTACAGTCACAACTCTTGGGAAGTAGAGTTGGGAAGATGCCTAGCTAAAGCCATTCTCTCTTTCCCAAGGGCTGTGAAAGATTAATTGCATTATGGTTCTAGTCAATGGTATTCCCAAATCCTCATCCTGTTTTCTATGACTCTGGACTGAGCCATTTGACTTATTTTTGCCAATGGGATATTTGTATACATTATGTCAGCAGAGGCTTGAAAAGTGTATGCACATTTCTTATCTCATGCCTCTCACTTTGCTATGAGAACATGCTCAGGTTAGCCTGCAGGACAATGAGACACATGGAGCAGAGCCAAGTCAGTCCAATTGTCTCTGCTGAGGCTCTATATATGTGAGAAAGTCTGGCTGAACCAGAAAAGTTACCTAGCCAATGCCCAGTTATTCATTGATACATGAGTAAATCCATGGAGCCCAATTCAGATTAAAAGAATGCCAAGCCAACATATAGATTAAAGAACAAAAATTATTGTTTATTATTATATGATACTAATGTTTTCTGATTGTTTGTTATGCAGCAGTATTGTGGCAAATAGAAAATAGAAACAATGGCCCAATTTTATTTTTCTTTAGTTTAAAAAATTGATAATAATTGTACATTTGAGGATACATTATGGTGTTTAAATACTTATGATGTATGATGATCAGGTTGGGGTAATTATCATACGCTTCATCTCAAATATTTATCATTTCTTTGTGTTGGGAATGTTAAATACCTTCCTCCCTGCCATTTGAAACTGTATCATATATTATTATTAACTATAGTAATCTTACACTGTTGTAGAACACTAGAACTTATTCCTCTTATCTACTTACAATTTTGTATTCTTTAACAAATCTCACCCCATCCTTCTCTTCCCATTTCCCTTCACCTCTATCTCTGCATCTCTTTCTCCCTTCTTCCCTCCCTCCTTTCCTCCCAAGATTGTATATTGTCCAGAATGTTAACTAATAATGCTTTCAAATGTGCCAATAATCCTCATTGCTAGCATCATTGAATTTTGACTATGTGCTAGATACTGTGATAAATATTTTATCTTAGTCTTATTTAATGTTATTAATCTACCAATGTTATAGATGTGGGACTATTTTTATTACTCCCATTTTATACGTGGGAATTGAGGCTTAGAGAGATTAAGTTACCCTCTGTCATGAAAATTAGAAAAAAGGTAGACAGCGCTAGATTAATTTGAATACAGAGCCCATGAATTTTATTTTTCTTCAATGACTGCCTCTATCATTTATGGAATGACTAGGAAAGTATATAAACCAGTACCTCAGGGTAAGGCTTACCATGTGTCTAGTTGGATAAGTGGTAATTGGTTAATCTATGATTCTACAGGTGATTAGGAGATAGCGCTTCTGGGTATAATAAGGTTCTCTTTTCCTTGTTTCCTCCTTTACAGCTCTACTCAGTCTCTTTTTGTGGATTAATTTTAGCTTTTGTTTTTTTTTTTACTCATATTTTAATACTAAGTAGGCAGGTAGACTTAGACTTAATGTCTCTATTTTTGCCTTTATATCTCATCCTCATCTTCTACGATGTCTAGTGTTACCATGTTTAAAGTCTTTCAGGTTCAAAATCTTTGGAGACTAAACTTCTTTTCTCATTTGGGAGTGAAGGTGGTAGACACTCCACTGCTCAATATAGTGGTTTTGGATTTGGAAGTCCAATTGCTCAGCAGAAAGACTGAATCAATCTTTGTTTTCTATATAGTGTATTATACCTGCTCTTGATGGTACCTGGTGCCTCTAAGACCTGACATTTTCTTTGTTCTACAAGAAAAATTAACTTTTCTTTAAAGAATATCATCTACCTCTGTACATTCTAGCAATTGTAACATCTTCCACTTTCAAACTATCCTTATCCAGGGCTAGTATTTGTTTTGGTATTTAAACACCAGATATTCTAAAATTTTGCTAATTTCTACCACCAATGTAATCCTTAGTACATGATTTGAGATTCATCTAGGTTACTTTGGCCTCATGTGCCTTGGTAGTCTGTTTATTGCTATAAAATTATAATATTTAAAACAATTAATTATCCTAGCACTTTGGGAGGCCGAGGCAGATGAATTGCTTGAGCTCAGAAGTTCAAGACCAGCTTGAGCAAGAGCGAGACCCCATCTTTAAAAAATAGCTGGCCATTGTGTTGGGTGCCTATAGTCCCAGCTACTTGGGAGGCTTGAGAATTGCTTGAGCCCAAGACTTTGAAGTTGTTGTGAACTATGATGCCATGGCACTCTACCCAGGGTGAAAAATTGAGACTGTCTCAAAAAAATTAATTGGTATTTATTACTCAGAAAGCCACAGGAATGTTACTCTAACAACAACCCACTCACATAACTAGCATTGGAAATGTTCAGTTCTACCTGGGAGAAAAGCTTCTAAGAATAATTTTCTAAGGGTTTATGAGGGTCAGTGTGCATACATGAGTCTCTAAGAGTCTTTTGGGGCAATAATCAGCCTATTATTATTATTTCCTAAAATAAGAAGGCCTGAGTAAGCCCTCATGTTTACAGTCCCCATGCCATTTATGGAAAAAAAACTAGTTGAATGTCCACAGAAGTTGTAGGAATTTAAAAACATTATTGTAGCTATTTATTTCTAGGAAACAATAAAAATCAGATATGTATATATATGAGCAGAGGCCTCCTTTAAATTCCTATAAATTATCAGATGGAATTCTTACCAAATTTCATAAAAATCTTAGGGGGTCAAGATAATATGAAATTAAATTAAAACTTTATAAAGATTGAAGTAGTAGCTTGCTTTGCCAGATAAATTTCCCCATGAAAGTTGTGTATTATTTTCTAGATCACAACCATTTTATTGGCTATTGGTGAATTACTCCATTCATTCAGCATATATGTATTAAAGTTCTATTATTTTCTGGGTACTTGGCTAGGCCATTATAAACTCATAGAGGTTATAGCTTAATGTGGATGTTTACATAAGTAAAAAAAATAATATAATTTAAGAGAGATGCCATATAAGCAATGTAAATGATGTATCAGGGAAGAGACCTGACTACTTGGGGAAGAGATAATCAGGTAAGAGCTGTTGTTTCAGGTGGACCTTATAGTTTAATTAGAAAACAAAAAAGATGCTGGGTAGACAGAATGTCTTAGTCAATGTCCTAGAGGCAAGAAGGCACAAGGCATTTGGGTAAATAGTGAATATGCAATTTCTGTTGGGGCTTATGATTCATATTGGGGATTAATGGAAAATGAGAATGGAAAGGTAGATCAAAACTACCCTATGGGGAACTTATATGACAAGTAATTTGTTTGAATTTGTAATTGGTACAAAGAAGTATAGATCTTTTTGAATTCAGCTATTAGTAAGGTTAAGTAAGTGGATACTAGCTGGATAATTTAGGAAGGAGATTCTAGAGACAGGAAGATTAACTAAGAACCAAAGCAGTTATCTGGTCATGAATAGATTGGGGCCTGGACTACAGAGATGATATTGAGAATGTCAAGGAAGAAAATTCAACAAGAAAGATTATAAATAGCAACTTACAAGTTAAGGCAACTGATTGGATGTTGGAAAGGAGAAATAATGAAGAATCCATAATTATTGAGGTTTTAAGTCTAGGTGACATATGGTACTCTCACCAGAAATAAGAAAGCACTGGGTTTGTGAAGGAAATAGTGAGTTTCATCTGTTTAGTTTGAGGTTTCTGTAGAATCTAGGTGGAGATGTCTGGGAGCTAGGCAGCTGTAAAAGTTGAGAGAGCTTGGGGAAAAGGTTGGACCCAGAAATAAAGATGGTATTTAACTACATAAAAGTGGCAATTAAGCAAAGGGAGTGAATAAAATCTTAAATGGACAGAATTTACAGCCAAATCTTGGGAAAGAGGAAATAGCCAAAGAGACAGAGAAGGAATAGTTATTGAGACAAGGGTAGAACAAAAACAATGAAGTATATCATGGAAGACAAGGAAGGGAAAAAATGGTTAGTTCAGAGTTCCAAGTGTAGGAGAGAAGCATTGGTGAACAGAATGAGAAAAAGATATTAGATTTGGTGATTAGGAGGTCATTGGGTACTTTAAAATGACAGTTTGCTCAGGATATTTGTGAGTATAGAAGCCAGATTTCAGGGTTGTTCATGACAATGTGACTGCTTCAGGAGGCAGTAAATATGTATTACTTCTTAGAGAGGTTTGGAGGTGAATAAGATGTAGAATAGTATATTTAGAGGGGAAGGAGTGTTAGAATTAACTTGTCTTTCAAGATTGGAAATACGCGTACCTGTTTATTTTTGAAGGCAGAAGGGCAGAAGAAAAGTAGTCAGTGGAGGAAGGGGAGAGGGGAGAGAGATTTAAGCTATAGGAAAAGACTGTTGGTGTTTAGAGAGGAAATGAAGGAGTTAGTACTTGATAGCTTCGGTGTTCTCAGACTAGTTCAGTTTCTTGAAATGTAAGATGGGGTAGGTATAGAAGTGAGGAAGTGAGAAGAACAGAAAATGTTTGCGACAATGGTTGTGGGGAGTCTGCTAGGAAATTCATGGAGACAGGTAAAGCCATTGTCAAATAGTAGGATTAGCACCCAGAAGAGGAGAAGCAGCATGGATTAGCACACATAAATGATTTTCTCCAGTGATGTTCTCTGTGCCTCTGGAAGCAGGAATATTGATAGGGTAGGTTAATACTTGTCATCCAATTCTATCCAGATTCACAGAGAAAAAAGCCCCTTTCCAAACTGACTAATGATGAAAGCCATTTTGTTTCTGAAACATCTATCATGCTTAGAAAGTCAGTAGACAGTATATGTGGTGTTTGTTTTTCCAGTCTTGGGATACTGATCAGGATAATGGTTTTCATTTTCATCATTGGAATACAAGGGGGAGGGCCGGAGAGAATGAAGGGTAAAAACTTACTTATTGGGTGCAATGAAAACTATTCTGGTTATGGGCACATGGAAAGCCCTGACTTAAGAATTTTAGAAGGTATCCATGTATCAAAAACATTTGTACCCCACTAATGTTTTGGAATAAAAAAGAAAATCATATTAATAACAAAAAAGTCAGGCAGTACAGGAAGGGACTCATTTGAAAACTTTAAGGTAGTATGACAGTTATTTGGAAGCATTTTCTTTGGGAATGTAGGCTTCTCAAAGCAGGGACCTTATCTCCAGCTTCTTTTATCATCCCTCCAAAGAACTCTGTACAGAGCTTAACACACAGTAATTCCTCACTCCTTGTGAATGGCAGACAGACCTACCCCAGGAGTTTCTCTAGTAACAGATCACTCCAGTTCAGGTTTTTTAAGCAAACTTTTTAACTGAAGCATAGCATACAAAATGAAAAGTACACAAATAACAAATGTACAGCTTAATGAAGTTTTACAAAATGTGCCTACCCAGATAATGAAATAGAATATCACATCTCTACAGAAGCCATATCTGGTCCTCCTCCTAGTCACTCTCCTACTGTTCCTTAAAGCTAACCATTATTCTGACATCTATTGTCATTGATTAGTTTTGCCTGTTTTTGAAGTTCATGTGTATACTATATATTATTTTGTGTCTGGTTTCATTGAACATCATGTTTGTGAGTTTAATGCACACTTGTTCCCTTTAAGCAGTAGTCCATTTATTTCATTGCTACATTGATTCCAATGTGTGAGCACATCAATATTAATTCATTCTCCTGTTGATTGACTTTTGAGTTTCCATTTTTTTTGGCTTCTGAATAGTGTTGCTATAATCATTCTTGTGTATGCCTTTTTGCACATGTTGCATATGTGTACATGTGTATGTATATTTCTATTGACTATATATATATATATGTAATCTGTTTCTATTGGCTCTTTCTATTTTTCTTGGTCTTCGTATGCTTGGCAATTTCACACAATTAAATTTTTAAAAATTGTAGAAGCTTTGAAGGTGTTATTCTACAGAGAGAATTTTCTTTAGCTTCTATCAAGAAGTTATAGTAATAGTAGGTTATTTCAATTCAATCAGGATTAAATTCATTTAAAGTTTGTTTTCATTTAATTTTTACGAAATATGACGTATTTCTGACTGGCTCTTACTGTTGGGGTATAGCTCTTCATGGTTCCAAATAAAGTACTGAGGTATTTATCATAGCATCTCTTCCTTGTATAAGTACAAATTTTAAATGTTTCTTTCCAAATCTGCCTAGCACCGTGAAACTGCTGAGAGCTATGCTTAGCTTGTCTCTCTTAAAAGCCTCTTACTATTCCTCTTCTTAGCCTCAGGGACTAGGTCTCCAATAAATTCAATGTTTCAAGGGGCATAACAGCATAGAATAGTAGTTTCATCCTAACATCTTTGCTCTGGGATCTTTGTCCTTCAATTCCTCCTTATTTGGTAACTCTCTGAGTTGCCTCCAAACAGATTCTTTTTATAAATATTGAGATGAATTGGCTAGGAGGGTGGCTCACATCTGTAATCTCAGCCCTCTGGGAGGCCTAGGTGGGTGGATTGCTTGAGTTCAGGAGTTTGAGACCAACCTGAGCAAGAGTGAGACCCCATCCCTAAAAATACAAAAACTAGCTAGGCATTATGACATATACCTGTAGTCCCAGATACTTGGGAGGCTGAGGCGAGAGAATCGCTAGAGCCCAGCAGTTTGAGGTTGCTGTGAGCTGTGACACCACATCACTTTAGCCTGGGGCAGCAGAGTGAGACTCTGTCTCAAATAAATAAATAAAATAAAATAAATAAAATAAAATTCATGCAACATAAAATTAACCATTTTAATAAGGATAATTCAGTGGATTCAGTATATTACTACCCTGTTTTCCCGAAAATAAGACAGTGTCTTATTTTAAGGTGTGCTCCCAAAGATGTGCTAGGTCTTATTTTCAGGGGACGTCTTATCTTTCCTGTAAGTAGGTCTTATTTTCGGAGGATGTCTTATTTTAGGGAAAACAGGGTATGTAATGTGCAACCATGATCTCTGTTTAGTCCAAGACATTTCCATTACCTGAAAAGAAAACCCTGTACTGATTAAGCAATTAAACATATTATTTTTTAACTCCAACTTTTCTACTTGTTCAGGGATGAATGATTGGTCTGCTATAAACAAGTCTTTGGGTTTTTTTTATTTGACTATTGCAAAGTACTTTCTCCTAGGAATCTATAATTTGTACTTTGTTGTGATTGTAAAATGATACCTGCTTTGTGTAAACATTTGAAAAATTAAAGAAGTATAAATAATTAAATGCATATTCATAACACTAACATCTAGGAATAGCCCATTTGTCATTTGTATTTCCTTCTACCAATTTTCCTGCATTTATCATAAAATTGGAATCTAAGTGTATGCACTTGCCAATATTCTTCACAAATCAGCCATGAGAACACACTTTTCTCAAGTACTAGCTTTTTCGCTAAAATCATTTGACGAGTTCTCCATGCTTTTTTGTAGACAGTAATATTTTTTTCTTTTTTTATTGTTGGAGATTCATTGAGGGTACAAAGAACCAGGTTACATTGATTGTATTTGTTAGGTAAAGTCCCTCTTATAATTGTGTCCTGCCCCCAAAAGGTGTGTCACACACTGAGACCCCCATAAGCCTCCTCCCTACATCCCTCTCTCTGCTCTTCCCTTCTCCCATCCCCTCTCTCCTTCCCTTTCTCTGCTCTCCCCTTTCCCCACCCCCCACTGTCTACTAGGACATTAATTGTCCTCATATCAGAATTGAATACACAGGATTCTTGCTTCTCCATTCTTATGGTGCTTTACTAAGAATAATGTGTTCCACTTCCATCCAGGTTAATATAAAGGATGTAAAGTCTCCATCTTTTTAAATGGATGAACAGTATTCTATGGTATACATATATGACAGCTTGTTAATCCATTCTTGCGTTGGTGGCCATTTAGGCTTTTTCCACATTTTGGCAGTTATAAATTGATCTGCGATAAACAGTCTAGTGCAAGTGTCCTTATGGTAAAAGGATTTTTTTCCTTCTGGGTAGATGCCTAGTAATGGGATTGCAGGATCAAATGGGAGAGTTCTTTGAAGGTTCTTTGACTTCTTTGAGTTCTTTGACGGTTCTCCATACCTCTTTTCAAAAAGGTTATATTAATTTGCAGTCCCACCAGCAGTGTAAAAGTGTTCCTTTCTCTCCACATCCACGCCAGCGTCTGCAGTTTTGAAATTTTGTGATGTGAGCCATTCTTGCTTGGGTTAGAAGATATCTCAGGATGGTTTTGATTTGCATTTCTCTAATAATTAGGGATGGTTAGCATTTTTTCATGTTTGCTGGCTATTAGTCTGTCTTCTTTTTTTTTTTTTTTTGACCTTTTTTTTTTTTATTGTTGGGGATTCATTGAGGGTACAATAAGCCAGGTTACACTGATTGTATTTGTTAGGTAAAGTCTATCTTGCAATCATGTCTTGCCCCCAGAAGGTGTGGCACACACCAAGGCCTCACCCCTGTCCCTTCTTCCCTCTAGAGAAAGTTCTATTCATGTCTCTTGCCCTTTGATAGATGGGATTGTTGGCTTTTTTCATGTGGATTAATTTGAGTTCTCTGTAGATCCTAGTTATCAAGCTTTTGTCTGATTCAAAATATGCAAATATCCTTTTCCATTGTGTAGGTTGTCTATTTGCTATGGTTGTTGTCTCCTCTAGCTATACAGACTTTTCAGTTTAATGAAGTCCCATTTGTTTATTTTTGTTGTTGTTGCAATTGCCGCAGAAGTCTTCTCAATAAAATCTTTCCCCAGGCTGATATCTTCCAGTGCTTTTCCTATGCTTTCTTTAAGAATTTTTATCATTTCATGCCTTAAATTTAAGACTTTTATCCATCTTGAATCAATTTTCTTGAGTGGAGAAAGGTATGGGTCCAATTTCAGTCTTTTACATTTGGATATCCAGTTCTCCAAGCACCATTTATTGAATAGGGATTCTTTCCCCAAGGTATGTTCTTGTTTGGTTTATCGAGGATTAGGTGGCTGTAAGATGTTAGTTTCATTTCCTGGTTTTCTATTCAATTCCAAATGTCTATGTCTCTATTTTTGTGCCTGTACCATGCTGTTTTGACCACTATGTCCTTGTAGTGCAGCCTAAAGTCTGGTATGCTGATGCTACCAGCTTTGTTTTTATTACTAAGAACTGCCTTAATTGTACGTTTTTTTTCTGGTTCCATACAAAATGAAAAATTATTTTTTCCAAGTCTTGAAAGTATGGTGTTGGTATTTTAGAAGGTACGGCATTGAATCTGTAGATTGCTTTGGGAAGTATAGACTTTTTAACAATGTTCATTCTTCCCAGCCATGAGCATGGTATGTTCTTCTATTTGTTAATATCCTCTGCTGTTTCTTTTCTTAGGGTTTCATAATTTCCTTTGTAGAGATCCTTGACCTCTTTTGTTAGGCATATTCCTAGGCACTTCATTTTCTTTGAAGCTATGGTTAAGGGGGTTGTGCCTCTAATCTTGACTGTTATTGGAATATACAAAGGCTACTGACTTGTGGACATTGATTTTATATCCTAAGACATTACGATATTTTTTGATGACATCAAGGAGTCTTGTGGTTGAGTATTTGGGGTTCTCTAAGTATAAGATAATATCATCAGCAAAGATGGAGAATTTGACCTCCTCTGCACCCATTTGGATGCCCTTTATTTCCTTCTTTTGCCTGACTGTATTGGCTAGAACTTCCAGCACTATGTTGAATAGTAGTGGTAACAGAAGACAACTTTGCCTGGTTCCAGTTCTGAGTGGAAAAGCTTTCAGTTTTACTCCATTCAGTAAAATATTAGCTGTGGGTCTCTCCTAGATGGCTTCAATCAGTTTAAGAAATGCACCACCTATGCTTACACTCTTCAGTGTTCTAATTAGAAAAGGATGCTGGATTTTATCGAATGCATTTTTTTGCATCTATTGAGAGGATCATATGGTCTTTCTTTTTGCTTCTGTTGATATGATGAATAATGTTTATGGACTTATGTATGTTAAACCAGCCTTGCACCCCTGGGATGAAACCTACTTGATCATGATGTATGACTTTTTTGATGAGAAGTTGTAATCTATTGGCTAGGATTTTGTTGAGAATTTTTGCCTCTATATTCATTAGTGAAATTAGTCTTAAGTTCTTTTTTGTTGGGTCTTTTCCTGGTTTTGGTATCAGAGTGATGTTTGCTTCATAGAACATGTTGGGGAAGATTCCTTCCTCCTCAATTTTTTGGAATTTCTGCAGTATGGGAATAAGTTCTTCTTTGAAGTTTTGATAGAATTCTGTTGTGAATCCATCTAGACCAGGGCATTTTTTGTTGTTATTGGGAGATTTTTTATTGTTTCTTTGATCTCAGTGCTTGAAATTGGTCTGTTCAGGAGATTTATTTCTTCCTGGATAAGTCTAGGGAGAGGGTGTGATTCCAACTATTGATCCATTTCTTTCACATTGTTAAATTTCTGGGCATAGAGTTTCTTGTAATATTCAGAGATAATCTCTTGTATCTCTGTGACATCTGACATCAGTTATTATTTCCCCTTTATCATTTCTGATTGAGGTTACTAGAGATTTCACTTTTCTATTTCTAGTTAGTCTGACCAAAGATTTATCTATTTTATTTATTTTTTCAAAAAACCAACTCCTTTTTTCATTAATTTTCTGAATGATTCTTCTGTTTTCAATTTATTAATCTCTGATTTAATTTTTGATATTTCTTTACTTCTGCTGGGTTTAGGTTTAAATTGTTCTTCTTTTTCCAATTCTATAAGATGTTTTGTGAGTTTGTTGATGCATTCTCTTTCTGTTTTTTGGATGTAGGCATGTAAAGCAATAAATTTTCCCCTCAGGACTGCTTTTACTATATACCACAGGTTTTGGTAGCTTTTGTCTTCATTGTTGTTATGCTGAAGGAAGTAAATGATTTCCTTTTTATTTCTTCCTGCATCCAACTGTCCTTTAGCATAAGATTGTTTAATTTCCATGCCTTTGTGTGAGGTTGAATGCTTTTGCTGGAGTTAAGTTCCACCTTTAATGCCTCATGGTCTAAGAAGATGTAAGGTAAAATTTCAATTATTTTCATTCTTTTGAGGTTTGTTTTGTGTCCTAGGATATGATCAATTTTGGAGACTGTTTCATGGGCTGATGAGAAAAATGTATATTCTATAGCTTTGGGATTGTGTGTTCTATATACTTCTATCAAGCACAGTTGTTCAAGGGACTCATTTCAGTCCCTCATATCTTTGTTCAATTTCTGTTTAAAGGATCTGTTCATCTCTGTAAGAGAAGTGTCAAAGTTCCCTGCTATTATGGTGTTGTAGGATATCATGTTGCTCATACTAATTAAGGTCTGTTTCAAGAATCTAGGAGCATTTAAGTTGGGCGTATAGATATTTAGAATGGAAATGTCTTCTTGTTGCATTTTTCGGTTGACCAATATGAAGTGTCCATCTTCGTCTTTTTTGACTTTAGTTGGTTTAAATCCACTTGTATCTGAAAATAAGATTGCAAGTCCATTTTTGTTCTGAATTCTCTTTGCCTGAAAAGTTGTCTTCCAATCCTTAACTCTTTGTTTTAATTTGTCTTTTGAGGCTAGTATGTTCCCTTTTGGCTTACCTGACTGCTTATCAGGTGAGCCAAAAGCAGACAGCAAATGGATGGCTTGTGTATTTTATTTATTTATTTTTTTTTTTGAGACAGAGTCTCAAGCTGTCACCCTGGATAGAGTCCCATGGAATCACAGCTCACAGCAACCTCAAACACTTGGGCTTAAGCGATTCTCTTGCCTCATCCTACCAAATAGCTGGGACTACAGGCTCCCACAACGCCCAGCTATTTTTTTGATTGTAGTTGTCATTGTTGTTTGGCAGGTGTGGGCTGGATTTGAACCCGCCAGCTTTGGTGTATCTGGCTGGTGCCCTAGCTGCTGAGCTATAGGCGCCAAGCTGCCTTTTTTTTTTTTTTTTTTAATCTAATGAGCCAGTCTATGCCTCTTCAGTGGAGAATTCAAGCCATTAGCATTTATTGAGATAATTGATAAGTGTGGCAGTGTTCTATTCATCTTATTTTGTGAAAGTCCATTGCTTAGTGTTATCTTTTGCATCATTGTAGAAACTAGGTTCTGAGCTTTAATTTCTGCATGCTTACTTTGCTGGTGGTCCATTGTGATGGTCAGTGTGTGGAACAGGTTGAAATATTTCCTGTAGAGCTGGTCTTATTGTGGCAAATTTCCTCAATGTTTGCATATCAGTAAAATATTTGATTTCTCCATCAATTTTAAAGCTTAGCTTATCAGGATACAGAATTCTGGACTGGAAATTGTTTTGTTTAAGTAGTTTAAAGGTAGATGACCATTGTCTTCTGGCCTGAAAAGTTTCATTAGAGAGTCTGCAGTCACCCTGATGGATTTGCCCCTGTAGGTCAATTGGTGCTTATTCCTGGAAGCTTGTAGAATCTTTTATTTTGTCTTGACTTTGGACAGGTTCATCATAATATGTCTTGGAGAAGCTTGGTTAAAGTTGAGGCGACCTGGGGTCCGATGTCCCTCTGAAAGGAGTGTGTCAGAATCTTTGGTGATATTTGGGGAATTTTCATTTATAATATTCTCTAGTGTGGCTTCCATTCCTTGGGGGCACTCTTCTTCCCCTTCTGGGATTCCTATAACTCATATGCTGGAATGCTTCATAAAGTCCCATAATTCTGACAGTGAATGTTCTGCTTTCTCTCTCTCTTTTTCTACCTCTTTAACTATCTGAGTTATCTCAAGGACTTTGTCCTCTACTTCTAACATTCTTTCTTCTGTATGATCTAATTGGTTATTGATGCTTTCTATTGCATCTTTAAGTACCCTAATTGACTGCTTCAATTCCTTCAGCTCTGCTATATCCTTTTTATTTTCGTCATATCGTTCATCTCTTATTTGATTCTGTCTTGGATTTCCTTTTGGTTATTTTCCATTGTCTGAGCAATTTCCTTCATTTTTTTCATCATCTTAATGATGAAATTTTAAATTCCTCTTCTGTCGTTTCTAACATTTCTTTGTAGGTGGAATCCTCTGAAGTAGGTACCTCATGGTCCCTTGGAGTGGGGTTGCTCTGGACTGGTTTTCATGTTGCCAGAATTTTTCTTCTGATTCTTCCTCATGAGTGTTTTATTTTCTCTGTTTCCTTGCCCTAAGTTTCCTTTCACTTCCTCTTGCTCTTTAAGTTACCATGCCTCTGACCTAAGGTTTTGTTGAGTTGTTTTGATACAGGACTAAAAGGATTAGAAGATTGAAAAGCATGAAGTGAAAAAAGATTAAAGAAAAGAAAAAAGAGAAAGGAGAAGGGGTGAGTAAATGGGAATATTGACAAAAAGAAGAGAGGCACAGAAAGAGGGAGACAGGAGTAATAAAAGTGTACAGTAGGGTACTTACCGCAAACCTTAAAAACCTCCAACCTCTGGGGGTGCTGGGTTAGATGGTTACCTTGAGGTCAACAGTTCATTGCCAGCCTAAGCAGACATGGTACCCCACCTTCACCAAATAGAGAGGCAAAACAAAAATTGTATAAATCAAATCAAAACAAAGAAATGGAAAATCTTTGGATAAAATTTTAAAATTGAGGGAAAAACCAAATAACAGGAGCAGAAACACTAGCAAAAATGGAGTTATTATTATTAAAAAAGGCAATAATGGAAAATTATATTTACAGTAGAAAAATTAAAGAAAAAATAGAAAAATATAGGGTGAAAAAGTTGAAATTAAAAAAAAGCAGTATTATATATATATATATATATCTTCGGAATATTTTCTGGGCAATAGGTAATCTTCTGGGATATGAGATGCTAATCACAATGCTGATACAGCTGTATAAGATGGAGACTAGAGGCCTCTGCTGACTTCTTTGCCTTCAAACCCCACAGGGTTGAGATCCTGAATCTCTCCTCAGCCTGCTTAGAAGACACTTTAAACCATTAACCTTGGCTAAGCAAGGCTTTCCCGGGAAAGCACATATAGCTGGGATCTCTCCTGAAGTGGCTGATAGCTTATCAGGTGAGCCAAAAGCAGCCTCACTCTTTGCCCCTGAGGGCCGAGGCTGCAAGGTAGGTCGCCTATTGCCATACGCTGAGAGCTCCACTCTTCCCCAGCATCTCGGTCCTGGTCTTTGGCACTTGTCAAGTCACTAGATCACTCACCTAAGGTCTTCTAGCCTGGGCCTCACTCTGCAACCCTAAGGGCAGAGCCTGCAGGGAAGTTCTCCTACAATGGCTGTGTGTGGACTACAGCCAAAAAATGATAGCTCTGTTCTGTCCCAGCAGCTCAGTCCCAGACCTGGATAATGCTTAAAGTCACCTGCACTCTTGCCCAAGTTCTCCCAAGGTAATTCAACCAAGTGCCTAAGTCCAAAAAAATAAAACAATCCACAGGGAAAGCCTTCCCTGTCTGCAATCTTGCTGCTGTTGTAACTACAGCTGCAGCAGCCTCAGACTGAATGCAACCACTTGTCACTTCTCCACTGCTTTTGTCCTCCTCCTGGGATCCAGAAGTCTCTCTCTGTCTCTCTGTGCCCCCAAAGGGATATTTCTGGGCAGAGCCCACAAGCCAGAGGTACCTGGAGTCTTCCCTCCCCAATCACACCATGCCCAGTTGCAAAGAAGCTATTACTCTGCCACCATCTTGCTCCCCCTGTCGGTAGACACTATTTTAAACAAATAATATGCCCTTTAGAGTTGTATTGAAATATATTAGTTACCCCATTTATAGACATTTGTTTTTGAATCTTGTCCTTATAAAGAAATAGTCATTTATATCACATTTCTTAGTGTTTTGATTTATACCTTTAAGAATGAGTTTACTAGGATAAGAGGTATGTAAAAAATTTTGAAGACTTATGATACATTTGCCAAATGACTTTCCAAAAAAGGTGTTGCAAGTTGCTTATTCCATAGTTATTCGTCAAAAGTGACTCCTACATTAACTGAAGTTTATCTTGAGTTCCCTGTCTCCCTAGGCTACTATTTTACAACAAAATATTTTAATGAGCATAATTGAGAAATATTACCAATCAGTGCACATGGCAGTAGTGTGTAACTTAATTTATAATGATGTAGGTGGTCTTGTATCACTCTTTCCCCTTTCAGTCATAGATTTTAGACAACTGATCTAATAAAAATCTATATATTCTTATCAAGTCTTAAAGCCATTATGAATTTTGCACCTGAAAATTCTATAAGGCTTTTCAACGTGAATAATAGAAGATATTTAAATTCACTTAACAAAAGTCAATAAAATTGGCCTAGTCATATTTATCTTTTATTCATTTTTCTTACTCATCTCTAGGTTCTTCATTCTCTAGAATCAGGTGCTCTTGGTTGACTCATGTAAAGCCTTTATTTAATAAATATTTAATATAAATTATTTAATTTAATAATAGCACATTATTTAATTTAAAAATTAATTTTAAATAAAAGGGATGCAATCTTTTTATATAAAAGAGATGTGATAATGTGTATTTATAGTCTTTTGTAAATGCAATCACTAAGAGTAGTTACAAGGAAGGAATAGGTAAATGGTTTCTGGCTGGATGATAGATGGAATGAGGGGAACTTTTGAACCATATCAATATACTTATTCAAAAGACTAATTAAAAAACCGAGGTCACATTTATGGCTTTAAAAAAGTAAAAAAAATAAAGCATGAAAAATAATGTCTATTGCAATGTCATTTTTAAGAATAATAACTTGGGAAAATCTTAATATGCATTAAATGGAGAAGAGATAATTCAATTATAGTCAAAAATTTGATAGGATTTGGATATTACTTGAATGGAAGAGATGACTATCAGATTTCTAGCTTGAGTGGGTGCTTATACCATCAGATGAAAAAGGGATTAGGGAAGGTGTGGTTGTGGGTAGGCCAATTATGAATTCGGTTTTGGACATGTGTAGGAGGTGTTTGTAGAACATCTAGCTAGAGATGTCTAATAGGCATTTGAATATTTGAATCTGGGATTCAGAAGAGAGTTGAAGACTGAATTTATAGATGTGTGATCTAGCAGTACAAAAGTGGTAAAGCCACATACATGGCTGATATTCAGGGGGAGAGGAAGGATTGAAGACATGTTTTAATGATGGAGCCATTACTTCCATGGGGAAAAGAAAATAGTCAATATTATTTTGTGAATCATGCATGATTATAAGGTTACTAACATTTTTAATATTCTTACATTTTACTGTTTTATTAGGCATTTTGTGAATTTTCATTATTCTGTGTTCAATATAAAGACAGTGTTTTGTGACTAATAGGTGCTAAATGAGGGTTGTATTATACTGCTAAGAGTCAAGGTTCAGAATTCTGAAAGATTTAGCAGTAACAAAATGGATAAACATATTATCTTTGGGTGATTGGGCCACTTACCTGAAGACAGGCTTTAGTGCAAAGAGATAGGAAAGAAAAGGGGACAGACATATTATTGAGCACCTTCCATGTGCCAGAAAGTATTCTAGTTAGCAAGACCTATAATGCTAATATGTTTTACACATTTTATAGTTAATATAACTAGGGCTGAAAGTGGGTAGGTGACTTACCTAAAGTCACTATTGAGGAAATGTATAACAACAGCCAGTAGTTCTCAACGTGGCTATTATATGTTAGTCATGTGGGGAATTTTTAACAGTACACATTCCTATGTTCCCCAGGAGATTTTCATTCAGTGGCTTTTTGGTGTGGCCCCAGGTGATGCAATTTTAAAGTGATTCTGTTGTGTAATTTGGGTGGTGGTTGGGAACACCAATTCTGGATTCCCATAAACTGTGATGTGAGTGTTGTGAGTAGGTACTAGCATTATGAAGTTAGGCAAAGTAATCTTTCTAAATTTCAGCTTATTCCTTGGTATACAGCAGTGAGGATTATAGTAGGCTGACTTTTTGCCAATGTGTGGAAATTCCAAAATACACATGTGCTGGATAGTGTCCTTTTCCATCTGAAGATCCCTGCTCCATCTGGCTCTGTGTCCTGAGAGGCTGACTTGTAGGAGTTGCATCCAGAGGCTTCCTAGCCTTTCAGCTTTTGGTTGGATTCAGCCAACAGGAGGTCAAAAATAAGTAGGAGTGTGTGGATATTTATTTCTCTAGTTCTCTCTCTGCTAGTTTTTCACAAGTTCGGCAATTGCTGTGTTCCTTTATCTAAGTTCAAAACTCCTGTCTGATGGCCCTTTCCTATATGTACAGCTACAATCTTTTCTGGAGCCCAGTAAATGTCCCCTCTTCCTGGTCCCTTTAGCAAAGGTGGAAAGGGCTTCTGGGTATTGCTAGCCCTAGCATACTCCACCATCCTTTAATCCTGCCCACCTTTTCTCAATTATCCCATTCGAGTGTGCTGTTTACTATTTTTTTTTTGTTTTCTATTTATGCCCTGATAGGTACTACAGATAGAGTGCTTAACAGTTCTCATCACTTAGTACATTCTACATAAATGTTTGTCGTTAAAGAAAAAGCCCTGTGGAATGCATTATTCAAATATGTGTTTTATTATCTCATTCAGGGTTTATTTTTGTTTATTTACTTATTTTTGAGACAAGTTCTCACTCTGTTGCCTGGGATGGAGTACAGTGGTGTGATCACAGCCCAAAGGATCCTCTCACTTCCATCACCTGTGCACTGCCACATGGGTTAATTTTTTTTTTTTTGTAGCGAAGGAGTCTCACTATATTGCTCAGGCTGATCTCAAACTCCTGAGCTTAAGCAATCCTCCAGCTTCCACTTCCCAAAGTGCTGGGATTACTGGCATGAGCCACAGTGCCTGGCCATATTTACTCTTAAACTTAAATTTCAGTAGAGTCTGCTTTAAACAAAATTCGGGTAATAAGGACCGTTCCCTTAAATTAAGCACATTTTATTTTTCTTTATTCCCCCCCCCATTACATTATTCCTTTTAGAGAAAGGGATAAATGTGTGAAGGATAAATTTATATTTAGAATTTTTTACAAAGAGAAACAACTGCTTATAGAATATTCTGGAAGGAGTGTACATTAAACCAGTGTGAAATAGACCTCAAATCACATCCTGGCTCTACTATCAATAACAAATCATCTAATTTCTTCTAATGCATAAGGCTCTTGTGAGAATCAAATGAGATAAAGTATGTAAAGTGCCTACCATGATAACTGAAACATGAATAAACAATCCTTTCTCCTGCCCTCTCAGTCTTCATCCTAGGTTTTGGCTGATTGATGGCCCTGAGTCCCTCCTTACAGGGTAATCAGTCATCATCCACAGGTTTCAAGTGGTTTCTGGACTGGATGTCTTCATGTAGGAAAGTGGGTAGTGTATTTTAAAAATATGTTAAAAATAATGCAAAATCCAAAATAGATTTCTGGTTATCACTTTTGGAAAACTTAAAAATTCCAATAAGAATCCCCATGGCTCAGCGCCTGTACACAGTGGTTACCGTGGTGGCCACATGCACCAAGGCTGGTGGGTTCAAATCCAGCCCCGGCCTGCTAAACAATAACAACAACAACAACAACAACAACAACAAAAAATAGCTGGGCATTGTGGCAGGCACCTGTTGTCCCAGCTACTTAGGAGGCTGGAGCAAGAGAATTGCTTAAGCCCAAGAGTTTGAGGTTGCTATGTGCCATGATGCCATATAACTATACTGAGGGCAACATACTGAGAGTCTGTCTCAAAAAAAAAAAAAAAGCTAATTGTTATAGTTCAAGCCTGCCTGTCTGCCTGCCTTCCTCCTTTCCTCCCTCCCTCCCTTCTTCCCTTCCTTCCTTCTTTCTTTCTTTTCCTTCTTTCCTTCTCTTTCTCTCTCTCCTCTACCTCCATCCCTCCATCCCTCTCTCTGTTTCTCTTTCTCTCTCTTTATTTCTCTTGTAATAGCAAAAATTTCAGATATGCTGATTCTACGTTCTCCATTATACTAAACTCTTCCAGCAGCTGTAAGGATGCTGTTGTCTGATGAAATAGAGATAGGGAAGTAACCAGAAAATAGCATCATGTATTTTGAATTTTTATTTCCTTTCCACTTACCAGGCACAGACCTTAATTACAGGCCACTTTATTTATTTGTTCGTTAATTTATTTATTTTGAGACAGAGTCTCAAGCTGTTATCCTGGGTAAAGTGCTGTGGCATCACAGCTCACAGCAACCTCAAACTCTTGGGTGTAAGCAATTCTCTTGCCTCAGCCTCCCAAGTAGCTGGGTATAGGTGCCTGCCACAACTAAAGGCCACTTTAAAGAGACTGAGCACAATCTTTCTTTAGGGAATACTTGTTTAAATAGGCAACCTATTTTTCATGCCATTATTTTATGGAAAGGATTGAAATAATATGGTTCCTTAAAGTGATGTGTGATTTATTCTCCAAATATGTTTATTTCTTTATACTATATAAAAGGAAGCCTGAAGCTACTAATCAATTGGCAATGATTGTGGTTTTAATTATTTTTTATTGTAATGGTTCCATTACATTATGTTATATGCATATAACTATAAACCATCAACTTTTTTTTTTTGAGACAGAGTCTCACTCAGTTGCCCTAGGGTTGAATGCCGTGGTGTCATAGCTCACAGCAACCTCAAACTCCAGGGTTCCAGTGATCCTCTTGTCTCAGCCTCCCAAGTAACTGGGACTACAGGCACTTGCCACAACACCCAGCTAGTTTTTCTACTTTTAGTAGAGATGGGGGTCTCACTTTGCTCAGGCTGCTCTTAAACTCCTGAGCTTAGGCAATCCAGCAGCCTTAGCTTCCCAGAGTGCTAGGATTACAGGTGTGAGCCACCACACCCAGCCCCATCAACCTTTCTTGATGATTTCAATCTAAAGAACAGATCAAATTGGTAAGACATGTAAATAAGCAAATTTGACAGTGAGAAGCAATCAATATTTTTTTCATCCCTGTAATTTTGTACCAGACGTGTTATTCCTATAAATTCTGATTTAAGATTTTATATATATAACACATAAATTTAGAATTATTTAGTCAGTTGAAAAACACTATTCACTTTATAAAGGAAGTGAATACTATTTTTCACCAAAAAAGCCCCACATTTTATGTTCCTATTTTTTTCCAGATGCACTTAGGTGTTTTTTTTTAGTTATTTGCTATGGAAATTAGACTAAAAGCTAAAGTATTGAGAGCTACTAACCTTTGAAAATCATTTAGAAAAGAGAAAATGACTAAATAATCATGGAGATCAATGGGAAGTAGAATTGAATTGATAAAATTCTTATTTCTTTATGCATTTTTAGTAGCATATTGCCAGTGTATACAAAGATCCTTTTCTCCTCTCATAAGCACAGGCTCAGAGTCCAAAGCTCTCTACACCTGGGTATGATTGGTGACTCTGCATGATGAATCTCTTCATGCCTTACATCCCACTTAGCCTGCCTATTTCTATTTCCTTTTAGACATTTTACATCACATATTATCATATTAAGAATTGTACTATGTTCTGCAGAAAAGAAACCCTTTTAACCTTATTAAACCTAGAATTTCCCAAATTTATTTGACTACATGATGTCTTTTATTTTTCAATGTAATAACTAACAACACCTAAAATGACTTAAGAGAGGTCCAATAAATTGGCAAAGTCCTTTCCAACATCACTTACTGCAGTCTATAAAGGAGACCTTTATGAAGTTTATAAAATTTGTTTTAAAAAGTACCAGAAGGGGGGCCAGAGCAAGATGGCAGACTACAGATGTTTCCTTGCTGGCTACTTGTGGTGAGACAGGGGAAAGTGGACTTTGGCCATCCCTGGTTGGGGGAATCTGCACAGAAACATCATCCTGGGGCCATGGTGGAGCATTAGGAGACTTCAGGAACCAACAAGAAGGTCTAGAGTTGAGGAAAACCAATGTGGAAGGTGGGTACTTGGTACAGGCAGGTGCTGGCTGGTTGGCTGGCTCTCCCTTGGAGGTCTGGGGATGGGTAAGGGCTGTCCTAAAGTATTTTTGATTTTGGACTGGACTGCTTATTGGAACAGTACGTAAACATGAACATTATCTGGCAGCCAGGTAGTGTGTTTCCCCCATTAGCTAGGCAGCTGACAGGGCACTGTCACTGTGGGAAGGCAACAGGTGCGGGAGGAATAGTCTGCAGGGTCCTAGTGCATGGCCAGCTCTGGCGCCCCTGCTGAGCTTGAGCGACCATTCCTGGGGTGAACTATGTGGTACCTACATCCCTCGTGAGGGCTGCTTTATTGTCAGGGGATGCTGTGTGATGGGCCTTGTGGGAAGACTGGTGAGAGCTTTGGGACCCCATTTCTGTGGAAACTGAATGATGACAAAGCAAACAGGCCCAGACAACGGGCAAAGAAGTCAGAATGACAAGATCTAGTATTCTTTGCAACTAGAGTGACTTACGACCCCCATCATATACAGTTAATATAGGGTGTATTGTACATCTCCTAACACCATAGTGCCACCTGGTCTCCAGGCAATACACACACAAACACACCCCTATATTATTTTACATGTTTTGTATCTTTTTCCATTTTTTTCTTTTCTTTTTTTCACTTTTATTGTGGTTATTGTTGTTTTTGTTTAGTTTTCTTTAGTTTCATTGTATTTTTATTTTTTCATTTTTATTTTTTTTTTCAATAGCAAGGGCTCCTCCATTTTTGTTATGGGTTTTCAGCCCCTTTTATTCTTTTTTATTGTTTTTATCTCCACTTTTTCTCTCTTTTGGTAGAGATTTTTCTACCTTGCTCAACTTTCCACATAAATTTCTTATACAATAGCTATCTTTTTTCTTCTTTACCTTATACAAGTATATTTTTATTTTTAAATATATTTTTATTATTTTTTTATATTTTTTTCTCTTCTCAGAGGGCTGGGGGATCATGGTATTGGTCTGGCTAGGGGATCACAGCATTAGTCTGGCTCAAGGAGGCCACAAGCTCACAGTCTTGGGTGTCAGTCTTGCTTTGGCCTTTTGAAAGAAGGTATTGGTAGGTCCCTACTGCAATACACTGCTGATTTCTTTCTACATTTGGCAGAAGTGGGGTTTTGATTTTTCCCAGGCTAGTAAAGAGCTTCTGACTTTGAGGGAACTGCACAACCTGGTCCCCTAAAGTCCTAGAGCTGTGGGTGTACTTAAAGCACCTGCTGAATACCAGCAATTCTTCTTTCACTTTCTTTACTTTACTGTTCTTTCTGTCTTTCTTCCTCAATTCTTTCCTTCCACCACTCCTCCTTTTTTTCTCTTTTTATTTTTTTTCTTTTAGTTCTCCCCTCTCACTCTGAACCTTTATCCTTCTTTTGTCCTTATACCAAAAGGCCACTTCAACTTTTAAGCTCTGAGACAGGGTAAAGTGAAGGATGTAGTGAGATAGAAAAAATAGGGGAAGGATGTGAACAAGAAGAAAACACACATGAGGTAGAACCAATGGAAAATTTCTGGCAACATGAAAAACCAGAATAGAGCAATACTCTGAAGGGATCATGAGGTAGCTACTGCAGAGAATTCCACCTACAAAAATTACTACAAATGGCATAAAGGGAATTTAAAATATGGAAGGAAAAAACAATAAAGGGAATTGATGATATAGTGGGAAAATAGAACCAAAAAAAAAAAAAAAGAAGACAGATATGAAGAATATAGAAAGGATATGGTGGAGCTTGAGGACTTAAAGGAGTCCATCAGGGAGCTTAAAGATGCAGTAGGAAATATCAATAACTGATTAGACCATGGAGAAGAAAGAATCTCAGAGCTAGAGGATAAAGCTCTTGAGCTAACCCAGGTAGTTAAAGAGGGAGAAAAGAAGAGAGAGAAAGAAAAATATTCATTCTGAGAATTATGGGACTTCATGAAGGATTCAAACATATGAATTACAGATATTCTGGAAGGGGAAGAAGAAAGTCCCAAAGGAGTGTAAGCCCTACTAGAGGATATCATAAATGAAAATTTCCCAAGTATCAGTAATGATTCCAAAACACTGCTTTTAGAGGGATATCAAATTCTGGGTCATTTCAACACAAATAGAGCATCTTCAAGACACATTGTCATGAACCTGTCCAAAGACAAGATGAAAGAGAAAATTCTGCAAGTAGCCAGGAGTAAGCGCCAGTTGACCTACAGGGGCAAATCCATCAGGGTGACTGCGGACTTCTCAAATGAAACTTACTAAGCCAGAAATTTAACCTTCTTAAACAAAACAAGTTTCAGTCCAGAATTCTGTATCCTGCTAAACTAATTTTCAACACTGATGGAGAAATCAAATTTTTTACTGATATGCAAACATTGAGAAAATTCACCACAGTGGGACCAGCTCTACAGGAAATACTTAGACCTATTCCCCGCACTGAACATTACAATGGACAACCAGCAAAGTAAACATTGAAATTGATTGGTCTGAGAATTATGATATCCATAACACCATAATAGCTAGGGACATTAACACCTCTGGGGTTGAACTGGACAGATCATCTAAACTGAAACTAAACAAAGATACAAGCGACTTAAATGCAACCATAGAACAAATGGGCTTAATAGATATATATAGAATACACCATCCCCAAACTAAGGAATATATATGAATCATACTCCAAAATATATCATATCCTAGGATACAAATCAAATCTCAACAAAATTAAAAGAATTGAAATTAGGGTAGCACTTGTGGCTCAAAGGAGTAGGGAACCAGCCTCATATACCAGAGGTGGTGGGTTCAAATCCAGCCCTGGCCTAAAACTACAAAAAATAAAATAAAATAAATAAATAAATAAAAAGAATTGAAATTATACCTTGTATCTTCTCAGACTCCAAGAGATTAAAGGTGGAATTTAACTTCAACAAAATTTATTGTACCTACACAAAGGCATGGGAATTAAGCAACCTTATGCTGAAGGACAGTTGGGATGGGAAGAGATGAAGAAAACATGATTAAATTCATCATACATGACAACAATGAAGCTACAAGTAACCCAAATCTGTGGGATACTGCAAAAGCAGTCCTAAGAGGGAAATTTACCACATTAGATATCTACATCTGAAAAATAGAAATAGGGAAGATCAACAACCAAATGTGTCATCTTAAAGAAATGCAAAAGGAAGTGCCATGCAATTCCAAACCCAGCAGAATAAAATAAAATAACCAAAATTAAATTAGAAATAAATAAAATTGAAAACAAAAGAATCACTCAGAAAATCAATGAAACACAAAGTTGGTTCTTTTAAAAGATATATAAAATCGATAAACTGGGTGGTGTCTGTGGCTCAGTGAGTAGGGCACCAGCCCCATATACCAAGGGTGGCAGGTTCGAACCTGGCCCCAGCCAAACTGCAACAACAACAAAATAGCTGGGTATTGTGGCAGGCACCTGTAGTTCCAGCTACTTGGGAGGCTGAGGCAAGAGAATCACCTAAGCCCAAGAGCTGGAGGTTGCTGTAAGCTGTGATGCCACGGCACTCTACTGAGGGCAACAAAGTAAAACTCTGTCTCTAAAACTAAACTAAACTAAATTAACTAAAATAGATAAACCACTGGCAAGATTATCTAGAAACAGAAAAGTAAAATAATAACTTCAATTAGAAACAAAAAAAGGGAAAAAATACCAGATACCCCACTGATATAAGAGATTATCTCTGACTAATATAAGAAACTCTATGCCCATTAATATAACAATGTAGAGGAAATGGACCAATACCTGGAATCATACCATATCCCTAGACTTAACCAGGAAGAAAAGGATCTCTTGAAGAGACCAATATCAAGCACTGATATTGAAGAAACAATAAAACATTTTTTCAACAATAATTTCCCTGAACCTGATGGTTTCACACCATTATTCTATTAAGCCTTCAAGGATAAGCTTGTACCTATAATGCAGTACCTATTCTAAAACACCGAGAAGGAAAGAACCTCCCCTAATACACGCTATGAAGCAAACATCACCCTGATACCAAAACCAGGAAAGGACCCAAACAAAAAAAGAGAACTACAGACAGTTTTCACTAATGAATATTGATACAAAAATATTCAACAAAATCTGAGTTAATAGATTACAGCTACACACTGAAAAAATTATACATCACAATCAAGTTGGCTTTACCTCAAGCATGCAAGGCTGGTTTAACATATGCAAATCCATAATGTAATTCACCATATTAAGAGGAGCAAAAACAAAAACCTTTTGTTCCTCTCAATAGATGCAGAAAAAGTATTCAATAAAATTCAGTATCATTTCCTAACAAGAACACTTAATAATATAAGTATAGGCAGGACATTTCTTAAGCTGATTGAATCCATTTATGCTAAACCCACAGCTAATACCACACTGACTTGAGTAAAACTGAAAGCTTTTCCACTTAGAACTAGAACCAGTCAAGGATGTCCTCTATCACTAGTACTATTCAATGTGGTTCTGGAAATTCTAGCTAATGCAATTATAAAATAGAAGGATATAAAAGCCACACAAATGGGGACAGTGGAGATCAAACTCCCACTCTTTGCTGACAATATGATCTTATACTTAGACTCAACCACAAGACTCCTGGAAGTGATCAGGAAATACAGTAATGTCTCAGGGCATAAAATCCATGTTCAAAAATCAGTACTCTTTGTATATGCCAGTAACAGCCAAGTCAAGAAGCTAATCAAATATACAATTCCAAGGAGGAAAGAAGAAGATGGCCAATGAAAGGCAACTTTAGCCAAAGGCTCCTGACCAAAAGGAGAGATTCTGGACATATTTGGCCTCTGAAACTGAAGGAGGGGAGCTGAGATAGGAAAGAAGATAGACAAGTGAACATCATCTCAGCTGTAGCAACCTGCGACTCCAAGAAAGAGGATCCTAGTGAACAAATTCCAGGTACAAAGCCCAGTGCCACAAGGACAAGAGACCCCCTCCCCCAAGTGGGAGGCTTACTGCAGGCTCTCTGCCAGTGAGCAGGGGACAAAAGACTTCTCATTTTACCCCATGAGTGAGAGCTGCAAAACACTGGGCATCCTCCCCCAGAGATGTCCCACCTGTGAACCTAGGGATCATTCTGCCCAGCATAAAACTGAACAAATATTTTCCTGACAGTACTGAATTTTCAGCACACCCTCCCCACCTTACCCAGCAGTCTGAAGGTCTACCCCTGCAGAGCCCAGAGTGTTTGGCCACTCCCTAGGTGATCTGGGCATTGTACAGAAAGAACTGTGGAAAGAGTGACTCAAGTGGAGGCAAAAGGGTGTGGGAAGAGCGGGACTCCAGGAGAGATAAACATGGGTGACATTGCCCTGTAGGTGGTAGTGCAGACCTCCCCTTTCAGACTTCCAAGGGCGGAGCCTCTGGCTCCACATTAGGGCTGCTGTGGCAGGTGAGCTCACCCCAGTTGGGACTTTCAGGGGTGGAGCCACTGACAACTGGTTGGGACATTAACAGGTGGGGGGCTATTTCCCCTTCTGAATTCCAAGGGTGGAGCCATGGACTCCCAGTTTGAACGTTAAAGGGCAAAGCCACTGACGCCTAGTTTGGACTTCTAAGGGTGGAGCAACTGGTGCAGGTTAGGAATTTCAAGGGCAGAGCCAGTGTTCATGGTTTGAACTGTCAAGGGTGGAGCTGCTGGCACCTGGTTTGGAATTTCAAGGGTGCAGCTGCTGATGCCTGGTTTGGATTTTCAAGGGCAGAGCTGCGGGTGCTCTGCTTGGATTTTCAATGGCTGGGACTAATGCCTGGTTTTGTCTTTAATGGGCAGAGCTGCTGACACCCGGATTAGACTTTCAAGGGTGGAGCCATTGTTGCCCTGTTTGGACTTTCAAGGGCTGGCTGCTGATGCCAGGTTTGGACTTTCAAGGGCAGGTAAACTGAGGCCCAATTTGGACATACAAGGGTGGAGGTGTTGATGCCTTTCTCCTGGCTGTGGCTAGTGATCTTTCCTGAATTGGTGGTCCACTGGAGGGAACCAGGCTCCATTCCTTTGTGTATGTTGGTTAAAACTGTGGATTTTCAGTAATGGGATATTGGAGACCCTTTAAGCTCTCTCTGTTGAGCAGTGATTGTACTGTTCAGGTCAATCTGTTTAGAACTCTAGACCTGGGCTGTCCATTTGGGGTCACTCTGAGGTTGAGGGCTGGTTGGTTTAAAGTGGGAAAGGACTGAATCTCCTTCAAGAGCTGTCACTGGTGGGGGATAGGGCACCACAGTTGCCTGTATCTCTCCCCAAATGAGATTCCAGCCTATTACCTCTGCTCCTTAAGTAGGCATATACCTCCATACCTCCTCTGATTTCAGGTCAGAGCCATCTTATGCCCTCTTACAAAGCAGGTCTTCAGAGTCTTAGGCTACAGCTCAGACAGGGACTTTTGTAAGGCTGTAGGGGAAAACCCACAGTCACAAGCCCCAACTCATTGGTTAAGGGCAGATTAACTCTACCTCCTGGGGCCCCCAATCCAATTTTACCCTACCACTTTAAATAGCCAAACTGCAGAAAATATTCTTGGGGCAGAACCAGAGGAAGAACTCTGGTAACATGAATAATCAGAGTAGATCAAATCCCCCAAGGAATGCAAAGGAGATAAAAGTGAAGATGTCATTCATAGACAAATGGCTGAAATGTCAGAAAGAGAATTCAGAATATGGAATGCAAATAAGATCAATGGAATGGAAGAAAAGTTAGAAATTGAAATTCAAAGAGTAATTCAAAAGGTGTCTCAAGAAATCAATGAATTCAAAGACAAAATCTAGGATTTGGACATAATGAGAAAAGAAATATCAGAGCTTAAGGAAATGAGAAAGTTATTCAAGGAGCTTCATAATACAATAGAATCAATCCCTCAGTAATTGAGTGGAGCAGGCAGAAGAAGGGATCTCTGAAGGCGAAGACAAAGCTTTTGAATGCTCCCAAATGCTCAAAGAGGCAGAAAAGTGGAGAGCAAAAACTGATCATTCCCTGAGAGAGTTGTGGGACTACTTCAAAAGAGCAAACATTTGTCTGATAGGAATTCATGAAGGAGAAGAGGATGGTTCTAAAGGCACAGATGCCCTACTCCAAAATATAATGGAGAAGAATTTCCCAAGCATGGCAAGAGATACAGAAATTCAGATAGTGGACAGTTTCAGAACCCTAGCAAGACTCAATCCAAATAAAGCATCTCCTAGACACATTATAATTAACTTTGCCAAAGTTAATATGAAGGAGAAAATTCTGCAAGCATCCAGGCGTAAGAAAAGCACTACCAACAAAGGTAGAAATATTAGAATGACTGTAGATCTCTTAGTTGAAACCATTTTAGCCAGAAGACGATGGTCATTGACCTTCAAGTTCCCAAAACAGAAAAACTTTCAACCCAGGATCCTCTATCCAGTTAAACTGAGTTTCATTTGTGATGGAGAAATCAAATGCTTTACTGAATTACACAGTTTGAAGAAATTTGCCTTAACTAAACAAACTCTTCAGGATATCCTCAGACCCATCTGCCACTATGATCAGCACAATGGTCTACCAGCAAAGGAAACTCACCCAGAAATTATTGAACAAATCCAAACTCCCACAATAGTGAAAGGATTAAAAATGTCCATTGCACCTTTGAAAAACATGACACCTAAAACATTACCATGACTACCAATCTTCTCAATTAATGTGAATGGAGTAAAATTCAAAACATTTCCACTTTGATCTGGAACTAGATAAAGCTGCCCACTGTTTCCACTGCTATTCAACATAGTAATGGAAGTCTTAGCCATTGCAATTAGGCAAGAGAAGGCATTAAGGTTATCCAAATAGGGTCAGAGGAGATCAATCTCTCACTCTTTGCTGATGATATATAATCCTATATGTGGAAAATTCCAGGAACTCAACTTCAAAACTCTTAGATGTAATCAAGGAATTCAGCAGTGTCTCAGGATACAAAATTAATACTTACAAATCAGTAGCTTTTATATATACCAACAATAGTCAAACTGAAAGTATGGTCAAGAACTCTATTCCTTTTATAGTAGTGCCAAAGAATATGAACTATCTGGGAATTTACCTAACAAAGAACGCAAAAGATCTCTACAAAGAGAACTATGAAACTCTTAGGAAAGAAATAGTGGAAGATGTTAAAAAATGGAAAATTATACCATGCTCATGGCTGGGAAGAAGAATCAACATTGTTAAAATGTCCATACTACACAAAGCAATGTACAGATTAAATGCAATGCCTATTAAAGCACCATTGTCATAAAGAGCTTGAAAAAATGGTGCTTTTTAAATTTGGAGTCAGAAAAAACCTCGAATAGCCAATACATTACTTAGAAATAAAAACAAATCAGGAGGTATTACTTTACCAGACATCAGGCTCTACTGTAAATCTATAGTGATCAAAACAGCATGGTACTGGCACGAAAGCAGAGAGGTAGATTTATGGAACAGAATAGAGAACCAAGAGATGAACCAAGCCACATATTGTCATTTGATCTTTGATAAGTCTATCAAAAACATTCAGTGGGGAAAAGACTCCATATTTGACAAATGGTCCTGGGTGAACTGGCTGGCGACCTATAGAAGACTGAAACTGGACCCTCACCTTTCACCATTAACAAAAATGGATTCTCACTATATAAAATTATTAAAGAAATGCAAATTAAAACCACCCTGAGATATCATCTAACCCCAGCAAGAATGGCCTATATCACAAAATCTCAAAACTGCAGATGCTGGCGTGGATGTGGAGAGAAAGGAACACTTTTACACTGCTGGTGGGACTGCAAACTAGTACAACCTTTCTGGACGGAAGTATGGAGAAACCTCAAAGCACTCAACCTAGACCTTCCATTTGATCCTGCAATCCCATTACTGGGCATCTATCCAGGAAAAAAAAATAGCCTTTTATTATAAAGACACTTGTACTAGGCTGTTGATCACAGCCCAATTTACAATTGCTAAAATGTGAAAACAACCTAAATGTCTTCAACCCAGGAATGGATTGGTAAGCTGTGGTATATGTATACTGTGGAATATTATTCAGCCATAAAAATGGAGATTTTGCAGCATTTGTACTAACCTGGATGAAGGTGGAACACATTATTCTTAGTGAAGCATCATAGGAATGGAGAAGTATGAATCATATGTATTCAATTTTGATATGAGGAAAATTAATGGCAATTAATGGCGCAGTGAGGCATGGGGGAAGGGGAGACCAGACAGAGAAGGAGGGAGTGGGTGAGGGAAAGGAAAAGAAGAAAAAAAAAGACAAGAAAAGAAAATAGTGACTAATTCTCACATAAATTGGATTTAATTTTGAACAAAGTATATTAAACATTAATTTTTAATTCAACTTGTTAATATGTTGTTTGGGATATTGCATCCTCATTTATAAGTGAAATATGTTTGTAATTTACCCTTTATAATAATATATTCTCTCCAATTTTAATATCAGGTGTACCCAGATCAAGTAGAATGATTTTCGAGTATTTCTTCTTTTTCTATTGTCTATAAGATTTGTCATGATCTGTTTTTTGAAATTATAAATATTTTTTGAGACTTGAAAAATAAGAAGTTAACTGATGACTCCTTACTGAATCTCAGAGTCAAAGCATTCTATAATAGACATACTTTTATTTGACAATGTGAATGTTACTTTCTTTGCATTATTATTGTTTAATATTTTGATGCAGCAATTCTCTGATTTCTTTTCTGAATGTATTTATCTTCATTCATTCTTAACAAAGTTTTTGTTTCTAGTCCTTATCTTAAACATTGTTATTGTTATTAAATTTTAAGCCTTTTTAATTTTGTGAAGGCAAAAAATGGAAACCTAATAAACACATGTATATATTAAAAAAATAAGTGGATATATTTTAGTTTAATTAATAATAAAAAAAACTTCCAAAAAAAAGATTTAAACATAAGACACAAAACTAAAAAAATACTAGAAGAGAGTGAAGGGAAAACAGTTGAAGAAATTGGCCTTGGAGAATACTTTATGAGGAGGACCCCCTCGGCAATTGAAGTAACACCAAAAATATATTACTGGGATCTGATCAAACTATAGGGCTTCTGCACAGCCAAGAGCACAGTAAGTAAAGCAAGCAGACAACCTTCAGAATGGGAGAAGATTTTTGCAGGTTATGTGTCCAACAAATGTCTGATAACTGGAATCCACAGAGAACTCAAACTAATCAATAAGAAAAGAACAAATAACCCCATTTCTATGTGGGCAAGTGACTTGAACATAAACTTCTCTGAAGAAGACAGGAACATGGCCCATAAGCACATGAAAAAATGCTCATCGTCTTTAATTATCAGAGAAATACGAATCAAAATCACTTTGAGATATCATCTAACTCCAGTAAAATTAGCCCAGATAGCAAAATCCCTAAACTACAGATGTTTGCATGGAGGTGGAGAATAGGAAACACTTCTACACTGCTGGTGGGAATGCAAGGTAATATGACCTTTTTAGAAAAATATTTGGAGAATACTCAAGGAACTAAAAGTAGACCTACTGTTCAATCTTTCAATTCTTCTACTAGGTATATACCCAGATGACAAAATGTCATTTTACAACAAAGACATGTGCACCAGAATATTTATTGCAGCCCAATTCATAATTGTCAAGACATGGGAACAGCCCAAGTGCCCATTGACCCATGAATGGATTAACAAATTGTGGTATATGTACACCATGGAGTACTATGAAAAAATAAAAAGATGGTTACTTCACAACTTTTATGTTTACCTAAATAGAGCTGGAATACATTCTTCTTAGCAAAGTATCTCAAGAATGAAAAAAAAAGTATCCACTGTACTCAATACTACTATGAAATCAATATATAAGCACCTACACATTCATATGAATGGTAAAACATAACTATAGTCCAGAAAGTAGAAGGGAAAAAGAGATAGAGGGGAGGGGTCGGGGAAGGTGGGAGGGGGGAGGGTATTTGGGGGGACCTCACCTAATGTACATGATGCAATGGTACATTTCAAAACTATTAAGAAAAGAATATAATTGTGATGGATGTGTTAATCAGTTCAATGTAAGCATTTCACATTGTATATCAAATCAGTATAGTGAACCCCATAAATTCATCAATGTACCCAGTTATGATTTAATAAGAACAAAAAAAATAACAAAAAAAACAAATATACAATTCCCTTCTCAGTAGCTGCAATGAAAATGAAATACCTATGAATATACCTAACAAGAGAGGTTAATTAAAGACCTCTATAAGCAGAATTATGTACTCCTAAGAGAAGAAATAGAAAAAGACATTAACAAATGAAGAACATACAATGTTTTTGGTTGGGAAGAATCCACACTGTTAAAATGTTTATACTACCCAAAGCAATCTACAGATTCAATGCAATCCCCATTAAGGGGAACTTGAGAAACTTGAAAAAAAGTTCTTCATTTTGTATGGAAGCACAAAAACCTGTATAGCCAAGGAAATTGTTAGTAATAAAAACAATATCAGAGGCATCACTCTATCAGATTTTATGTTATGTTACAAGTCCATAGTGATTCAAACAGCATGGTATTGGCAAAAAAATGGAGACATAGTCAAATGGACCAAATAGAAATCAGGAGATGAAACCAGTCTCTGGGTGCCATCTGATCTTTGAGCAACCAAACAAAAGCATATACTGGGAAAAAGAACCCCTTATTCAATAAATGATGAACTGAGAGAACTGTATAACCACATGTAAAAGACTTAAACTTGACCTACACATTTCACCACTAACAAAAATTTTCTGAAGATGGATAAAAGTTTTAAATCTAAAATATGAAATGATAAAAATCCTATTAGAAAGTGTGGGAAAAACTTTTGGGGATGTCGCCCTGGGGAAAGATTTTATGAAGACTTCAGAAGAAATTGAAACAACAACAAAAATTAACAAATGAGACTTAATTAAGCTGAAATAATTTTGCACATCTAAGGACACCAAAATTAAAGTAAATAGATAACCTTCAGAATGGGAAAATATATTTGCATGTTACAAATCTGACTGAGGCTTGATAACTAGGATATATGTAGAACTCCATCAACCAAGAAAGCAAACAATCCTATCTATCACTGGGCAAGAGACATGAAAAGAACCTTCTCTGAGGAAGACAAACATCTGAAAATATGATCATCATCCCTAATCATCAGAGAAATTAAAAACCACCCTGAGATATCACTTAACACCAGTGAGAATAGCCCACATCATAAAGTCCCAAAGTTGCAGGTGGTGGTGGGGGTGTGGAAAGAGAGGGATTCTTTTACACTGTTGGGGGGACTACAAACTAATATAGGCTCTTTGGAAGGAAGTATGAAAAATCTTCAAAGAACTCAAATTAGACCTCCCCTTTGACCCTGTAGTACCACTATTAAGTATATACCCAGAAGAAAAAAAAAATCCTTTTATCATAAAGACATTTGCACTAGATTGTTTATCACAGCTCAATTTACAGTTGCCAAGATGTGGAAACAACCTGCATGCCAATCAACTCAGGAATGGATTAACAAGCTGTAGTATATGTATACCATGGAGTACTATTCAGCTGTAAGAAAAGGTGGTGACTTTACATGTTTTGTACTAACCTAGATGGAGTTGAAACACATTCTTAGTAAAGGATCATAATAATGAAAAAGCAAATGTCCTACGTACTCAATTTTATTATGAAATGAGTAGATGATCTAACACATGCCCACATAGGAGAAAAACTTTATTCAAGTTGGGGTGAGTGGGAGCAAGTGAGGGGGAGGGGAGGGAGGTTTGATGTATTCTAACTTGAAGAGCACAAGATAGGGGTGTATGGCACACCTTTTTGGTGCGGAACACAACTACAAGAGGGACTTTACCTAACAAATTCAAAAATTGTGACCTGGTTTTTTTTACCCTCACAATAACCTGGAAAAAAATAGTCCCAGAAGTCTTCTAGATTTAAACTAGGCTTTCATTGCTCCACAGCCTCTTAATAAGATCACTTCTTCCTTCCAACCACAGAACTGGATTTAAGGAGGCTCCAGATCCATGTGCTTCAGAGAAGCACTCACTTCTCCCAATGTGGCAACACTATCACTGTAGGATTAAGGGTAATTCATATTTGTTCTTGTGTTTAATGAAATAACTTCCCTCAACATTGTCAGCCATATCACTACAACTATTTGGAAAACAATTCCCTAGTTAAAAAAGCCATAATTAGATCTACTTACTCTCTCTTAAGAAACCCAATTCCAGGATCAATCCCTTTGTGTCTTGTGTATCTGTTTACCTCAGTCACTTCTAGAATCTAAGCACTAGGTAATCCTTTGTTCCATAGATTATCTTAATCGTAAGCAATATCCTACTCCACCCTTATCTGCTAAACTACTCTAATGCACTTCTTTCACCTCATGGTCTTTCATACACCCCAATTCTTCATGTTTCTCTTTTTTCAAATAGCTACTCTGTTGAAACTCTATCAGACCTCCTTGTTAGGTTCACCTATTGAATTCCTGGTTATTCACTATGATTTACTGAAAATTTTAACTTTTGACCCATTGCTTTTTTCCCATCCCTTCTCATCATTCTTTGCAACTAGAGTTCTCATGTAGGTATCTGCTAATTCTTTGACTTCTCTGTTCCTTGATATGTTTTCCTTGAGTTGTCTTGACCTTTATCCCACCTCATCCAACAATGGGTGTATAACCCCTTTTCTCTTTTCTTTTCTGCTGCACATTGTAAGAAGAAGAGCTGACTTGGGCCATAAATTAGATACACACACTAATGAAAGACAGTGAGCAACTACAACAAAACGTCAGTGCATACTTTTTTGCAGTACCTGTGCCTAATGTGCTGCATGTTGGACACCCCTGGTAGACCTTATCATTACTAGTAAGCTTCCATGCCTCTAGACACTTGATTTAAATCATCTTACTCTGTGAAAACTTCCTCCTGTCATACTAGTTTGTTTAATCTAGTAGCTTTAACTCAAGAGTACTTCAAATATTTGGTAATCCCTAGTCCATTGACTCCTCCACTTGCCCAACTGTTCATTACTTACTTCATACACTCATTTCCTCCTTATAAAGTTTAGAGTCCATGACCTATCACTACAATTACAGGCTCTCTCACTCTATCATACTCATATGAAAAACTTTAACTCTCATTTAATTAAAACTCCACCAAGGGAAGCTCCAGATCCAAACTCAAGTCTACACAAAAGGATCTAAACCTTCCTGGAAAAACATACAGCTATACTGACTGTATTCACTTAAAATTTAAACCTATAAATTTCATAGGCGCCATTAGTACTGTCCTAATATAATCCTTAAATTGACTTGTGCTCCCATTGTTCCAGACAATTATTTTCACTTGCTCCCATTACAAACCTCCAACAGCCCCTTTAATTCTCAACCTGAACTGATTTTCTTATTTCAATGAGAAAATAGGAGCAACCAGAATAAAACTATTTAATATTCCCAATATCAAATCTACAAACCCACCTCTGCTGTTTTCTTACAGTTGATGAACTGTCCCTAATTTTGTCTAAAGTCAATCCTTTGCATATGTGCTGGATTTTATCCCCTCTCACCCCCTTACTTTCTCAACTATATTGCTCCAGCAGTCAGCTCCTCTTTTTCTTGAAAAATTATATTTATTTCTCTCAGGAATAATTTCCATCATTACAAAACCATGCTGCAACTTGTCCCATCTTAGAAAATTCCTAGAAGATTCTATATTCTCCTCTAGACTTCACCTCATTACTCTACTTTATTTTCTATTAAAACTCCTAAAGAAATAAATATCCGTACACACAAGCTTTGTCTCCCATTATCCTTGCACAAACTACAATCACATGTTTATTAAAACCCTTTGAAACAGTTTCTGTTAACATCGCAATGAATATCAGCTTGTTTAGGCTAATAGTCAAGCATATTTCCTCATTCCAATTCCAATTTGCCTTGTTATTGATACAATTAATCAATCAGTGTCAATTTGTATCTTTCATAAAACACATTTCCAGATGGAATTTATGGTGTAAGAGAATTTTGATGACAATATCTATGAATAATAAAAGGAAGAGAACAGGAGAGGGTAGGGAGAATCTCAGTCTGTGATGCAAACCTGTGAAAGAGAAGAAGAGTATGGTGTAGGAAAAGACTCAGAGCAGTCATTGAGCCACAGTTACCCATTTGAGGAGTCTCACATACTACAGCAAAACTCTCATTATCCTCTCAGCCCAAGGGAAATATGGACTCCACACAAATGGCATGGTGGATACAGAAAGTGGAATTTAGGGTGGAATTTAGGATTTCTAGTCAACCATGTCCTGGCAAGGGAGTTCTGAATAGAATATTTCCATGGCCACATATACTTCTTTCTTTTTGAAACATTTTCTTTACTTGGTGTTTGGAATGCCATCCTCTTGATATTCTAACTTCATAGTATTTCTTGGTGAATCCTCCTCCTCTCTCTAACTCCAATTGGAGTATTTCCAGGGCTAAGCCTTTCTCTCTATCTCTACACACACACACACACACACACACACACACACACACACACACACACACACACACTGCTTAGGGGTAGTCATTCAGTCTTATGGATGATATCCAGATTTATACTATAATTTACAACTCTCATATTTGGAAATCTAAAAATACCTCATATTCAACATATCCAAACCAGATTTTTTTTTTCATTTTCTACTGTCCCATATCCCACAAAACTTTTCTTCCTGCAACATTAGCTAACTTTGTAAAAGGCACCACAACCACTCATTAGTTGTTTAAGCCAGAGGAATTGGAGTCACCCATTATTTCTTTCTTTCTTTCTTTCTTTCACACTGCAATGTTCAATTCATCACCAAATTCTATTGACTTTTGGCTCAAAGTATATCTTAGTATAACAATTTCTAGTTACCTCTACCTCTACCATGCCAGTTCCAGATACCAGTCCAGATGCTACCTTTTATACTCTTAATATAATTCTATTTTTTTCTTTGTACTGGTGTTTCTGGACTTCTATAGTCTTTGCAATCCTCTTGCCATGCCTCTGAGATTGATGCATCAGTGGAGAAAATCTGCTTGGCTCTTGATTCAAGTCTCAGTCCTGAACATTATTTAAAAAAATCTCCTGGCAGGGGTGGAGGCAAGATGGCTGACTGGAGCCAGCTTTCCACAGAGGCTCCCATCCAGAAGGAGAGTTAAAGGACAGAAGTTTAGCAAGTAACCTGATGGATTAGAGCTGAGCCAAGAGAGAAGATTGAAGAACACACATCAACCCCACTGAGGTGAGCTACAACCCCAAGGATACAAACAAAAGGTACAAAATCCATCACCAGGTGGACAGGAGTGCCTTCCCCCATGATAACAGCTTGCAGTACTCCATACAAACAAGCGAGCAGAGTTCAAACATCCTCCCATTTTATCCCATGAAAGAGACTCTCTAAAAGCTGAACCTACTCCCCTTACTAGGGTGCCATGGCACTCTCTTACCAGGCATAAAACTGTATATATTCTCTACCTGTAATTCTGAACTCCTAGCACTCCCCTCCGCTCTTACTCCAAGATCTGGAAGCCTGTCTCCCAGGAGTTCAGATTCTTGGGTATTTTCTTGAGAGGTGTGGACAGGGCATGGATTGCTGCTGGTCAGTGCTTATTCTGCAGCATGGGAGTAAGGAGAGGATGGTCAGCTGAGAGTGAACCATACAGGAGCGGTGGTGCCCTGAGGCACAGAGCAGCAGCTGCAGTGGCAACAATAGAGCTCACACCCCTGGATATACTGAAGTCACACCCCCTGTCTCTCTGGGCAACCAGAGGAGGCTGGGCATCTTCTCTGGTGGCAGCCACTGATGGAATAGATCTGAGACACAAACGCAGGCCCCATGAGTAAAGGGTTTTTGCCTGAGGCAGTACTGGCCTGGGTGGAATGCGGGGACTAGAATACACACATGCGCAGAGACTGAAGACTGTCAGGGTGGAGCTGACCCAGAGGACCACTTTACTGAGTCTAAGATGCACCCAACCCTCAGGGGATCATAGCTGAGACAAAGGTGGGCAGGCAGAGGCTGGAACTGACAGCTGAGTATGAGCTTAACTGGCTGGCCCCAACAGAAACTATAGTTGAGACTGGGCAGCGGCACAGATGGGGCCTGAGTTGCAGTTTCTATGAACTCAAACAGTGTCTGATCTGCAGGGGAATAGCCGGGACAGAAATAAATTCTGTGAAGTTGTTCTGTTCTGTTAGCAACATCAATCAGGGGCAGGACTAGAACCAAGTGAACCGCCCCAGCCTCCATTAGGCACCCAAGGTTGTCAGTCCTCACCTCCCCCTGCTGGATAGTGGCAGAGAAGAGGGGCCTGGCTGAGGAGACACAGATTTCCCTGTGACTCCAGGCAGGCACAAATCCCTGGAGTATCTGCTCATTGGAGGGAACTGGATCAAAGCCCTGTGGGGTTATCAGTGACTCGGTGTGACAGAGGTCCAAGGTGGGGAAGGAGGCATCAACCTTCCCAGACTAATCTATTTGCTGGGTGGGTTGGTGGGTCCTCCTGACCTCATGGAACACCAGAGTGAGTCATACTTGAGTTGCCAGCATACAGCTGCGATCTAGTTGCTGGAGACCTTTTGAACTCCCTGATCTGAGACAGGTGCTGACTTAGACAATTGATTCAGACATCTTGAACTGGGCCAATCACCCAAGGAATTTCCAAGGGGCACCCTGGGTGTGTGGTTGTGGAAAGGTTTGACTTTCCTTTTCCTATTGTAGCCTGGGGTGGGGGGCGGGATGACTTAATTGCTGGTATTTCTCCACAATTGAGACTTCAACCCAGAGTAACTGATTCAATAGGGTAGGGCAGAGACCAGCTGAAAACAAGACAGAGCCACTGAGCCCCACCACACCAAGCAGGTCCCCAGTTTCTCAGACTGTAGCACTGTATGAGTACTTGGCAAAGCTCCAGGGGAAAAGGCACAGACACCGGTCCCTGCTTTGGGGCAAAGGGCTGGTTAATCACTATTCCTGGAGCCCTGAACCTAACTTCTCGTTATCTGCTCATCTAGTCAAATGGTGTAAAATAATCATGGGGCAGAATCAGCAGAAAAACTCCGGTAACATGAATAACCAGAGTAGATCAACTCCCCCCACCCCAAAGAAAGATATGGAAGACACAACTGAAGATCCCATTCATAAACAATTGGCCAAGATGTTAGATATCAAATTCAGAATTTGGATTGCAAACAAGATTAATAGAATAGAGGAAGAGTTTGAATTAGAAATTCCAGGAGCATTTCAAAAGTGTTTCAAGAATTAAACAAATTCAAAGACAAAATCACCAATTATTTTGACACATTGAGATAAGAATTTGCAGCCCTCAGTGATCTGAAAAACACAGTAGAATCTCTCAGTAACAGAATGGAGCAAGAAGAAGAAAGGATTTCTGACATTGAAGACAAAGCTTTAGAATGCTCCCAAACTCTCAAAGAGGAAGAGAAATGAAGAGCAAAATGCCGCGGACCGCCCTGTCGGTGGGCTCCAGTCCGAGGGAAAGTAGGGAGAAGGAACGAGGAAGGTTGAGAGATCGGCGAAGGAAGGACAGACTGACACACTACGGGTGAAGTATGCAGCTGTAAATTTACTGGGTACACATGTTGGTATTTATAAATTTTTACAGAGCTTGCAATCTTTCTGCTTACGTGTGCGGGTTATCTTTGTGTTTGTAAGTGTGATTTATCATGCATTGTTATGTCTTAAGGTTCTGCTTCCCGGAGGGTAGCGGTTATTAGTCAACTCTGCCCGTTTCCTCCTATCTCAGGAATGTTACCGCCTCCAACTCTTTTCTTAGTTTCTTATTATCTTTTTAGAACAGCTTGATATCTTCTTTATGTTAATGCTTGACTAATTTTACATTTACTATTTGATTTTATTGTTATTGATAATTATAATTTTGATTTAGAGTAAATTTCTTGACAAGTATTAGTTTTTCTATTGATTTTTATTATGCGTGACAGTTGGTGAAGTAAGATGTTCTGAACAGGACTTCATGGTGGGTGGATGTGTTTCAGTGACTTTGTAACTTATGTAGATAATTTGTATTTCGTGTCCTTAAGCTTATCGTCTTAGCTCACTGGTATTTATGGTGGGAAAACATCTTTATGTGCTCATTGTTGGTGCCACTGAGTCTAATAGCTCATGAGGTGGCGTTATATCTGGATTAACAGTGTATTGTGTTCATTCTTAAGAAAGTACATATTGATAGTTTATCAGAACAAACAGACTTCTGGTACAGGATGACAAACACATGAGTAGACGCCACAATCTTTAAATTTAAGCGGGTAACTGAGCATGCTAGGCAACATTTCTGATGCTGTGCATACTGGGGGCGCTGGGGGCAAAGCTCCGGGGAGCACAAACCACCTTCCCGTCGTTCTATAACGCGGACAGCACTGCCTCACTACGGCTATATGCCGTGGGCGCGGCAGCAAAAACAGATCATTCTCTCAGAGAGCTCTGGGATAATTCTAGGAAAACTAATATTTGCCTCATAGTAATACCTGAAGGCAACAAAGTGGCTACACAAGACACAGAGGCTCTTCTTTATGAGCTTCTGAAAGAGAACGTTCCAGACATGCCAAGAGATTCTGAAATTCAGATAGCAGACAGTTTCAGTACCCCAGCACAACTCAACCTGAGTAAGACATCCCCCAGGCACATCATAATTAACTTCACTAAAGTTAATAAAATGAGAAATTGTGAAAGCAGCCAGACGTAAGAAAGCCATAACCTTCAAGGGGAAGAATATGAGAATGACTGCAGATCTCTCCACTGAAACCTTTCATGACAGAAGAGGGTGGTCATCAACTTTTAATCTCCTAAAACAAAATACCTTTTAACCCAGGGTCCTATATCCAGCGAAACTGAGTTTCATTTATGATTGAGAAATTAAATACTTTAATGAAATTCACATGTTGAAGAAATTTGCCATAACTAAACCTGCTCACCAGGATATTCTGAGACCTATCCTCCATAATGACCAGCACAATCCTCCACCACAAAAGTAAACTCACTCAGAAAAGTTTGATCAAACTCCAACTTCCACAGTGGTGAAAGGATTAAATGTGTCCACTGGAAATTTAAAAACTCAATAACAAAATTCTACCAGGCTTATCAATATTCTCAATTAATGAGAATGGCTTAAACAATCCTCTAAATAGGCACAGGTTGGCTGACTGGATACAAAAACTCAAGCCAGATATCTGCTGCATACAAGAATCTCATCATACCTTAAAAAATAAATATAGACTCAGGGTGAAGGGATGGTCATCTATATTTCAGGCAAATGGAAATAAGAATAAAGCAGGTGTTGCAATTCTATTTGAAGATACAATAGGCTTTTTTTTAATTTTTAATTTATTTTTGTTGTTAAATCATGTCTGTGTACATTAGTGCAATCAGGGGGTACAATGTGCTGGTTTCATATACAATCTGAAATATTATCATCAAACTGTTCAACGTAGCCTTCATGGCATTTTCTTAGTTACTGTATGTAGGCATTTGTATTCTGCATTTAGTAAGTTTCACCTGTACCCATTCTAAGATGCACCATAGGTGTGGGCCCACCAATTCCTCTCACTCAACCATAACCTCCCCACTCCCTTCCCTTTCTTTGGCCCTTTCCCCATAGTCTTGTGCTATAGTTGGTTTATAGCCTTCATGTGAAAGCTGTAATTTAGCTTCATAGTAGAGCTGAGTACATTGGATACTTTTTCTTCCATTCCTGAGATACTTTGCTAAGAAGAGTATATTCCAGCTCCATCGTGTAAACATGAAAGAGGTAAAGTCTCCATCTTTCTTTAAGGCTGTATAATATTCCATGGTACACATGTACCACAATTTGCTAGTCCATTCGTGGGTCAATGGTCACTTGGGCTTCTTCCGTTACTTAGGAACCAGGCAAGGTAGCCCATTGTCTCCACTGCTCTTTAACATTGGAATAAAAGTTTTAGCCACCACAATCAGGGAAGAAAGTGCCATCAAGTGTATCCATATAGGGTCAGAAGAGATCAAACTTTTACTCTTTGCAGATCATGTGATTGTATATCTGGAAAACACCAGGGATTCTACTACAAAACTCTAAGAAGTGATCAAGGAATACAGCAGTGTCTCAGGTTACAAAATCAACGCTCATAAATTGGTAGCCTGTATATATACCAACAATAGTCAAGGACTATTTTATTCACAGTAGTGCCAAAGAAGATAAAATATTTGGGAGTTTATCTAACAAGGGATGTGAAAGATCTCTATAAAGAGAACTATGAACCTCTGAGAAAAGAAATAGCTGAAGACATAACAAATGGAAAAACATACAATGCTCATGGCTGGGAAGAATCAACATTGTTAAAATATTCATACTACCAAAAGCAATATACAATTTCAATGCAATCCCTATTAAAGCTCCACTGTCATACTTCAAAGATCTCAAAAACAAAACAAAACAAAACATCATTTTATATAGAATTAGAAAAAGTCTTGAATAGCCAAGACATTACTCAGAAATAAAAACAAAGCAGGAGGAATCATGCTACCAGACCGCAGACTATACTATAAATCAATAATGATCAAAACAGCATGGTACTGCCACAAAAACAGAGAAGAAGATGTATGGGACAGAATAGAGAGCCAAGAGATGAACTCAGCTACTTACTGTTATTTGATCTTTGACAAGCCAATTAAAAACATTCAGTGGGGAAAAGATTCCCTATTTAACAAATGGTGCTGGGTGAACTGGCTGGCAACCTGTAGAAGACTGAAACTGGACCCACACCTTTCACCATTAACTAAGATAGATTTTCACTGGATTAAAGATTTAAACTTAAGACATGAAACTATAAAAATACTAGAAGAAAGTGCAGGGAAAACTCTTGAAGAAATCAGCCTGGGCGAATATTTTATGAGGAAGACACCCTGGGCAATTGAAGCAGCATCAAAAATATGCTACTGGGACCTGATCAAACTAAAAAGCTTCTTCACAGCCAAGAACACAGTAAGTAAAGCAAGCAGACAGCCCTCAGAATTGGAGAAGATATTTGCAGGTTATTTGTCCAACAAAGGTTTAATAACCAGAATCCACAGAGAACTCAAACGTATTAGCAAGAAAAGAACAAGTGATCCCATTGCAGGCTGGACAAGGGACTTAAAAAGAAACTTCTCTGAAGAAGACAGGTGCACAGCCTACAGACATATGAAAAAATGCTCATCATCCTTAATCATCAGAGAAATGCAAATCGAAACTACTTTGAGATATCATCTAACTCCAGTAAGATTAGCCCATATCACAAAATTCCCCCCAAACCAGAGATGTGGGAGTGGATGTGGAGAAAAGGGAACACTTCTGCACTGCTGGTGGGAATGCAAACTAATACGTTCCTTTTGGAAAGATGTTTGAAGAACACTTAGAGATCTAAAAATAGACCTGCCATTCGATCCTACAATTCCTCTACTAGGTATATACCAGAAGACCAAAAATCACATTATAACAAAGATATTTGTACCATAATGTTTATTGTAGCCCAATTCATAATTGCTAAATCATGGAAGAAGTCCCAGTGCCCATTGACCCGCGAATGGATTAATAAATTGTGGTATATGTACACCATGGAATATTATGCAGCCTTAAAGAAAGATGGAGACTTTACCTCTTTCATGTTTACATGGATGGAGCTGGAACATATTCTTCTTAGCAAAGTATCTCAAGAATGGAAGAAAAAGTATCCAATGTACTCAGCCCTACTATGAAACCAATTTATAGCTTTCATATGAAAGGTATAACCCAATTATAACCTAAGAATATTGGGAAAGGGGAAAGGGTGGGGAGAGGTTTGGGGAGGGTGGGTGGAGGGAGGCTAATTGGTGGCACCACACCTACGATGCATCTTACAAGGATACATGTGAAACTTAGTAAATGTAGAATATAAATGTTTGAGCACAATAACTAAGAAAATGCCATGAAGGCTATGTTAACCAGTGTGATGAAAATATGTCAAATTATATATAAAACCAGTGTATGGTGCCCCATGATTGCATTAATGTATACAGCCATGATTTAATAATAAAAAAAAAATCTCCTGTGGCTCTGCACTGTGAAGCTGGAAACTCATTCATTAACTCAGCAAATATTTATGCAGAGCTTTGCATGTGCCAAGAATGGTTTAAGGCAGTAGGGACATAGAACAAAATGGATAATGTCACAGCACTCTATAAAGCTTGAATTCTAGTGGGGTAGGCAGACAATAATTTAATAAATATATAATTTGCCATGTGTGGGTAAGAGACATAGAGACAAATGAAAACAGGTATTAGGGTATCAGAAGTACTGAGGAGTTTTTGTCATTTTAATAAAGAGTGGTTAGGGAAGGCTTCTCTAAGCAAAGTGGAATGAGGTGAGGGAAAGAACCATGTGTCTATCTGGATAAAGAGTGCCTCAGGTAGAGAGAATATTTAGCACAAAAGCCCTAAACTGGGAATGTTCCTGATGTGTTCAAGGTGATTGTATTAGTTGTCTATTGCTGTGTAATGTTAGCCCAAAACCTAGTGGCTTAAGACAAAAATTTGTTATATCACAGTACCTGTAGGTCAACAGTCTAGGTATGACTCAAAGTATACTCAAGGCTTCACTCCATTTCTCTGATTTCTTTTATAGCAAAACTCCTAAAAAAATAAATATCTGTACACACAAGCTGTGTCTTCCATTATCTTTGTACAAACTCCAACCACATGCTTATTACCACCCTTTTGATTACCACCAATGTTTTCTGACATTGATAAAAGGTATGACTTAATTGGGTATGTCTGTCTTCCAAGGCTGCAATCGAAGTGTTAGCTAGGCTGCAGACATCTCAAGGCTTGCTTAAAGAGGATCTACTTCTTAACTTACTAATACATCTACTGGCAGGATTGAGCTCCCATAGGATGTTGGCCTGAAGGCCTTGGTTACTTACTGGCTGTTGGTCAGAGGCAGCCCTTGGTTGATTTGCTGTCCATGAAGAAGCTCACAATGGGGCACCAGGCTCCCTTCAGAGCAAGAAAGCAAGAGTAAGATGGAATTTTTGAAACTCAATTTCTGAAATGACATTCCATCACTTGCCATATTCTATTGTTAGAAGCAAGTCACCATATCTAGTCTACACTCAAGGAGAAGGGATTACACAAGGTTGTGCATACCAGGAGATGTGGATTATAGAGTCCCATTTCATAAAGACAGCTTACCACAGAGGCCACTGTAGCTGAAGCAAAAGGAAGATAGATTAGAAATGAGGTCAGAGAGGTAGAGGAAGGATGAGAGCATGTACAGTCTTATAAGCCCTTGTATGGATCTAATTTTAAAGGAATCACTCTGATTCAGGGAGAATGGACTACAAGAGAACAAAAGTGAAGCAGGAAGAACATGTAAGGGACTATTGCAATAACCCAGGTGAAATATGAGGGTGATTTGGACACCAGTAGTAGCAATGAAGGTTGAATATTCTGGATATTTTTTGGATATCCAAAGAAAGGATTCAAGGCTGAGTCCAAAGTTGTTGACCTGAGCAACTGGATGAATAAAATAAGTATTAATTAAGATGGGAATTCTGTCAGAGAAGCATGTTTTGGAGAGAAAATCAAGATTTTGATTTTGGACATAGTAATTTTAAGATGCTCATTAGATAATGTTAAATAGGAAGCCAGATATATGAATCTGTTGCTCAGGGAAAAGTCCAGGCTATATATATACACACATACACACACACACACATATATCTATCTATCTATCTATCTAGATATCTATAGATAGATAGCCTATTATATAGTCAGCATATATATCTATATATATAGATATAGATATATAGCCTATTATATATATATTCAGCATCATCAGCATATATATTTTATATAAATAAATATATAATATATATTTACATATATATAAATTCGGGCATCATCAGCATAAAAATAGTATCGATGCCATGAAAATGGATAAGATCATCATTGTACACAAAGATGGAGGTCTTAAAACTGAACTGTGGAACACTTCAGTTGGAAGTTGCAAACAGCCAGCAAAAGAGACTGAGAAGTAGCCTCTGAGGTAAGAGGAAAACCAGAAAGAATTTCCTGAGATATCAGCATGCATTTGAAGTAGACATGTTATTCTTGCAGCTCACAAAGCAGTGTGCCTTGAGGATGTAATGACAAAACTGAAAAGCTAATGTAAGTAAGCTGATTCTGCTCAGCCTTCTCAGCAGAGGTTGAAACTTGGATAACTCTAGTTCTAAAATAAGAGAGAGAGATAATGAATGTACACACACACACACACACACACACACACACACACACACACACTGAATTTGAATACACTTCCCAGTTTGCCATAGGCCTCAACAATCACTATTGCTATTGTATACTTGAACCAATTCACATATCAAAATCCAATATAAGATTTATGAAGGTATTTGAATGTGAGAGGCAGATAGTTGACATTGTTTAAAATAGTTCACATTTCTAGATGTTATCCCATTTACTTCACTATAATAGAAACCAAAACCACAAATAATCCTTTTCAAAAAAATATTAGCCAAGGCAGTTTTCTAACATTGATAAAATGAAATACTGTATACTTCTGGAAAAAAAAGCCATAATATTAATATAGCTTATATTTATATAGTATTTTAGCAGCATTTTGTTATTTAAATCCTGCGTAACCATGTGATGTATGGCAATCACTTTAGAGATAAGGTAAATGAAGTTCAGAGAGCTTAAGCAGCTTGTTTAATGTTATACAGTAAGCAAAAGACTCAGTTGGGTCTTCAACTTGCTTTATGGTCAATTTTAATTTCTAGATACAATTGATTATGGTGGTTGGGAGAAAGGTCAGCCTCATCAGGGGCTGTAAGAACAAACTGTGAGAAGGGGCTTGAGAAGGTACAGGCAAATCAACAGCTCTTGTTAGTGGGTATCCCTCAGCCATGACCCCTGAGCCTCTCCCTTACTCCATTGTGGCCTTGGCATAACTCAGTAGAATCCCAAAGACTGCTAATAATTTGAAAACCACAAGACTATAGGATTAAACACACATAGAAGTTAAGATAGGGCTCAAAACCTTATGCCAGGGAGTGGATCTGGGGGAAGGAAGAGTGTGAGCAGCCTGAAATAGAAGAAACTCATCTATGTATTGAAGGAAAACGTGGCATGACCAGGAGTCAAACCCATACAAGTGATTGAATCATAGCTCCCACAAAGAGAGAAAGTTAAGGTAAATGGTACCTTCAAGATTTCAAGACTAGGCAGACAGAAAGAAGGAAGAAAGGCATCCTGGAAAGGTGAGAACGGCAGGTAATTAGAGGTTAGAAACCAGAAGATTTCCTAGGAACTAAGGAACAGATAGAAACAAGTAGGAAGTGGTGGGCAGAGATATAGGCAGAGGGAAAGGAAGAGAGAGGAGGAAATAAAAAGGAAGAGAAGTGAGGTGCTGACCTCAGGTTGAGAACTTACGTATTAATAAATAAATAAATAAAGGATTGACTACAGAAACAAATACCCTAATAGGATAGCAGTTAAATGACTGAGGGTATAAAAAAACCCGACCTATTATTTCTTACATCAGAATATGCCAGTTCCCATAAAATATCAAGTCCCATAAGGTTCTAAGGGAAAAAAATGTCTTTGGAATAAAACTGTTTCTTGTGAGGTACAAGACAAAATAGGGTTAAATAAATGAAACATGCTAAGGAACGTCTAATGTAGAAAGGAACCATCTGGCAAAATCTCCACAATGCCCACACTGCCTTCTCTCTCAATGTCCTTCCCTAGGGGGCTTGAAACAGCTGTGTTGAGAGATACTAGACCCTCAGTTTTCACATTCATATCAAAAGTGAAACCCAAAATGTCTGCACTGCTGCTGATTAAAGAGCATTTGGATGGCTCAATGTTGAAAAGATTCATTGCACACTGGACTCTTTTGCTTTGGAACACCCAACTTGTCATGCATTTTTCCCCACACTGCTACTTGGCTCAGCTTTTAGTTTCACATTTCCTTGCTTTATTGCTATATTGTTTCCATTTGCAATAACTATAGAATTTCAAGGAAATGGCTTTTACACATTTTATCAAGATAGTATTTCTGTACTGTTCAGTAGGGCAAAAGAAGAACAGCTTTAGGGTCAGTGATAGCTGTCTGAAAATTTGTCACTTAGATGGGCAAGTTAACCCATCCAAATTAACCCATCCAACCTGTTAGACCTCAGTTTCATTACTTGTAAAATGGGAGTAATCATAGTCATCTTGCGTGGTTGCTGTGAATGACAAATGATGGACAGAAGATAAAGCAACTGTTATGATGTCAATGCATAGTCTTTACAAAGTTAAGTGGTAGTTGTTTTTATTGTTACTATTATTCACTTCTCCTACTAAAAATATGTCTTCCAACCTGTTGCAAAAATTTTTGTGTGTACTAAAAATTGTTCTTAGAACATAATTTCTTATAGTTCACACTTTTCAAATTTGTAGAGGCCTTTGGAGATTATGTTGAATCATATTATAAGGCCACCATAGGTATGGGAAGGTAAATGGGAAGGATGCATGGTTCAGAGATCCCCAGTCTTACCTCTGTTTTAACAAGAGAAACTCATTTGTACAAGAAAAGCATGGAAGTTTTGTGCTAGGACTAAGGGAAAAAAACATTTCAGGGTCGAGCGATTAATCAACAATCACAAATGCTGGGAACATTCAAACAGTCTCAGTGGAAAATGTAAAGAAAATGTGGAGCTTCAAAAGTTCATTGGCCTTTGTAGTGGAGGTGAGGATCTAAGACAGCTGTGATTTTGTAGTCAAGGCCTAGTGTGTTTGGGGCAGGGGCTCAAGTGTCTGGCTAATGGGATGCATGAAAACCATCTATTAGGAGACATAGATAGGGTCAAGAAAACAGGATGGGTTGGCACCTGTGGCTCAGTGGGTAGGGTGCCGGCCCCATATACTGAGGGTGGCGAGTTCAAACCTGACCCTGGCCAGCTAAAACAGCAATGAGAATTGCAACAAAAAATAGCCGGGCATTGTGGCAGGTGCCTGTAGTCCCAGCTACTTGGGAGGCTGAGGCAAGAGAATTGCTTAAGCCTAAGAGTTGGAAGTTGCTGTGAGCTGTGATGCCACAGCACTCTACCAAGGGTGACAAAGTGTGACTCTATTTCAACAACAAAAAACAAAGAAAGAAAGCAAAAGAAAACAGGGATGTAAGACAACCTATTCCTTGTGGGGATCAAGGCCCTTTGCTTTTTCTCATTTACCTGAAGAGCAAAATTAAATGTTTTAAAGTGTCCAAAAGATTTGTTAATTAAAGGAAAAAATTATGGTATAATGTCATACTAAAGCAACTAGAAGACTATGCAAACTTGCTGGTAAATCAGATAGGTCAGGGATCAAGTAAGTTCTTAAACATTAGCTAAATCATGCTACTTCAAGTCACAGTGGAAAGTGGTTAGGACCAGGTACATTATCAAGGGCAGTGATCAAGATATGAGACTATTAAAATGAGACAGTAGAAATCATGTTTTTGGATAAAGGGGAAGGTCACCCAGAGAGCAGCTCAGTGAAGAGTAGGAATAGAAAGCAAACAATTAGGTTAGATATCCTCATCCCTAAGAACCTCCGTGATGCTGCAATGTTATTTTCTGCCTAGTAAAGACACTATGAAACATTATTTTTGAAAAAAAAATTTCTTAGATGTGATCATGCCTTCATAAAGTATGTAGTACACTGGAAATAATAGGATAGGATCTAAGAATCTAAAGACTAGGACATGAAATATGCTGGAAACTTAAAGAGTTTGCCTTCTAGGCATCCAGTGCTACTTTGCTGCCCAACTCTGCTATCAATTGGAAAGAACCTTACATATTTTGACATACTGGCTGCTATGATACTGCAAGGGGATCCTACATTTTAACATTCAGCCTTTAACATTTAACATTTAACCCTACAAATCCATCAGGTTCTGACTTTTAAAAAAATATGTAGTGCATTTTCTCTTTATTGTTCAGATTGGGTTATTTGTGTTGTTTGATCCTTATATTTGCTGATTATTCATTCTTTCCCCACAATTTTTTTGAGCCTATCCACTGTGTATTTTATTTAGGTTATTGTATTTTTCAGTTAATAAAATTTCCACTTGGTTCTTCTTTAAAAAAAAAAAAACATTCAAATGACAAAATTTCTAGAATCAATGATAAGTCAGTGGACTTTGTATAATACTATAATACCCACTATACTTGCTGGTGTTTTTTAAAGAGTGGCCTACTGACCAGCTACATTGAACTCACTTCAAGGGCTGTCTTAAAAATGTGGACTTAAAGGCAATCTGCTAGATTGGCTGTTTTAGAATATCTGAGGGCAAGACCTGGGAATTTGTATTTTAATATACCTATCAGGTGATATTTATCCACAGGTTTGAGAACTACTGACACATGAAGTCACCTATTCAGTTTCTTCATTCAGGCTGGTAGATGTGATAGATGTGAACAGATTAAATAGAGTCCTTTCCTGTGTTGGATAGCATACACATGTGATATTCTAAATACAGAATCACTCATTTAACCCAAAAGTGAGTGAATATAGGTTAGCTGCTACTGAATGATGCTTGATGCTTCTTAACAATATTCACATACTTGTGATTCCCATTTTTACTTTTGTTTAAATATGTTCTGACTACAGAGGTCAAGGGGGTGGTTTTATTTTTAATTGTCTGTTTTTGGCAGATTTAAGGTTCATTCACTGTAGCTCCCATAAGCACAGGCAGCATACCAGTTACACCTTATTTTTATGAGATGCAATGAGGGAGAAGCTAAGGAAATTAACTATAAAACCCTTTTCCTCCATAATCATATTATCTGAAATTTTGGAAAATATTTGACAGAAAGTATCTAAATCATACTCAAACAGTAAATAATGGAAACATTGACCTCTAATGGCTAGAATTGATCTCAAAATGGTGGACAAGAATAAAAATTGCCCTTATCCTAAAGATGATTTAGGGATGGAGTTCTGACCTTTCTTCATTCTGCGAAAGTGACATTATTAAAGATCCAGTGAATTATGTCTCTACTGTTGTGAAATATTGGTATATGTTCTACGATGTTTTCTTTTGTCCAAAGAAAGTCTTTGATCCTTTAATTTGGTGCTCCATGAAGTCTAATAGGCAGGCTAACAAAAAGTACAAACATTATGAAATGCTAAGGAGCAGAACCCAGGCAGAAATAATGGAATGTTTCCAGAAAAAAAGTAAAAAAGCCACCAAAGTCCATTTTACTTTGGCTATATCCTTAGAAATATGACCAAGCATCTTCCTAAAACTTGCTGGAGTGGGGGTTGGAGGGGATGGAAGAGGTTAGGCTGCTATTTTGAAGAGGTATTTTGGCAAATGAATCAGTGGACAAATATTTACTGGATGCCCCTAGTATATCCAGTATAGTGGCAGATGCTATAGTTAGATCACCACAATTTATTCCTTCTTGATTTTTTTTCCTTGAAGAGAAAGACACAATGCAGACATTGGTTTGCCTATATGACAATTAATCAAATATTCAATGGTTTCAACCATTCAGTCAAATTGGATTTTTGGCATTTATTAAAACCATCTCCACCCTTTTTCACTCACTACTTTCAGTTAGTTGAATTTAACCAGTCCATGTTCTTATTTCTGTCAGCTTGATATGTACTTATAGACATAGTCTTTAATATTTTGAAGAAAGCCTTTAACAAAATATCCCAATGTATCCAACTTCAATTGAATTTCTTCAGTCACTCCCAACAAACAAAATTGGAAACAGGAAAAACCTTGCCTTGGCTCATTCAATTCAAGAACTGAACTCCCAGAAAATATCAACCTTTATCTAGCCTCATATTTTATCAGGGTTGATAAAACACAGTGTGATAGGATCATTTTGAGCACTGATCAAGTGTCAGAAGGTGCTCTTTATTGCTATTGAGATTTCAGGGCAGAACAGAAGCTAATAGTCTGTTAGTTATCTTGAGGTAGGTGTGACTTCAGGGTCATAGATAAATAAAGATGATTACCATCTGTATTATCCAGACACAATACAGTCTCTCAACTTGGCAAATTCCCATAATGCCCATCCAACAAGATTTTATTACAGGTCAGTAAATAAGAGGGAAGGAGAACAATTATAACTGGTGTTCTGAGGTGGAAGGAAAGGAACATGCTGCATTTAATTGTGCCATGATTGTTGTGTTTGGCTTCAGGTTGCCATTCAGTTAATCCTAATTTGTTTCTAAAGCAAGTTTTAGGGCTCCTTTTATAACTGACTCTTCAATCCAGCTCCTAAAATGGCATTTCAGTGTTTAATGAACTTAGTACAGTGGTCTCCTATGAGGTAATGGCAATAAAGTTAAAAGGAGGGAATAATGAATCACAAGCTTTGTTCATGGGCCATGATTTTTTTCAGGTCTTAGCCTTAAGATGCTAATTAATGGGAACCTCATCAATCAGCTAGGTAGGTAGACAGTTGCTTGCTTGTTCTGCCCATAGAAGTACCTAGCTTAGCACTTCTGTAGTGTGATGGCACTTGGAGTTAATATCAATCTGACTACCATGCATGCCTGTTTATTTATTTCTTCTGGTGGAATAAACAGGGAGAACAACCAAATATGAATATAGGATGGAGAGAAAGGAGGTATAGTAAAAAATAATGAGCCTTACCACCATCAGGTCAAGGTCAAAATTATAGCTGATATGTACGGTAGGAACATGTGGAGAGGTTGGAAACTGGTATGACCATGGCAATAAGTTTGAGAAAACCTACACATGGCCTATTATCTTGGAACACTGGGTACCTACAAATATAATCTTTAAAGAAAAAAAAGGAATGTGGCATAATGACTTCAGCACTATATTTTCACCTTCGGTCTTGGCCACTACTACTAGAAAACCCAGAGGGTGGTGGCCCAGTTAGCAGTGCTCTCCATCAGTGGGAATATTAAAGGGAGAAAATAATTTTTGTGCTCTCATTGTAGACCCATAATTGTGTTATACACAGTAGGGATTTGGGGGACAAAATAATAAGAAAGACAGGATTCTTGGTACAATTAGCTTTTAGTGTAATGTGATGGAGAGTAGAGTGCTTTATATACATAGAGAGCAATGCACAAAATCATTTACTTTTAGAACCTGAAGGACCCTTTAAAAGCGTCTAATTCTAACTATATTCTGATGCTTAAATATTCCTAAGCCATACCAGTAAAGTTTATTGTATTTGTTTGACTACCTATAGCAATAGGGATCTCATTAATTCTAGAAGTTATCCACTTGGTATTCAGACAGCTAACTTTTAGAAGATAGTTGCTTATGTAAGACCTAAATCTATTTTCCAGGAGTAACCACCAAATTCTTTTCCTTGAGAGCACTCCTCACAAGTATGCTCTGTGTTGTTATGATATATATATATATATATACACACACACACACACATACACACATATCTACCCTGTTTCCCTGAAAATAAGACAGTGTCTTATTTTAAGGTGTGCTCCCAAAGATGTGCTAGGTCTTATTTTCAGGGGACATCTTATCTTCCCTGTGAGTAGGTCTTATTTTTGGAGGATGTCTTATTTTCGGGGAAACAGGTTATCTTTCTCTCTCTCTCTCCCCCCATGGTTCCTGGCTCATAACTCCCATTGTCCTTGTTATAATGCTAGGGTGCTTTAGGCCTCCAGAGATAAAATCTCTTTCTCTATCTCTCTCTTGACTTTCTCCTTTCCTCCTTTTACCTGCCTAAGGCAGGATTCTAATGTTATTGTGGGTCTTATTGTGGAGATGGTTCTGCCCTATATTCTAGATGAAGTAGTGCTGCACAGACAGGCTAGGGAAAATATGAACAGATAGGCCTTGCTGGGTTTGGATCATGTACTTTTTGTTCAATCACATTTCTATGCCATTATCATTCATGCCTATATAATGAAACCTCCATAAAAACTCAAGAAGTGTGGGTTCCAAGAGTTTCCAGATAGCTGGACATGTGAAGGTTCCTGGAAGGTGGTGTGCCTGTGGAGAACAGTGTGCCTGTGGAGGGCATGGAAGCTCCTTGCCCCTTCTTCTATACCTCATCCTATCTTACCCTATGCATCTTTTCATCTTCATTGTTTGTAATGTCTGTTATGATAAATTGGTAAACTAAGTGTTTCCCCGAGTTCTATGAGTCACTCCAGCAAATAAGTCAAGCAGAAAGAGAGAGGGAGTTGTGGGAACCTCAATTTGAAGCCAGTGTATCAGAAACTCTGGAGGGCCATGCTTGCAACTGGTGTCTGGTGTTAGGGGCATCTTGGGGACTGAACCTTCACCCTATATGATCTGATATTGTCTCTAGGTGGAAGTATTAGAATTGGAGGATGCTTAACTGATATCTACTGTTTGGTGTGTATAAAAAAAAATGTGGTTACAGAAGTCCTTAGAGGAAAGCAGGGTTTGGAGTGTTTTTTTCATAATATAGCAGCCATGCATCATGAAATCTCTTTTCTCTTTTTTAAAAAATACCTTGTTCCTTTAACAATTCTCCTATAAGGCAATGCATAATTAAGCACAAAATTATGTGACACAAGTAGTCATTAATATAGAAGTTCAGAAGAAGAAAAAGAGCTAAGAAAATCAGTTGTCAAGAAAAATGCAGAGGTGGTGCTGAAATTATTTTCCTGTATGTTTTCTGTCTCTTTCACTAGAATGTAAGTTCCATGAGTGCAAAGACTTTGTCTTATTTATCACTATGGCCCCAGAACTGGGGGACTATACTTCGTAAAAGCAGGAGCTCACTAAAAATGGAATGATTTAGAGAAAATAATCTGAATAAAGTCTCTCATCTATCTTATCAGGAAATGAACCATAAATTTAAAACCACTGTCTAAAAAGATATTTTCTGGTACAGGCTTGCTGTATACAGTGAATTAAAGATTCACTTTTCCTGGATGTTAGGGCTGCTTTTCTCTTTTCAGCATCAAAAATGTTATGAACGCAGGAGGTAGCTCCTGCAATGGAGATTCTTTTTCTCTTCTCCAAATTTATAACTTACTAGGCACTGACCCTGTACTCAATCAAGGGAGACTCTTGCCCAGAGGATTTTTTCATTGTCTAATCTTGATATTGTTGATTAATTTTTGCTATTAACAGGGTCAATAGATACCCACAGGTGCTACTGTAATATTTTGTCACAGTCTGTGGTCTCTAAGATTATTTTGAAGTTCATTCACAGAATAGCTCAAGGTGGCCACTCTGTTCCCACTGTGTTTCAATTTTTGTTACTCTTCTCAATCGTTTTTGAATGAAAAAGATACAAATCCTTTTTGTTTTGCACACAGGGCTCCCTCCCACTGAGCACAAACTAATTGCTGCATTTACCTAGACAGTGTCTGCTGCTGCAGTTATAAAGACTATTAGTGCTCACTGAGAAGTCATTCTGAGTAATACATTAGGCCAAATTCTACCTCTCAGTTGATTTAGGAATGTCCTCCCCTTTGTTGTAGATAATTAATATTATTTGATGGATCTGCAAAACATTCTAAACTGGCCAATAAAGAGACAGAAAGAACAATTAATTTATACTTGTGGTAGGTCTTCTGGGTAAGACTTGCTGGGTCTTGTACAATGCTGGTGTTTAGACAATGATTAATTAAAAGAACATAAAATATATCCAGTGGAACAACCCCCTCCTGCTTCTTTAATGTTCCATAGTTTTGGGAGGATTGGACAATTTCACTGTGTGCCCTTCCCATCATAAATAAGCTTTCCAAAGTCAGGTCTTAGTCTCTGTGGGGAATCTTCTGGTTCCCATGAAGAGAGACTGAGATATTTACATAAATAAAGGTCTCACAAGCATAATTGAACCTTAGGAGGTTCTGTAGCAGTAAAGAGAAGATGGATTAGGTAGACAGGATTAGGTAGAGATTGGGTCTAGGAAAGAAGTAGATTTGCATGCAAGTAGCCGGATTGATTTCATTGTACCTTCTAAATACCAAGCTAATGTTTCTCAGTCTTTACCTTTCAGTACACCACAGAAATGAGCCACAGCAAAATGTTATTGATCCAAATGCTTGGTCATTTTTGATCTACCTCATCATACAATCAAAATAGGTTAAGAAAAATTGATGAAATCATACATGTCTTTGATTCCTTCCCACTGTCCTTTGGGTGTGATTTCTACATTCATGGTTGTCTTCCTTATTGCTTAGTACTCTCAGTTGTCTCTAAGATACCTCAGAATATCTAACACACACACACACACACCCCTTGTAGCTGTGCTTACAACCTAGATTTTTCTATTTACAAATTTCGCTTTTCCATTGTACTTTTATTAAATCACGCAATAACTTATAAAAACTGATCTATGTCAATGCTGATAACGAGTTAGTGCATTTGTCTTCCATGTATTGGTATTTTATTGCATGTCATCCATATTGCCTTATAAAAAAACAATGCTAATGACAGAAGTTTAGGAGCTCTGTTAGGTTAGAGATGGGGAATATCTTTAGTTTGATGGGACATTCTAGTACTCTGACCTACCACAGTTTTTAGGCTGCCAGAGGCTCCAGCTATAGATGAAGCCAGATCACATCATGTCCATAATATCTTTAAGAAGATTATATCATGGGACTCCCTAAAAGTAACTCAACAGAAAATAAATCATGGAGAGTGCATTAGTTAATTTTATGTGTCAACTTGACTTGGGCATGTGGTGCCCAGACATTTGGCAAAATGTTATTCTGAGAGTGTGTGTAAGGGTGTTTATGGATGAGATTAAAATTTGAATCCATAGTCTGAATAAAGCAAATTGGCTGCTCTAATGTGGGTAGACCTCATCCAATTAATTGAGCACTTGAATACCAAAAGAAGGCTGAGTCACAGGGAAATTCTCCTGACTGTCTATGTGACCTGAGATATTGGTCCTTTCTGACCTGTAGACTCAACCTGAAACATTAGCTCTTCTTGGGTCTTGCGATTGTCAGCTTTTGGACCGTAACTTATGCCATGAATTCTCCTGGTTCTCAAGCCTTCAGATGCTGACTAAAGCTACATATTGGATCTGCTGGCCAGTTCCTTATATTAATCCATCAATCAATCTCTCTCTATCGCTCTCTCTTTCTCTGTATACATATGTATAATACACATACATGTATTTCCTGTTGGTTATGTTCTCTAGAGAACATTAACAAATACAGAGAGTTTACTCTTTTTTCAATAAATGTTAATTGTGTATAATAAGAATTCAGTAAAAATATTTTTTCAGTACTTCCTATATACCATAGTTATTTAAATTCAGATCAAATTGGCTGATCAATTTAGGCAAATACTAAGTGATTTAGTCAAATTTCTGAACTGTATAGTGTAACAACAAAGAAGTTCAGGCAAGATAGTAATTTTAACCAAACTATTATGCTTCTTAGTGTATATTAACTAATTTGAATCTTTCACAGCTGGCCAAGAGTCAAAACTAGAAAAGGAAAAACAGACAATCTTGTTCTATTGCATGTTGCTTTATTGAACTTTGAAAATATTGCCTTTTAACAAATTGAATGTCTGTGGCAACACTGGACAAAAGAAATCTATTAGTACCATTTTTCCAATAGCATCTTTTCACTTTGTATCTCTCTTAGTGTTACATTTTGGTTATTCTTACAATATTTCAAACAGTTTATTATTATTCTATATGTTACAGTGACTGTGATCAATTGTCTTTGATGTTAATATTGTAATTGTTTTGGGATACCACAACCTGTGCTCATGTAAAATGGTGAACTTAATTGGTATATGTTTTGTGTGTGCTGATTGCTCCACTGACCAGCCATTCCCCTGCCCTTCTCCCTATTTTCAGGCCTCCATTTTCTTTGAATCACAACAAATTGAAATTAGGCCAATTAATAACTCCATAATGAAATGGATTCTAAGTGTTCAAGTGAAAGGAAGAGTCACACACATCTTTCATTTTAAATGAAAAATTATAAGTGATTAAGCTTAATGAGGAAGAAATGTTGAAAGCCAAAATAGGCCTAAAACCAGGCCTCTTGTACCAAACTAAGTTGTGAATGCAAAGGAGAAGTTCTAGGAGGAAATTAAAAATGCTACTCCAGTGAACAAATCAAAGATAAGAAAGCAAAGCACCATTATTACAGATAGGGAGAAAGTTTGAGTGATTTGGATAGAAGATCAAACCAACCACAACATTCCCTTAAGTCAATGCCTAATTAGAGGTCCTAACTCTTTTCAATTCTGTGAAAGCTGAGATAGGTGAGAAAGTTACAGAAAGAAGTTTAAAGCTAGAAGAGATTAGTTCATGAGGTTAAAAACAGAAGCCATGCCTATAACATAAAAGTACAAGGTGAAGCAACAAGTGCTAATGTAGAAGCTGCAGCAAATCCTCCAAAAGATTTAACTAAGATGGTTGTGGAAGGGGGCTACACTAAACAGTACATTTTTCATATAGATGAAACAGTCTTCTATTGGAAGAAGATACCATCTAACACTTTTATAGATAGAAAGGAAAAGTCAATGCCTGGCTTCAAAGCTTCATAGGACAGATTTGTAACATGCAGATATCTGTCTTTTGAAGTTTTGAAGCCAGGCATTGAGGTTTCCTTTCTATCCATAAAAATCCTACCCTGGTTCCCCGAAAATAAGACATCCTCCGAAAATAAGACCTACTTACAGGAAAGATAAGACATCCTCTGAAAATAATACCTAGCACATCTTTGGGAACACACCTTAAAATAAGACACTGTCTTATTTTCAGGGAAACAGGGTAGATGGTATCTTCTTCCAATAGAAGGCTATTTCATCTACATGGGAAATCTGCTGTTTAGTGTAGCCATTCGGCTGACCCTTTTGTTAGGGGATAATGCAGTTGGTAAATTTTAGTTGAAGTCAATGCTTGTTTACCATACTGAAAATCTTTAAGGGCCCTTAAGAATTTTATGCCACCTCTACTCTGCTATGCTATATAAACAGAACAATAAAGCCTGGATGATAGTACATCTGTTTACATCATGGTTTACTTGATATTTTAAGCCTGCTCTTGAGACATATTACTCAGATAAAAGAGATTTCTTTCAAAATATTACTGCTTATTGACAATGCACCTGGTAACCCAAGAGCTCTAGTATATATGCACAAAGACATTAATGTTGTTTTCATGTCTGCTAACACAACATCCTTTTTGCAATCCATGAATTAAGGAGTAATTTCAACTTTCAAGTCCTATTATGAAAGAAATATATTTCATAAGACAATAGCTGCCATAGGTATTGATTCTTTTGATGAATCTGCACAAAGTCAACTGAAAACCCTCTGGAAAAGATTCACCATTTTAGGTGCCACTGAGATCTGTGAACCATGGGAGGAAGACAAAATATCAATATTAACACGAGTTTGGGAGAAGTTGATTCCAATGGTCATGAATAAATTTAAGGAGTTCAAGACTTCAGAGGAGGAAGTAATTGAAGATGCAGTTGAAATAGCAAGAGAACTAGAATTAGAAATGGTACCTGAAGATGTGACTAAATTGCTGTAGTCTCATAATAAAACTTAAACAAATAAGGAGTGGCTTCTTATGGATGAGCAAAGAAAGTGGTTTCTTGAGATGGAATCCATCCCTGGTTAAAATGTTGTAAGCATTGTAGAAATAAAAACAAAGAATTTAGAATATAGTTGACCCTGGATCAACACAAGTTTGAACTGTAAGGGTCCACTTATATACAGATTTATAAGCCTATGCAACATGAAGATGATGATAATGAAGACATTTATGAAGAATCACTTACACTGAATAAACAGTAAACATATTTTCATTACTTATGATTATCTTGATAGCATTTTATTTTCTCTTACATTATTGTAAGAATAAAGTAATAATACATGTAATATATAAAATATGTGAATTGATTATTATCAGTAAAGCTTCCAGTCAATAGTAGGATTCTAGTAATTAAGTTTCTGGAAAGTCAAAATTTATACACTGATATTTTATTGTGTGGAGGTCAACACCCCTAATCCCTGCATTGTTGAAGGGTCAGTTGTATTCCAGAAGCAGCATCAGGGTGTGAGAGAATTGACTCCAGTTTTTAAAGATCTACTGTGAGTAAAATGCTATCAAATCGTATCACATGCTACAGAGAAATCTTTTGTAAGAGGGAGAGTCAATCAATGTGACAAACATGATTGTTATTGTATTTTAAGAAATTGTCACAGCCACTCCAGTCTTTAGCAACCACCATCCTGATCAGTCAGGAGCCATCAACATTGAGGCAAGACTCTTCACTAGCAAAAGGTTCACAACATGTTAAAAGCTAGATGATTATTGGCATTTTTTAGCAATAAAGTATTTTTAATTAAGGTAAGTTTACTTTATTTTTATTTTTTTTATTAAATCATAGCTGTGTACATTAATGTGATCATGGGGCACTATACACTAGTTTCATAGACCGTTTGACTTTCAAAGATGATACTATTGCACATTTAATAGACTACAATATAGTGTAATTATAACTTCTATTAACACTTAGAAACCAGAAAAATTGTTTTACTTGTTTTATTGTGATATTCACTTTATTGTGGTAGTCTGGAGCTGAACTGCAACATCTTTCAGGTATGCCTGTAGTTTGAATGCTCCATGCCAGATAGGCTTTGTATAATTAAAGTAGAACAGAAAATACAACTTCATCTGGGGAGCAAAGGACAAGCTTGACTGATATGATTGATGAAGTAAAGCCATCAAAGTGGTTTTTCAGTCTATACCCAACTTTCATCAAACACTGGGTAAGTATAGTCCTCTAATTTTTATTCATTTTGGATTATTTGACTGAACATTTTGACTGAATTAATCAACTAATCTCATAGCCTTATAAGGATACACACTTAGAATTGACTGTACTTCTCAGCTTCTGTTTAATGAGGGACCTCAGATAGAGATAGCACATGCATATAGGGGGTCTCTGAATCTCTAAGATGGTCATGGGAAATTATTACATGATAGAACCAAATGGTGTAGCAACCATTCCCTCCGCTGTCATACTGGAAAAAGACCTGCTGCATGAAATCTACCCAGGAAAATAATATTATACAGTCAGGCTGGTTTGTTGGTCATAACTCACTGCCAATATAAAACCAAATATTCAAAGCAATGTATCAGAGAAAGTAATAAAAGAGAAAAATGGTTACAACTTCCTACCTGATCTCAAAAGATTTTATTTATAAGAAGAGAATCCCATATCCTGAAGAAACATTAATTTAATTCATGTTCTACTCCTTTGAGGATTATAGTATAAATTCTTTCCCCATTGCCTGGATCCTGTCCTGAATAAATTTTGAAGATTTTTTTTTTTCATCAAAGAAAAGCAAATTAAGATTTTTGCTTTTCCCTCCAAAGCTAACCATGCCACTGTAGTTCAGAATGATGTCAGGATACAAGTTGAATACTGTAAGTAGGCTGCAAAAACAAAAAAAAAATCACCAGCTTCCTTTTTAAAGGATTTGGAATAGGGTAAAGAAAAACGTTATTTGGAGCATAATATAAAGAAAAACAATTCAGAGGCAGAGTATGCAAATGCAGTTTTGAAGTTTTCCACTTTGAGAATTCCTATGGCTGATACTTAAAGCCAGACTGACATATTTGTCATCTTCATTCTATGTACCTGTAGTGTATCTGGGCATTTGTGCACTATAAGTATGGTGAACTATTTTCAAACTGTGGGTCCTAGCTCCTTGGTGAGTTGTGAAATACATTTAAGGTGAAATAACCCACTTCTTTTTGTCATTTTCTTTTTTTTTAAGTGAAACAGAATAGAGTAGAAAATATCGGAGTATAGTGTCCATGGTAATAGTAATATAACTTTATGATATGTTTATCTCAGTTATGTGGTCATATTTAATATATGTGCATGTATATCCATTATCTATCTATCATCTATCATCTATATCAGAGGTTCTCAATCTGTGGGTAGTGACCCACAGGAACTGTATTAAAGGGTCACGGCATTAGGAAGGTTGAGAAACACTGATCTATATTCATCTATCTAGAATGTGTGTATTACGTGTGTGTGTGTTTTTGTACTGAGTTGTAATGTCAAATGCATTTCTTATTGGGGGTTGTGATCAAAAAAGTTGAAAAATATTACTTTGATAGGGCATGAACTTCATAGTCACATATATACGAATTTATACTCAGAGTTGGAAGTGGGAGGGAGATTGGTGGATTGATCTTCCTGGACCCGGGGAAGAATCATTTCTCTGATATTTTTAGAATTTCCAGCTCATGTTAATAATAAAAAGAATGAATAAATTCAGTGTAATTGTTGTTTACAATTGTTTACTGCTGATGTAATTTCTTATTGCCTGAACCAAGGACATAGTGCTTGATGTGTAGTAGGTTAGTATTTTCTGAGTAAATGAACTGAAGATTTATTTAGGCTTTTTTTTTTTACCAGTTTCATCATAATTTAGTTCATATGGATATTATAGTCAATACAGACTTCCTTTATTTCACATGAGAATCTATGCAAAGTCTTATTTTGCCTTTGTTCACTTGACTTTTGAATTTCCATGAGAATTTTCTTTAAGTTGGCTTTGTTGACCGGCGCATTGGCTCACAACTATAATCTTAGCACTCTGAGAGACAGAGGTGGGTGGATTGACTGAGTTCATGGGTTTCAGACCAGCCTGAGCAAGAGTGAAATCTTTCTCTAAAAATAGTCAGGCATTGTAGCAGGCACCTATAGTCCCACCTACTTGGGAGGCTGAGGGAAGAGAATCTCTTGAGCCCAAGAGTTGGAGGTTGCTGTGAGCTATGACTGACAGCACAACACTCTACCGAGGGCAACAAAGTGAGAGACTCTGTCTGAAAAAAAAAAAAAATGGTTCTGTTGATTTAAGTAACTTTTTGCAGCCTGTTGAATAATTTGACTTCTAATTCCATTTTATCTTGTTTCTTAGCTTTATAAACTCTGGGGCAGACAATGAAAACAACAACAGCAAAACAAAAAAACAAACAAAAAGTCACCAACAATATCTTACTACAAGAGCAATAACAGAATGCCATTTATATCTTTATCCAAACTTTACTCAGAACTATCCTAAGCCAGATAAAATGAAGAAATGTTCTGCAAAAATCATATGCATTATTGATCAAGTATTCACTGCCTGTTGGGCCGCTACAACAAAACTACCATAGACTGGGTGGCTTAGAAACAAGAAATTTCTTTCTCACTATTCTTTCTGGAGGCTGTGAAGTCCAAGATAAAAGGGCTGGCAGATTAAATAACTGGTGACAGCACTCTTCCTAGACTGTGATCTTTGCTCTAACGTCACGTGGAAGAAGGGGGAAGGAAACTTTCTGGGGTATCTTTATAGGGACACTAATGTAATTTATGAGGGTCCCCACCCTTATGATCTACACCTCAAAAAGGCTCCAAATCCTAATAGCATCACCTTGGAGGATAGAATTTCAATGCGGATTTTGGGAGGACAAAAACATTTGGATCATAGCAGGCAGGTCTTTTCATTGAATTCACAATTCTGTTTGTTCCCTATAGGGTAGATACTCAAGGGTTCAACATGACACTTTTTTACCTAGCTTGTCCCTCAAATGTGCACTTTCAGTTTAAAAGGGCATGCCTGACTTCTCATAGAGTCTATCTTGCTACTAAGCAGTCAACTCTAAGCACTATTGATAGGGGTCAGAGGGCAAAACTGATCTGTGCACAATGGTGTATTTCAGGAGGCAGCTGACTTAGGGGAGAATTTCTGAGAATATTGTCTGAAGTTTCAGAAGAAAGGGTTTTTAAAATATTAAGAGTCTTATGGCATATAATACAGAACTCATCAGTGTTCTCTTCTAGCTAAGTTTATCTTCTGAGCCTATTTGTTCTGTTCAAATTTTCAGTTAAAAAAAGTCCTCATAGTTATTCTACCTTCTCTTTCATTGTCTCTCACATCTGATCAGAGGCAAGAGAGTAAACTTTGGAGTTAAAAAGAACTAGGTTAAAATTCTTCCTTTGATTCTTACTATTAATATTAATAGTTCATTTCTCCCAACAAGAAAATAGCATGTATCAGAGATGTTCATCAAAGGGTACAAGCTTTCAGTTTAAGAAGAGCCAATTCTAGAGATATAATTTACAGCCTGTAGTGATGGACCTATTTGTTAACTAGTTTGTCTGTGATAATCATTACATGATACAAGAGGTTTCACACTTAAATTGGTGAACTCACCCTGGAAAAAGTGCTACATTCTTCACTATTAAATATCACTATTACATGGTCACCCTTTGAAGTACTTCCCTTAGGAACCTATGCAAACAATGCCAGCACCTAGTTTTCCCTTCAAAGCAATTTTTCTAGGAGTTAGAGAACTTAATTGTCTGGCCTCATATCATGCCACTGCTTCATAACACCTGTGTCAGACTGTTCCTTCAAACTAGGAATGCCTTTGCTTTTCTACTCTCCCATGACTTCGAGTCCTCCATCCTACCTGTACTTCTGTGAAACCACTGAACAATTCAGCTCAGTTTCTCTCCCTTATATCAGTATTTTGATCATTTAATGTTTGTATTGCCTAAGTGGACATTTTATCATAAAACATCTTTTCTAATAATTATTTCATTAAAATTCTTTGCTCACTAGATTGTAGATTCTTGTTGGTACAGTGTCTTTTGCATTGTTATATCCCTCATAATATTTGATACTATGTTAGGTTCTCATATATACTTGTGGATTGAATGATTTCAAGTGGAACAAACTTGATAGAAGTAAAATGGAAACAACCATGGCTTGAATACAATGGTCTGAAGTGATTCTCAAACATGAGAACCTCTCATAGAGATCTTAAGGACTTTAGAACATGCCTGGAAATTCTTTATTTGGCTACATTCATTGCATGCCATCTTCACAGACTTTGAGATGAAGTCTTGTTGCTGAAGCAGAGCCCAAGGAGGGCTGACTTAACTACACAATGAATGCCTTTTTCCATGGCTTTTGTAGAAGCTTGTATTGAGATCACTTTGGAGTCCCTCCAAACTCCAAGCTATTTGGAAACCATTAGCACCCCTTCTCCTCAAGTCTATGCTTCTCCTTACACTTCCACTGCTCTTCACACATAGCAGGCACTCGATAAAAGTTTGTGAAATGGTGTTTTAATATTTGCACTTTTTGATATGAAAGGCAGCATAGGAGAGTGGCTAAGAGCATTCTGTAGACCCTGATTGCCTGAGTTTAAGTACAGGTTCTAAGTACAAGCTCCAGTACCTATCAATCCTACGACCTTAGGAAAGCCAAGTTACCATTCTATCCGAGGTTCTTCACCTTTAAAAGGAGAATGGTAATAATAACCACATCTCAGTGCTTTAATTTATATTAGCTATCATATGTCCATATAATAAATTAATAAATCCAGTGTTTGGAACATAGCAAGTGTTTGTTGTTATTAGCTTTTCCCTTTTATCCACAGGCAATATTTCCGTCTTCTTTCAATTCTTGTCCATTTCTTCCATATCACATATAATTTGTAAAAATGTCAGCAGTGTTTGTATGTAGAATCTTCTAATTGTGTCTGATGTAGCTTGTCTCTCACTGTGATATTTCCTTAGTATGCTGAATCCTTAATATCTATAATTACTGTAGAATCAACTGCTGAAATGCACCCTCATATAGCAGTGAGAATGTGCAACTGAAAGTTGAGCCATTAGGAAAACAGTATGGAAAGAATAATAAAGTTGAATTGATTTGCATTATTCATGCCTCATCTTTAATTTCTTCGATCAGCTCCATTTATTTGGTTTAGTAAACTCAGAGCAAGTTGATATGTTGCCTGGATATTTTAATGATTTTCAACTTTAAACTAACTGTTCCTTAATCTTCGTCTGTAGCTGCTAGTTGAAACCAATCTAATACATTCATTGGTAGGTACTAAACTAAATCACTGCTCTGACTAAAGAGCCCTTCGAGAGTCCTGTATTTTAAAATAAGTCTTTTTTTTTTTTGGTGGGGGGAAGTACTGGAGTGATAGATAACTATAAACGTATCCACCATTCAACCTCCTAATTTTGAAGAGTTAATATGATACTTTTACCCTTCTTGTGATGTCCTGAAAATAAATCTGAGTGATCCCGTGAGCAACAAGGCAAAGAAGTGTGCTTTAACCACTATTCACACCTCTTCCATTGCTCTGGGAAACCCTATTGCAGCAACGCCAATGGTAGATGATGCTATTGACTGTAGCTTCTGGTTTTTTGAAGAATGAATAAAAGTATTTACACCTAGAATTAGTTGTATTTTCACATTTGAGCATTAAAATTCCTATTAGAATGGTATTGGGGATAAGAATAGATAATGCAAGTAAATGTGGAGTAGCATCATATAACTGTTAACCATATGCTTTGGAGCTAGTCTGCCTGTAGAAATTCTGGCTCTGTCATTATCTGTGTGGCTGCTGACAAGCTACTTGACTTTGCTGTGCTTCATTTTCTGCATCTGTAAATAAGTTAACAGTGTAAAGCATTTGTAAGAGTACATGGCACATTCTAAGTGTGCAGTAAATAGAACTGTTGTTACTCAAGAATGATGTATGGATCTCTGTCGATGAAAGAGAATTGTATCTAGAGAACTTTCCAAGAAAGCTTCTAGCAGTTTCTTAGTTCTCTGTTCGTGCTGAATTAGAATTTGCCTGCAGGCATAAACTGGTTGCCCTGCACCTATGCAATTGGAAAATCCAATTTCTATAGAATGTGGTGGTTAAGATGAGCCTGCAGAGGATTTTTTCCTATGAATATTTTTTTTCCTGCTTGCCCTCACCAGGGAATAGTTGCTATAGAATGCCTTTGGAAAAATACTTTCTGAAAAGCTCACTGTAACTGTAAACATGAACAATAGCATAGAAAGGACATGGATTTGACTTCCCTTTCTAGCAATACCATACACTAAATAATCTGGAAACTCTCACGCCACTCAGCTACAAAGCACACATATTCTGGATAAAATTAACTTATTCATTAACCAAATATTATTGAAAACCTTTACTATGCACCTGAGAGTGTTCTAGGTACTATGGAAGTGAATCAGACACAAACTCCTGAACCTGTGGAGTTTATATTCTAGTAAACAGAACAAACAGTGTTTAATGTGTAGTTTAGTTTTCAAGACAGAAAACTATTTTCAGGGGCCAAAAACAAAGAAGAAAATGTAAACCTAAATGGTATCTATGAGCTAAAACTGTGTTTTCCCTGGGTATGTTGGACATTTGGTTATTTGTAACCAAGGCTTGGGTTTTCATACCCACCACCCATTGTATGGAAGTTGAGACTTCATGTAAGACCTCCATGTAAAACTGGGTCTCTCAAAGTGCTCTGTTTGCAATGAAAGAATGTACTAGAAAAAATTCTTCTCCTCCACAGAAGAAAATGGCAAGGGAATTCATTCTTTTCAGCCTGTGTTCTTGGCAGAGAAAATGTGTCCTTCTTGAAAATCATGGACCTGCTCTCATATGGCTTTGCAGTTTGAATTTAAACTTCATACTTAGTCCAGAAATGTGCAAGTAAAAAACTATATCATAAAAGTGCTGGCATTTGCTGTCAGGTATTGTATGTAAAAAATTTTGCCATCATGTCCACATTTCCAGCCAGCAGACATAAGGTTGGGGAAAGAGGATTGTTGAACCCTCTGTGATAGCTGGAGCTGCAGCAGATATTTTATATCATGAGGCAGAATCCTGAAGTTGAAAATTACAAACCAACAAGATAGATCTAGTATCTGAGTTCCTGGTGATCATGGAGCCACCACACTGGCCCTTCATTTCCTACATAAAATTAAGGGAGAAATATACTTCTGTTTTGTTTACACTATTTTTTGTCACTTGCAGCTGAATTGAATACTAACTAATACAAACATTAGAAATAACACAAAGGTATTTTGTTAACAACAATTTAGGGTTTACCTCCACAAGACTCTCACTGAAAGAACTACTAAAGTATATATATGTCAGGAAGAAGGAAATTGAACTAAGAAGGAAGCCATGAAGTACAAAACAGATTTTTCAGCAAACAATTTGGTATACATTTGAGTAAATCTAAAGGAGCATTGATGACATAGTTTGAAGGAGTATAGATTTAGGCTTTTCCATTTACTTTCTGTGGCACCAGAGGCAAATTGTTTAACCTCTGTGAGCCTCAGTTTTCTCACCTGTAATTCTACAACAATAGCTACATAATATAATTAGTTAAATACTAGAAATAATTTATATAAGACTCCTGGTATTGGGCTCAATGCATGTTTTTAAAACATGACACATAATAATATGAACAATTGCAGAGATGCAACAAAATGTTTCCTAGTAATCATAAATGACCTTGGAGATGGGTGGTACTTTGCCATTTGACTATCTCTCAGAATATCTCACAGGGTAACATTTAGTATGTTGAGTCTTGTGCTCTGGTTTGAGACCTGGCTTTCAGCCTGTTTACATAGACATCTGCTATTGTCAGCACATTGCAAATATTTTTTTCCTTCAGGATAACTTACATGGGAAGCCAAATCATAATCAAAGCACCAGTATATTAAATCATAATGGGAAACAAACTTTTTTTTTCTTTTCTTTTGCCCATGGAATTCCAGAGAAATAAATTTTGCAGGAGCTGGGACGTATAAAGTCTTTTTAAACAACATATTCTCTCCTTCTAGGGAGATAAATACGGGAAACCAAGTCAAAGTTATCCAAGTCACTTATCCATGAAGCTTGATGAATATTGAATCACATAAAAGTGAGTTAGATGAAATGAAAATTTAATGATATAAAACTAACCTAGACTGATACATCTCAAATAAATGGAGGTCTTGCCAATGAGAATAAAGCACTTGATGTCCATTATCTCAAACTTCCTATATTCATTATCACAATAGAGATGAATGGTCTACCTAATGGAATCACAATGAAAAATCCTTTAGCTGAGGTGTTTTCCCTCTAGGCAGTGCTTGGACAGGCATTGCCAAAGGTCAATATTTATTCATTGACTATCATTTTTCCTATGCTTGTCAGCTCAATTTCCCTTTTTTGTAGGCACATTCTTCCTTTTGATCTATTAATACAGTTAATCGGGTTAAGGTCTAATTCTACAAAAGTTCATTTTTTTTGTTTGTTTTTAAAGAAGAAATACAAAGTGTAAAGAAAATATTTTTTTCAGTTTTTAAATTAGATCATAGCTGTGTACATTAATGCAATCATGGGGTACAATGTGCTGGTTTTATATACAATTTGAAATGTTTTCATCAAACTGGTTAACATAGTCTTCATGGCATTTTCTTAGTTATTGTGTTAAGACATTTATATTCTACACCTAATAAATTTCACATGTGGCATATGTTTTGTATTGTTCTTTCAATTGAGAGAATAAATTTGCACTGAGCCATTCATACATTTGTTGCCAGATTTCTGGTGGATCCACTGTGAGATGTGCGTAGTATTTCAGCAGCCCGTATCAGTGAAAAGAGAAGCAGCTTGGGATGGGCAATGCCAAAGCCTAAAATGACTGGCTCACCAGCAGTACTTAACTTTGTGGGAGGGGACCACAAGCATAAAGTTATCTGGTTTGGTGGAATTTGGCTCCATCAGTGGTCATCATTAACGTCCAAGGAAGATCTCATAGGTTGTGCTTGGAAATAGTATAGCATACCTTGAATTGTGTAGGAAACAAGAACATAGATTGAAAAATAATTCAGCTTTGAAGTAGATTTCCAGGGGCAAACTTCAGCCCTTAAGTTAAAGAAGCTGATAATTGTTCAAAAAGGAAATTAAAATCCCAGTCAAATGGGACTGAAGTTCACACAGTGTATGCAAGATTTTATTTAATACCCACCTACCCATCCCAAGAAGTGTAATAGTGAACTAAATCATTTGAATTTGTATGCCGTGATCTTCCATAAGAAATTAGAACATATAGTGAGAAATGGGCTTCTGAGAATGCTAACTTCATTCACCTGCTTCTGATCAGATGCATTCCCCAATATAAATGAAGTTATGTGGAAAACACTACTACTTTCTCAGAGTATTTTTTAAGAAGTTATTTTGGAGATTCACATAATTTACAATGGAATTCAAAACATATGAATGTGCTTTAGATGACACTGGTAAAACATAAAATATGGTTTAATCTGGTGACTTCTTTCACTAGAGATGTTTGGCTTCTGTGATGAAAGGAAGTACAGGAGTGGGTGGCTCATCATCTTTAATCATCAGAGAAATGCAAATCAAAACTACTTTGAGATACCATCTAACTCCAGTGACACTAGCCTATATCACAAAACCCCAAGACCAGAGATGTTGGCGCGGATGTGGAGAAAAGGGAACACTTTTGCACTGCTGGTGGGAATGCAAATTAATACATTCCTTTTGGAAAGAGATATGAAGAACACTTAGAGATCTAAAAATAGATCTGACATTCAATCCTGTAATCCCTCTACTGGGCATATACCCAGAAGACCAAAAATCACATCATAACAAAGATATTTGTACCAGAATGTTTATCGCAGCCCTATTCATAATTGCTAAGTCATGGAAAAAGCCCAAGTGCCCATCAATCCAGGAATGGATTAATAAATTGTGGTATATGTACACCATGGAATATTATGCAGCCTTAAGGAAAGATGGAGACTTTACCTCTTTCATGTTTACATGGATGGAGCTGGAACATATTCTTCTTAGTAAAGTATCTCAAGAATGGAAGAAAAAGTACCCAATGTACTCGGCCCTACTATGAAACTAATTTAGGGCTTTCACATGAAAGCTATAACGCAGTTACAACCTAAGAATAGGGGGAAGGGGGAAAGGGAGGGGAGGGAGGGGGGAGGTGGGTAGAGGGAGGGGGATTGGTGGGATTACACCAGCGGTGCTTCTTACAAGGATATATGTGAAACTTGGTAAATGTGGAATGTAAGTGTCTTGGCACAGTAACTGAGAGAATGCCAGGAAGGCTATGTTAACCAGTGTGATGAAAGTGTGTCAAATGGTCTGTGAAGCTAGTGAATGATGCACCATGATCATATCAATGCACACAGCTATGATTTAATAAAAAAATGAAAATAAAAAGAGGATTCCAAGAGAAAAAAAAAAGATAAGGACATAAAAATATACATTTGTATTTATAGCCTCGTAAGAAGTCTCTCTGATTTACTCTTGTCCCTCTAGAATCTATTCTCAGCACAGAAACCAGAGTGATCCTTTTCAAAATGTAAATTAAATAAATTTTCTTGTTAAAACCCTTGGTACACTCAGGGCAAAACAAACTCCTTACCACAACCTACAGAATTTTCCATAGTCCCTGCCTACCCCTCTGACTGTCTTTTATCTCTTTTCCTCTAGCTCATTCTAATCCAGCCACACTGACTTGTTTCTGTCTCTTGAACTTGCCATGTTCTCTTCCTTCTGAGGACTTTGGTACTTAATTTTCTTTCTGCTTGGAGGGCTCTTCTAGGTATTTTGCATGATTTTATCCCTCCTCAAAAAATCCTCTGCTGGTCACCATATATAAAGTAAACACCCCAGGTACTTTATCCTGTCACTTAGGTCTATTTTTTAATAACAATTATCACTATATGAAAAAAATATATTTGTTTAATTTTGGGGGGATCAGTCTCCTCTACTACAATATAAGCTCCATAAAAGTAAGAATTGTTTTTTTTTTCATTCATTGTATTTCCAGCACCTAGAAGAGAGTCTGGCATACAGTACATGTTCATGAAATATATATTGAATTAATATATATTTGATTAGAAAGGCTATAAACTTTTAAGGGCAAGATTCAGTCACTGTTTGATCCTTAGTTCCTTGAAGGGTGCTTGGGACATAGTGGATGCTCAATAAGCATGTGTTGAATTGAACATAGTAATACTTACAGATAAATGGATTTTATGGACTCCTGATTTCTTGTTAATGTTGCTAAACTATTTCTGAAATGAGAGTATCTCTAGGGAATCCTCCCAATGGAAATATACTTTATTTACGAATTTTTCATTTAAAATAAATGTGTAAAATATGATTATTTTTTTCATTCACCCCACTTTTGTCATGGTCTTCAATTTTTCTCTACCTAAAATTAATAATTTTCCAAGTCAGGCAGATTTTATTTTTGGATCCACCCACTTCTTTCCAGGACTACTGACACTCCTCCTAGTACATGCCCTCGTTACCTTTTGTCTTGACTGTTACAGAAACCTTCTAATACATCTCCCTGCCTCCTGTTTTTCTTGCCTCCTAACCATCTAAAATATAGGATAGCAGTTTAATCTTCTGAGAGTTTTTACTTGGCCAGATCATTTATTTTCTCAAAGAATTCTAAACATAACAAGTTGAAGCCTGTATACTGAATTAAGTAGATAATTCTTACCCTAGCATTCAAGGCTCTTATTGGTAGTCTACCAATCTAACTTTGCAGCTTTACCTTTTATTGTTCACATCATAAATGCTACTATTATTTCAAACTTGACTACTTATATATCTTGGACATATCTATCACTCTGGTTATGCTGTTTTTTTTCTGACTCAAATGTCCTTTTTTTTTCCATGCTTGTTTGATAAAATCCTTCCAACTCCATGTAAATATCATCTCCTGCATTGAGTTTCCTAAGGGAGACACAAGACAGATGCCAAAATAAATGAATTTTGTGCTAGGTAAATGAAGATGAGTTGAGCCTCAGACCAGAATAAGCTACAGATGTCTGCAGAATGCAAAGTTATCTGGGAGAAGAGAATGTGCCTGTCTTCTTCTCCACTGCTAACCCAATTTCTAGCACACTTTCCAACACAGTAGATATTAAATAAGAATCTAATGAGTGAATATTGAATGCTGTATAAGAGAAGGAGATAATATTCTATGTTGTATGCTTCTTAAAACAGGAACTTCTTTTTAAATATATGTTCCTGTCCTTTATAGCCCTACATAGTAGATGCTTAAGAGTGTTTGTTAAATTTAGTGGAAAACATAGTGCTCTATAAATTGTGCCATTATTTTACTAATTATTTTTGAACTCAGTTTGTACTGGACTAGTGTCATTAACAAGATGTAGATCTGGGGCAAAAAGATGCATTACTATTTTACTGACAGATTCATGGAGGATGGAGTCAAAGAGGCCAAACTGAGGGCTTCATAGAGTCAATTAATAGCTCCATAAAAATAGGATTGACTGGAAAAGACTCAAAGGCCAAGTAAAGTTCTCAGCAAGATGATAAATACAATGAAACATTAGTTTTGTTTTCGAAGCTAGTTTTTATTGTTTATCACCAGTAAATCATTTCAATCAATTGTTTGTGAAGGGAATTAGAGCGGTTTTATATTGTGGTTCTGGACTTTGTATCATGGACCAGACATTGTGAGATAAGGAAGTAACAAGAAAAGTTCCATAGTTGAGGAGGAAAAAAATTTAAATTTTGTTGAAATTAGTATTATTTTATGCCCTTCTTCATGCTTTTCTTTCTTTCTTCTTTTTTTTTTTTACTACATGTGCACAGGGCTGCTGTACTTACTCTTCTGTGTTGTACTGACTCTACGCTGGGCAACAAATCTTCCATGATCTGGGCCTTTCCTTATACACTCTTTCAAAATACAAACTGACATGGTTCCAGGCACTCAGAAATCAAATGAAGAGAAAAAATAAATCAAGGTGTTAAGTAGCTGCTTTTGACTTTAGGTATGACATACTTGCATTTTAATGGGTTTCTAAAAGCAAAGCCTTCACTTAATAGAAAAAAACCTTAATCGGAGGGATTTCAAGTGCCAAGGCAGGTTAGAACAATCAATGAGACAATAGAGTGTTCCATCTTACTCTATGTCCTCTGAGGACCAAATTTAGTTATATTAGCCAAGACTTAGCATGTTCACCTCATCGTTGGGTTATTTGGGGATATCTTTAAAGCAAATGGAGCTCATTAAAGATGAGCATTATTATTTGGAGCTAGAAGTGGTAGTTTGAATATGATAAAATAAAAATACCATTTTATCCTGCGGGTAGTAAACATATGAAACCCATACAGGGGTCCTCAAACTGCGGCCCATGGGCCACATGAGGCGGTGTGATTGCATTTGTTCTTGTTTTGTTTTTTTACTTCAAAATAAGATATGTGCAGTGTGCATAGGAATTTGTTCATAGTTTTTTTTTTTTTTAAACTATAGTCCAGCCCTCTAATGGTCTGAGGGACAGTGAACTGGCCCCCTGTTTAAAAAGTTTGAGGATCCCGTAGGCTGAAAATAGAAAAAGGGTCAAAAATGGCTGAGAGACATGCTAGATCCACAGGAAAGGTATATACATGGTGGTCCTTGTACTCAGTTTCTTAGGGGGATGCCATAGATGACAACCATCTCAACCTTTTATAAGATTCCTATTTGGGTATATGATAGAACCAAAAATATCATTTCTTACATCCTCATTTCATTTCTTTTGGAAGCTCATTCCTTCCCTTTGTCTTCCCTTTACATTTCCCCCCTTTGTTTTCTCTGTGCCTTTCCTTCTTCCAAATCCAGAGATATTTCAAATATTTTCTCTTGCCATCAGTCCCAGAATTCTGAGCACCCAGAGTTTTAATGTCCATACTATAGCTAGTAGCCACACATGACTCTTTGGCTCTTTAAATTTAAATTAATTGGAACTAAATGAAATTAAAACATCAGTTCCACAGTTGCATTAGCCATACTTCATTTGTCTATTAGCCCCATATAGCTAGTGACTAAGTTGCTGAATGGCTCAGAAAAAGTAAGTATATTTTAATTATTACAGAAAGTTCTATTAGACAGCATTATTACAGAAAGTTATATTTGTCTGAAACTAGTAAGTGGAATATAAGTCTTATTTCAGAGCTCATACTTTTAACTGCTTAACTAGATTGTCATCAATTCCTAATTCTTCTCAAGGTCATCTTGTCCTCATACTTCTGATATCCCACAGGAGCAGATAATATTGCATACAGAAAGATCCTGGCATTAGCAGTGAGATTGGGGACAGAAGACTCCAGGCATCTCTGGCTGGTGGGATCTGCCCAGAAACTTCCCTTTGGTGACTCATGGAGTCAGTGAGATACTTCTGGACCCCACGAGGAGGACAAAAGGTGTGGAGAACTGGCAAGTGGTTAGGTGCATTTGTTCAGTCAGAGGCTGCCCACAGCTGTAACCATAGCAACAGCAAGACTGCAAGCAGAAAAAGCCTTACCTGTGGGCTGTTTTTTTTTTTTTTTGGACTTGGGCACTCGATTGAACTGCCCTGGGAGATCTTGGGTGAGTTTGCGGATGACTTTGGGCATTGTCTGGGCCGCTGAGACAGAAAGGAGCTAATATCATTCAGCTGTGGGCTAACCGCATAGCCACTGTGGGGGAGCTGCCCCTGTGGGTCACAGTGCTGGGATCTGCCGGGAGACCTTGGGCAAGTAATCTAGTGACTGCCCAAAAGCAGGGACTGACATGCTGGGGAAGAACAGAGATCTAAGTGTTTGGCAGATTACACCCTTGACCCTCAGGGGCATAGAGTGAGACCGGTTTTGGTGCATTGGATAAGTGGGCAGCCATGTCAGGAGAGATCCCAGTGATAAGCAATAACCTTCTGCTTAGCCAAGGTTCACACTCTGGAGTGTCTTTTAAGCAGGCTGAGGAGACATTTAGGGTCCTAAGACTGCGAGGTCTGAGAAATCAGCAGAGGCCTCTAGTCTCCATTGTGTACAGCTTTATAAGCATTATGATTAACATCTCATACCTCAGAAGATCACCTGTTGCCCGGACAATATTCAGCAGGATATATATATACTGTTTTGGTTTTTTGGTTTGGGGGTTTTTGTCTTTTGGGTTTTTTTTTTTCTTAATTTTGACATTTTTCCTCTAGATTTTTCTTTTTTTCCTTTTTCTCTTCACTTTTACTAGTGATTCTGCCCCTATTATTTGTTTTCTTCCCCTAATTTTATCCTGTAAGGTTTTTTGTTTGTTTCAGTTTGATTTATAGTATTTTTGTCTTTCATTTCTACATGGTATAGGTGGGGTACTGTGTCTGATCAGGCTGGCAAAGAGCTGATGACCTCAAGGGAACCACTCAATCCAGCACCCTGAGAGGTTGGTGGTTTTTAAGGTTGGATCAAAGTACCCTACTATACACCTATATTACTTCTTTTTCCTTTTGGTACCTCTCTTCTTTTTGTCAATATTTCCTTCTACTAACGCTCTCTCCTTTCTCTTTTAAATCTTTGTCCTTCTTGCTCTTTAATATTCTCATCATTCTGGTCCTGTACCAAAAGGACTCATTAAAACTTTACACCAGAGGCACAGTAACTTAAAGAGCAAGAAGAAGGGAAAAGAAAATTAGGGCAAGGAAACAGAAACAAGAAGACACTCATGAAGTAGAATCAGCAGAAAAATCCTGGCAACACGAAATACCAGTCCAGAGCAACCCCTTCAAGGGACCATGAGGTAGCTACTGCAGAGGATTCTATCTCTAAGAAATGTTAGAAATGACAGAAGAGGAATTTAAAATATAGATGATGAAAACCATAAAGGAAATTGCTGAGAAAGTAGAAAACAATCAAAGAACAATAAAGGAAATTGCTGAGAAAGTGGAAAACAACCAAAAACAATGAAGGGAATTGCTGAGAAAGTGGAAAATAACCAAAATAAAATACAAAAACAGAATCAAATAAAGGATAAATGAGGGAGGCAGAGACAAGATGGCTGACTGAAGCCAGCTTTCCACAGAGGCTTCCATCCAGAAGGAGAGTTAAAGGACAGAAATTTAGCAAGTAACCTCATGGATTAGAGCTGCAACAAGAAAGAAGGTTGAAGAACGCACATAAACCCCACTGAGGTGAGCTGAGACCCCAAGGATACAAACAAAAGGTACAAAATCCATCACCAAGAGGACGGGAGTCCCCTCCCCCATGAGAACAGCTTGGAGTGCCCCACAAACAAATGAGCAGAGTTCAAAGGTCCTCCCACTATACTCCACAAGAGAGACACTCTAAAAACTGGACCTACCTCCCCTACTAGGGTGCCACAGCCTTCTCCTGCCAGGCATAAAACTGTATATATTCTCTACCTGCAACTCTGAGCTCCCAGCACTCCCCTCCACTCTCACTCTGAGGTCTGGAGGCCTGTCCCCCAGGAGTCCAGATTGTTGGGTGATTTCTCAAGGGGGGTGGACAGGGCCTAAACTGCAGCTGGTCAGTGCTGATTCTGCAGCATGGGAGTGAGGAGAGGAAAGTTGGCTGAGAGGGAACCAATCCGGAGCGGTGGTGCACCGAGGCGCAGAGTAGCAGCCGTTTTTGGCAACAAGAAGGCTCACTCCCGGATATTCCAAAGCCACACACCCTGTCTCCCTAGGCAACCAGAGGAGGCCAGGCATCTTCTCAGGTGGCAACCACCACGGAACAGATCTGAGATGGAAACACAGGCCCCATGAATAAAAGGTTTACCTGAAGTGGTACCAGCCTGGCTGGAACGCGGGGACCAGAAAATACATGCGCAGAGCCAGGAAATTCCCAGGAAAGGCTGACCCAGAGGACTGCTTTACTGAGCCTAAAACACACTCGGCCCTCAGGGGATTGTAAGCCTATAGACAAAGGAAGGCAGGATGCTAGAACTGACATCTAACCAAATACAAATCTGCAGGAGCAAAGACAGGGCCTGAGGCGCAGGTTCATGGAACTCAAAACAGCTTCTCTTCTGCAGGGGAATTTAGCAGGGACAGAAACAAATTCCCACAAAGTTGTTCTCTTCTGTTCTGTCAGTAACATCAATCAGGGGCAGAGCTGGAACTGAGTGAACACCACCCAGCCTCCATCAAGCGCCCAAGTTGTCAGGCCTCAACTCCTCCTGCAGGGTAGAGGCATAGAGGCTGGATAGAGGTCTGGCTGAGCAGATAGAGCACCCATCACATTCCATGTGATTCAGGCAGGTGCAAATTCTGGACTATCTGCTCACTAGAGGCAACTGGGTCACAGCCTTGCGGGGCTATCAGTGACTGGGTGTGACAGAGGTGCAAGGTCAGGAAGGAGGCACCAACCTTCCCAGACTAATCTATTTGCTGGGTGGGTCCTCCTGACTTCACAGAGCACTGGAGCAAGTCATATCTGAGTTATCACCAGACCCTGGTGATCCAGTTGCCAGAGACCTTTTAAACTCTCCCACCTGAGACAGGTGCTGACTGAGACAATTGATTTGGACCTTTTGAACTGAGCCAATCACCCGAGGACTATTAAAGTGGTGCCCTGGGTGTGTGGTTGTAGGAAGGGTTGATTTTCCTTTTCCAATTGTTGCCTGTGTGTGTGGGGGGTGATGGGATGACTTAATTGCTGGTATTTCTCCACAGCTAAGACTTTAACCCAGAGTAACTGTTTCACTAGGGTCAGACAGAGACCAGCTGAAAAACAAGACAGAACCACTTAGCCCCCACCATGCCAAACAGGTCCTCAGTTTCTCAGGCCATACCACTGTATGGGTCCTCGACAAAGCTCCAGGGGAAAAATCAAATGGTGTAAAATAATCATGGGGCAGAATCAGCGGAAAAACTCTGGTAACATGAATAACCAGAATAGATTGCCCCCACCCCCCAAGTAAAGATATGGCAGATGAAACTGAAGATCCCATTCATAAACAGCTGGCCAAGATGTCAGAAATCGAACTCACAATTTGGATTACAAACAAGATTAATAGAATGGAGGAAAATTTGGAATTAGAAATTCGAGGAGCAATTCAAAAGTCAGAATTAGAATTCGAGGAGAAATTCAAACGTTGTCTCAAGAATTTTACGAATTTAAAGACAAAACTACCAAAGATTTTGATGCACTAAAGCAAGAATTTGCAGCCTTCAAAGATCTGAAAAATGCAGTAGAATCCCTCAGTAACAGAGTGGAGCAAGCAGAAGAAAGGATTTCTGACATTGAAGAAAAAGCCTTTGAATGCTCCCAAACACTCAAAGAGGAAGAGAAATGGAGAGCAAAAATGGATCATTCTCTCAGAGAGCTCTGGGATAATTCGAAGAAGTCTAATATCTGCCTCATTGGAATCCCTGAAAGTGATGAAGTCACCTCGAAAGGCACAGAGGCCCTTCTCCATGAAATTATGAAAGAGAATTTTCCAGACATATCAAGATATTCTGAAATTCAGATAGCAGACTGTTTCAGAACCCCAACATGACTCAATGTGAATAAGACATCCCCCAGACATATCATAATTAACTTCACTAAAGTTAATATGAAGGAGAAAATTCTTAAAGCAGCCAGATGTAAGAAATCCATTACCTACAAAGGGAAGAATATTAGAATGACTGCAGATCTCTCTGCTGAAACTTTTCAAGCCAGAAGAGGTGGACATCGACTTTTACTCTCCCAAAGCAAAATAACTTTCAGCCTCGGATCCTGTATCAAGCTAAACTGAGTTTCATTTATGATGGAGAAATTAAACACTTTAATTACATTCATATGTTGAAGAAATTTGCCATAACCAAACCAGCTCTTCTGCATATTCTCAGACCTATCCTCCATAATGACCAGCCAAATCCTCTACCACAAAAGTAAACTCACTCAGAAACATTTGATCAAACTCCAACTTCCACAGTGGTGAAAGGATTAAAAATGTCTACTGGACTTTTGAAAAACTCAACACTCAAAATTTTGTGTCTTATCAATATTCTCCATTAATGTGAACAGCTTAAACTGTCCTCTAAAGAGGCACAGGTTAACTGACTGGATACAAAAACTCATGCCAGATATTTGCTGCATACAAGAGTCACATCTTACCTTAAAAGATAAATATAGACTCAGGGTGAAAGGATGGTCAACCATATTTCAGGCAAAAATAATCGGAAAAAAGCAGGTGTTGCAATTCTATTTGCAGACACAATAGGCTTTAAACCAAGAAAAGTAAGGAAGGATAAGAATGGTCACTTCATATTTGTTAAGGGTAATACTCAATATGATGAGATTTCAATTATTAATATTTATGCACCCAGTAAGAATGCACCTCAATTTATAAAAGAAACTCCAACAGACATGAGCAACTTGATTACCTCTAGCTTCATAAAAGTTGGAGATTTCAACACTCCTTTGGCAGTGTTGGATCGATCCTCCAATAAGAAGCTGAGCAAAGAAATTTCAGATTTAAATCTAACCATCCAACATTTGGATTTAGCAGACATCTACAGAACATTTCATCCCAACAAAACTGAATACACATACTTCTCACGAGCCCATGGAACATACTCCTAAATCGATCACATCTAGGTCACAAGTCTAAACTCAGTAAATTTAAAGGAATAGAAATTATTCCACGCATCTTCTCGGACCACCATGGAATAAAACTTGAGCTGAGTAACAACAGGAATCTGCATACTCATACAAAAACATGGAAGTTAAATAACCTTATGCTGAATGATAGCTGGGTCAGAGATGAGATTAAGAAAGAAATCGCCAATTTTTTGGAACAAAACAACAATGAAGACACAAACTATCAGAACCTCTGGGACACTGTAAAGGCAGTTCTAAGAGGGAAATTTATATCACTGAAAGCCTTCCTCAAGAGAATGGAAAGAGAGGAAGTTAACAACTTAATGGGACATCTCAAGCAACTGGAAAAGGAAGAACATTTCAACCCCAAACCCAGTAGAAGAAAAGAAATAACCAAAATTAAAGCAGAATTAAATGAAATTGAAAAAAAAAGAATTATACAACAGATCAATAAATCAAAAAGTTGGTTTTTTGAAAAGGTCCATAAAATACATAAACTTTGGCTAACCTAACCAGGAAAAAAAGAGTAAAATGTCTAATCTCATCAATCAGAAACGACAAAGACAAAATAATAACAGACTCCTCAGGAATTCAAAAAATCCTGAATGAATATTACAAGAAACTTTATTCTCAAAAATATGAAAGTCTCAATGAAATTGACCAATACTTGGAAGCACATCACCTTCCAAGACTTAGCCAGAATCAAGTAGAAATGTTGAACAGGCCAATATCTAGTTCTGAAATAGCATCACCCATACAAAATCTTCCTAAAAAGAAAAGCCTGTGACCAGATGGCTTTAGGTCATATTTCTACCAAACCTTTAAAGAGGAACTGGTACCTATATTAATCAACTTGTTCCAAAATGTAGAAAAAGAAGGAAGACTACCCAACATGTTCTATGAAGCAAACATCACCTGATCCCCAAACCAGGAAAAGACCCAACAAGAAAAGAAAATTATTGACCAATATCACTAATCAATATAGAAGCAAAAATATTCAAAAAGATCCTAACAAACAGAATCCAGCAACAAATCAAACAAATTATACATCATGACCAAGTTGGTTTTATCCCATGGTCTCAAGGTTGGTTCACTATATGTAAATCTATAAGTATAATTCAGCACATTAACAAATTAAAAACAAAAGACTATATGATTCTCTCAATTGATGCAGAAAAAGCTTTTGATAATATCCAGCATCCCTTCATAATCAGAACACTTAAGAAAATTGGTATAGAAGGGACATTTCTTAAACTGATAGAGACAAACCCACAGCAAATCCACAGCCAATATCGTATGGAATGGAGTTAAATTGAAATCATTTCAACTCAGATCAGGAACCTGACAAGGCTGACTATCGTCTCCACTGCTCTTTAACATTGTAATGGAGGTTTTAGCCATCACAATTAGGGAAGAAAAGGTGATCAAGGGTATTCATATAAGGTCAGAAGAGATCAAACTTTCGCTCTTTGCAGATGATATAATTGTATATCTAGAAAACACCAGGGATTCTACTCAAAAACTCTTAGAAGTGATCAAAGAATACAGAAGCGTCTCAGGTTACAAAATCAACATTCATAAATTGGTAGCCTTTGTATATACCAACAATAGTCAAGCTGAAAAAAGAGTTAAGGACTCTATTCCATTCACAGTAGTGCCAAAGAAGATGAAATATTTTGGAGTTTATCTAACAAAGAATGTGAAATATCTCTATAAAGAGAACTATGAAACTCTAAGAAATAGCTGAAAATGTTAACAAATGGAAAATCATACCATGCTCATGGCTGGGAAGAATCAACATTGTTAAAATGTCCATACTACTGAGAGCAATATACAATTTTAATGCAATCCCTATTAAAGCTCCACTGTCATACTTTAAAGATCTTGAAAAAAAATACTTTGTTTTATGTGGAATCAGAAAAAACCTCAAATAGCCAAGACATTACTCAGAAATAAAAACAAAGCAGGGGGAATCATGCTACCAGACCTCAGACTATACTATAAATCGATAATGATCAAAACAGCATGGTCATAGAACAAAAACAGAGAAGTAGATGTCTGGAACAAAATAGAGAACAAAGAGATGTAGCCAGCTACTTACCATTATTTGATCTTTGACAAGCCAGTTAAAAACATTCAGTGGGGAAAAGATTCCCTATTTAACAAATGGTGCTGGGTGAACTGGCTGGCAACCTGTAGAAGACTGAAACTGGACCCACACCTTTCACCATTAACTAAGATAGATTCTCACTGGATTAAAGATTTAAACTTAAGACATGAAACTAAAAAAATACTAGAGGAGAGTGCAGGGAAAACCCTTGAAGAAATTGGTCTGTGTGAGTATTTTATGAGGGAGACCCCCCGGGCAATTGAAGCAGCTTCAAAAATACACCACTGGGACCTGATCAAACGAAAAAGCTTCTGCACACCCAAGATCACAGTATGTAAATCAAGCAAACAGCCCCCAGAATGGGAGAAGATATTTGCAGGTTATATTTCCGACAAAGGTTTAATAACCAGAATCCACAGAGAACTCAAACGTATAAGCAAGAAAAGAACGAGTGATCCCATCTCAGGCTGGGCAAGAGACTCAGGAGAAACTTCTCTGAAGAAGACAGGTGCACGGCCTACAGACATATGAAAAAATGCTCATCATCTTTAATCATCAGAGAAATGCAAATCAAAACTACTTTGAAATATCATCTAACTCCAGTAAGATTAGCCCATATCACAAAATCCCAAGACCAGTGATGTTGGCGTGGATGTGGTGAAAAGGAAACACTTCTACACTTGCTGGTGGGAATGCAAATTAATACATTCCTTTTGGAAAGATGTTTGGAGAACACTTAGAGATCTAAAAATAGATCTGCCATTCAATCCTATAATTCCTCTACTAGGTATATACCCAGTAGACCACAAATCACATCGTAACAAAGATATTTGTACCAGGATGTTTATTGCAGCCCAATTCATAATTGCTAAGTCATGGAAGAAGCCCAAGTGCCCATCGATTCACAAATGGATTAATAAATTGTGGTATATGTACACCATGGAATATTATGCAGCCTTAAAGAAAAATGGAGACTTTACCTCTTTCATGTTTACATGGATGGAGCTGGAACTTATTCTTCTTAGTAAAGTATGTCAAGTATGGACGAAAAAATATCCAATGTACTCAGCCGTACTATCAAACTAATTTATAGCTTTCACATGAAAGGTATAACCCCAGTTATAACCTAAGAGTATGGGGGAGGGGGGAGGAAGGGGAGGGTGGGTGTAGGATGGGCAGAGGGAGGGTGCTTGGTGGGATTACACCTGCAGTGCATCTTACAAGGTTACATGTGAAACTTAGTAAATGTAGAATATAAATGTCTTAACACACTCACTAAGAAAATGCCAGAAAGGCTATGTTAACCAGTGTGATGAAAATGTGTCAAATGGTCTATAAAACCAGTGTATAGTGCCCCTGATCACATTAATGTACAAAGCTATGATTTAATAAAAAAGAAAAGAGATAAACGATGTGAAGAATATAGAAAGGATATAGCAGAGCTAAAAGAACTGAAGTAGTCAATAGGGAACTTAATGATGCAATAGAAAGTATCAATAATCAGATTAGACCATGCAGAAGAAAGAATCTCAGAAGTAGAGGACAAAGCTCTTGAGATAACTCAGTTAGTTAAAGAGGCAGAAAAGAAGAGAGAGAAAACAGAATGTTCACTGACAGAATTATGGGACCTCATGTAGGGTTCAAACATATGAGTTATATACCCTGTTTCCCTGAAAATAAGACAGTATCTTATTTTAAGGTGTGCTTCCAAAGATGCGCTAGATCTTATTTTCAGGGGATGTCTTATCTTTCCTGTAAGTAGGTCTTATTTTCAGAGGATGTCTTATTTTGGGGAAAACAGGGTAGGTATCTTAGAAGGAGAAGAAGAATGCTCCAGAGGAATAGAAGCCATTATAGAGAATATTACAAATGAAAATTTCCCAAATGTCACCAAAGATTCTGACATGCTCCTTTCAGAGGTGTATCAGACCCCTGGGCACCTCAACTCAAATAGAACTTCTCCAAGATGCATTTTGATGAACCTACCTAAAGTCAAGACAAAAGAAAAGATTTTGAAAGCTTCCAGGAGTAAGTGCCAACTATCCTACAGGGACAAATGCATCAGGGTGAACGCAGACTTCTCTAATGAAACTTTTCAAGCTGGGCGGCACCTGTGGTTCAAAGGAGTAGGGCGCCAGCTCCATATGTCGGAGGTGGTGGGTTCAAATCCAGCCCCAGACTAAAACTGCAAAAAAAAAGAAAAGAAAGTTTTCAAGCTAGAAGACAATGGTCATCTACCTGTTATCTACTTATGCAGAACAATTTCCAGTCCAGAATTCTGTATCCTGCTAAGCTAACCTTTAAAATTGACAGAGAAATCAAATCTTTTACTGATATGCAAACATTGAGGAAATTTGCCACAACAAAACCAGCTCTACAGGAAATATTTCAACCTGTTCTACACACTAACCATCACATTGGACCTTCAGCGAAGTAAACACCCAGAATGAAACTAAAGGACAGAATCCAGCTTCCACAATCATGCAAAAGACAAAACTAAGCAATGGACTTTCACAAAATAAGATGAATAGAGTGTTACCACACTTATCAATTATGTCAATAAATGTCAATGGTTTGAATTCCCCACTGAAGAGACATAGATTGGCTGATTGGATTAAAAAACACAAGCCATCTATTTGCTGTCTGCAGGAAATACACCTCACCTCAAAAGACAAATTAAAACTCAGAGTTAAGGGTTGGAAGTCAATTTTTCAGGCAAACTGAATTCAGAAGAAAAGAGGGGTTGCAATCTTATTTTCAGATACATGTGGATTTAAAGCAACTAAAGTCAAAAAGGACAATGATGGTCACTTCATATTGGTCAAAGGAAAAATACAACAAGAAGACATTTCAATTCTAAATATTTATGCACCCAATTTAAATGCTCCCAGATTCTTGAAACAGACCTTAATTAGTATGAGCAATATGATATTATATAACACTATGATAAAAGGGGAATTTAACACCCCTCTCTCAGAGCTGGACAGATCCTCTAAACAGAAATTAAACAAAAGATCCTGGCATCCATCATGTTAGGAGCTTCAGAGATTAAACTTGAAACTTGAATATTCTCTTTTTTTCACATTTTGCTCAGCTGTCTCTTCTTACTCCCTTCCCCATCTTTCCTTTCCTCTTCTGAAAGATTGATATTGCAAGAAATAATAGCGCATTACTAACTGGTTTCTTAAAGGGAACCACACAAACATAGATTTTTGTCCAATTCTTTTTTCTCTAGGACCCTCTATGAGCAAAAGTTGGGGATATAACTAGGTAAAATAGAAGTATTCTTGATTACAGTCAGTGGAAGTGTTTGAGAGGAGAGGATGTCATTATTTTATGAAAATATAAAATTCCCTCCTCACCAAATTCAACAAACCTTATGATCTATGCAAATGACTTTCCAATGAGGCAAGATGTTAGGTCAATGAGGTCAGAGACCACATCTGCCTTAATCACCATTTGATCCCTAGAACTAGCAATAGTGCTGGAGACATAGTGGGTACTCAATAAACATTTGCTTAAATCAAAATTGTAAAAAATGACTGAAATTGTAAATAATTGAATTTATTGAAATTGTAAATGTTTGCTCATGCAAAAAATACTATGTAAAAAAATTCCCCAAATTTATTTAAGTATACAACCTCCTCCCTTAGCACACTTAAAAAAATTAACTTTGGACTCATGGTATGTATAGTATATAAGTTGAAAAATGATGAGCTAACTTTTTTTTTGAGATTCACTTTTTCACCATTTGGGGTTAAGGTTCCCATAAAATTGATAGATATTTGAACAATTTTGAAAAATCTATTGCAGTTCATATCGAAAATTGAAGGCAGAAAATTATTTCCTTTATTCCTACTCACCCATCTGCCCACCCAATCTAATCCTTACATAAATGTTCCTCATGGGAAGTTAGCATAAAGATAAAAAGGGTAACAATAAAAGTAAATAATAATACATAGCTTTTTCTGGGGACAAATCGTAACAGACCCTATTAGGAATAAGGAGATAAAAACAGAAGGGTCACTCTACTTTCTCAAAATGTCAGTGAAATGAAATTGCAATGAAGAGCTTTCCTACCTGCAGGCACAGAGGAAGACACTGGATCTAGCTGGAATAGCCAGCATACCAACAGTTTAAATTTCATCTTGTTAACAGAAGGTGGGTAGACAGATGCATGGTCCAATGTGATAATTACAAGTGTCTGCTTGGAATATAAACTTTGTTGTCTTCTGCTTCATTTTCTTTCTCAGTGAATGAGTTTAAGAGTCATTTTTGAGTGTTTAGTTAGGCTTTCTGCTTTTCTGCCAAGGGCACTCATTAAAGATTTAGGGGAATTCTGGAAGTTGACTTTTAATTATGATATTCAAGTAGTCTGCTTAGTCATAGGTCAGAAAAAAACATATTAAGCCAATTAGAAGGGTCTCAGGCTGAATGCAATTACAAACGTACTGATCATTTTATTTTTTAAAAAGGAAGAGATCAGTTTCTAGAAATGATAGGCCAGTGATCTTGATACCAATCCCTAGTGGAATTCTCTAGAAGATTCATAAAGAAATGAGTTGCAAATACTAAGAAAAGGCAATGGTGGTCACTAGAACCTACTGTGGCTTTACCAAAGGTTATGATGAATTAATTTTATTTCATTTTTCAAACACATATCATAGTGATGTTGTTTGAGCTTTAACACTGGACTTGTGGGTTTAAAAATCACAGCTTTGTCACTTATTAGTTGTAAGGATATCTCAGGCAATTGACCTCATCTTTTAATGCCTCAATTTTTTTGATCTATAAAATAAAAATAGAAGTAGTAGGCTTGGCACCCATAGCTCAGTAAGTAGGGTACCAGCCACATACACTGAAGCTGATGGGTTTGAGCCTGGCCTGGGGCTGCTAAACAACACTGATAATTGCAATCAAAAAATAGCTGGGTGCTGTGGTGGTAACCTGTAGTCCCAGCTACTCAGGAGGCTGAGGCAAGAGAATCGCTTAAGCCCAAGAGTTTGATGTTGCTGTGAGCTGTGATGCCACGAAACTCTACCAAGGGCAACATAGTCTTGCTGTGTTGCCCAGGATAGAGTACCATGGCATCAGCTTAGCTCACACCTACCTCAGACTCCAGAGTTCAAGAGATCCTCCTGCTTTAGCCTCCAAAGTAGCTGGGACTATAGGTGCCTGCCACTGTGCCTGACTAATTTTTCTATTTTTAGTAGAGATGGGGTCTTGCTCTTGCTCAGGATGTTTTTGTACTCCTAAGCTCCAGGGATCTTCCTGCCTCAATTTCCTAGTGTGCTAGGATTACAGGTGTAAGTCACTGCACCCAACACTTCTAGTCCATATTCTTCTTCTTCTTCTTTTTTTTTTTTTTTTATTGTTGGGGATTCTTTGAGGCCACAAAGATCCAGGTTACACTAATTGTATTTGTCAGACAAGGTCCCTCTTATAAATGTGTTCCTTCCCTAAGAGGTATGCCATGTGACACCCCAGCCCCCCCTTCACTCTCTCTGCTCCTGCTTCCCTCACCCCACACTGTGCACTAGGTCATCAATTGTCCTCATATCCAAATTGAGTACATTGGATTCTTGCTTCTTCATTCTTGTAATGCTTTACTAAGAAGAATGTGTTCCTCCTCCATCCAAGTTAGTGCAAAAGATGTATAGCCTCCATCTTTTAATGGCTGAATAATATTCCATGGTATACCTATACCATAGCTTGTTAATCCATTCCTGAGTTGGTGAACATTTGGGTTGTTTCCACATTTTGGCAATTGTAAATTGAACTGTGATAAACAGTCTAGTGCAAAGGTCCTTATGATAAAAGGATTTTTTTTTCTTCTGGGTATATGCCCAGTAATGGGATTGTAGGGTCAAATGGAAGGTCTACTTTGGGTTCTTTCAGGGTTCTCTTTATTTCCTCCAAAAAGGTTGTACTAGTTTGCAGTCCAACCAGCAATGTAAAAGTGTTCCCTTCTCTCCACATCCACGCCAGCATCTGCAGCTTTGAGACTTTGTGATGTGGGCCATTCTCACTAGGGTTAGGTGATAACTCAGGGTGGTTTTGATTTTTGTTTCTCTGATAATCAGGAACTATGAGCATTTTTTCATACGTTTGTTAGCCATTCATCTGTCTTCTTTAGAGAAGGTTCTATCCATCTCTTGCCCAGTGATATAAGGGATTGTTGGCTCTTTTTATGTTGCTTAATTTCAGTTCTCTATAGATCCTAGTTATCAAGCTTTTGTTTGATTCATAATATGCAAATATCTTTTCCCATTCTGAAGGTTGTCTATTTGCTTTGGTTGTTGTCTTTGTAGCTGTACAGTAGCTTTTCAGTTTAATTAAGTCCCTTTTGTTTATTTTTGCTGCTGTTGCAATTGCCACTGAAGTCTTCTTCATAAAGCTTTTTCCCAGGCTGATACCTTCGAGTGTTCTCCCCCCACTTTCTTCAAGGATTTTTATTGTTTTAGATTTAGATATTTTATCCATTTTAAATCCATTTCAGTGAGCGGCGAAAGATGTGGGTCCAGTTTCAGTCTTTTAAATGTGGTTATCCAGGTCTCCCAGCACCATTTACTGAATAGGGATTCTTTCCCCCCAGTGTATATTCTTGTTGGGTTTAACGAAGATTAGGTGGCTATAAGTTGTTAGCTTCATCTCATAGTTTTCTATTCAGTTCCAGATGTCTATGTTTCTATTTTTGTGCCAATACCATGCTGTTTTTATCGCTATGGTCTTGTAGTACAGCCTAAAGTCTGGTAGGCTGATGCCCCTGGCCTTGTTTTTATTACTAAGAATTGCCTTAGCTATACAGGTTTTTTTTTTTCTGGTTCCATACAAAATGAAGAATTTTTTTTCCCAAATCTTGAAAGTGTAATGTTGGCATTTTAATGGTGATTGCATTGAATCTGTAGATTGCTTTGAGAAGTATAGACATTTAAACAATATTGATTCTTCCCAGCCATGAACATGGTATCTTCTTCCATTTGTTAATATCTTCTGCTATTTTTTTTTTTAGGATTTTATAGTTTTCTTTATAGAGGTCCTTTACCTCTTTTGTTAGATATATTCCTAGGCATTTCATTTTCTTTGACGCTACCATGAAGGGAGTTTGTGTCCTTGATTATCTTCTTAACTGTTATACTATACTGCCTTTCGCATTAGTGTCTTTCTTCAAAAGAAGAAACTAAGTCTCAGATAGATCAAGTCATTTGCTCAAGATCATAAAGCTAAAGAGTGGCAGTCAGCATCTAAATCCTGACTAGACCCAATGCTCTATTCATCACCCTTTGATATTTCTCTTATTAGATAAAATTTTAACTTTTTAGATCCATTCAACTATGAGACCAGATGCAGAAGCTGGTGACTTACTTGAGAGACAATCTATGAAGGGGATGGCTACATACGGTATAAATGGGACTTAGATTAAGGTTGTTACAACTCTGAAGATTTTATGAGTCTATGAACATAATATCTCAGACATTACAGAATCCAGGATTCTCAGATTTACTGAAAGTATTTCTAAAATAGGACATATATGCAAATTTGCAAAACCACTCATTTAGAGTTGACCAGGGCCAGATTAGCAAGAGTCATAGGAATTATGCTAAGGATAAATTGATAAGTAATAGTTTTAGGAAAAGAATAACTTAAAAATACTTTATAATTAGGAAATTTACTCTAGCCTTAGTGGGAAGGATAGATAAAAAAAGTGAAATGGAGGAGAGAGAAAAGATAGTTGTCTATTTTTATAATCTAGGTAAGACATATTTCCAATTTGAGAATAAAGTTTTGATGGTCTCAGAACAGTATTTTAGCTCAGGATTCTAAAATATTTAGTCCTGTCCTCTCAGTGACCTTCTTCTTTGAGGATTTTATGTCAAGGAATCTATGTGTAAAGAAAAATAACCAAATGGAAATGTGATTACTACTTAATAGCTTTGCTAGTACTCAATATTCCTCAATATAGGGCTCTTGAGTAAACTGAGTTGGAGGCATAATGAAATCTCTTACTTATCCTCACACCCATGTCCTAATCATGAGATCTGGGTATTCAGATGTGGCTCCTTGGGCAGAAGCTAAGCAGGAGAAAGGGCAAAAAGCCAAATCTCAACAAGGGTCCTGAGTCCATTAAAAGCTACATGGAGTGGCACAGAGAGAAGAGAAAAGAAATGTCAGATTTTTTCTTGAGGTGGGAAGGTAAGAAGTCATGAAAGAGGATGACTGAGTCTGCACCAATGGTATAGAACTTTTCTAGAAGTAGAAATGAGTGTCATGAATGGGTTATGGAATAATAGCTATACTTACTGTTCAAATGTGACATGATCCATGTTTCAGGCTTTGATTGATAAGCATACCAACTTTCCATTCCCTTGCCAAGCTGCTGTTAAGGGAACATACAGAGACACAAGCTTAAAGGGAAGGGCAGAATTTTCCTCCGCAATGTTTTAAACAAGGGCATTTTATTATAAGTGACAGTATGTTCTCTAGCTTTTTGCCATGATTCTAACAGAAGGCAGTAATAAAGCAGGAGAATAAATTGGAGTATGTGGACAAATGATTTTGAGCCAGCATCTCACTGGAGAAAAAGGAATCTATTAAGGTCCTCAAGACACATTTCAATTGTTTATGCTGTGGCAATGCTACTTGACCTTTTTAACCAGAGTTTTGCAACCCTTCTAACCAAACACAACCACTTTTTACAAATCAGGATGCAGTCCTCAATCACTGATTGCATTCAGTTGTGCTACAGAAAGTGTCTCTGTCTTCTGTATAGTCTTTGCCATTTGATGATTAAAATGAATCTCTCTTCTAGAGAGAAAAATTTTATGTTCCTTTTGTGAACCTGGCTGCAGTGGTTTGGAGATGCATCCTAGCTCTAAGCCCCAACCCAAATTCCTCCCACAAATTTTCTTTCTTGAGGGAGCAGTCTTCTTGGGAATGAGCCTGGGAATCATTGCAGCCTAATCAGCTTGTCATCACTTAGTGCCACATATTCTTGTCTTTGGCAAGCATTCATTCTGAAGGGCATCATATAAGGCTCATAATGCCATCTTCATTGAACTCATGCTTATAGCAAGAAAATAAGGGGCTATAGAAACTTATTTTTAAATTGAATTTAAGTAGTTTTGCCACATTTTAAATGTCAAACGGAACTGTTTCACAGTACAAATCTGCCAAGTTTATGCAGGCGGCTGTTTTCAATAGGACTGATCGTGCCCTATTGTACTAATCTTTTTTTAAACATACACCTTGCTGGAAAAGGCCAAGAACACCCACACAGGCAGTGGGCACTGTTACTTTTTTCTTTCTCCAAGTAGATGAATAGGCTCTTATTCCATTTGGTGTGTTGCACTGTTGAGCATTTCCCAATCTTTTTCTTCCCTTGATGGACATTGAGCTTTCCCGGGACACAGCAGGCAATAGTCCCTGTGCTCTTCCACATGGCCATTCACTTTTCCAGCCATCTGCCTATTTATCCGCCTTTCCTTGATCATTTTCTCCTTTCCTCTCACAGAGAATGGATCCTTAATTCAATAATGATCAGGAATTGCTTATAGTAGATGAATACTGGAATGTTCTGGTAAACTGGAACCCCCCCCCCACTTTTTCTTCAATCACGAATGCTGAGCATTTTCCTAAAATGTACACTTTTTCATCTTTTCAAAGTAAAGTCTGGTTAAGAACAGTGAAATTACCTTTGGCAATTTGTAAAGTCCTTAGGAAGGCATTGGTCACTTAGTAAGGCAATATATTTATTGGTATAGAACTCAAAATCTGCAGTCAAATGACCTGGATTTGAATCTTGGCTCCTCCATTTACTATGTAACCCTGGAAAATTTAAATAATCTATTTGAGACTCAATTTCCTCATCTGTGAAATTAAGTTAATATTACCTACTTCATAGTGTTATCATTAAATGACATGATATACATATGTCAAGAGCCTGGTAATGTGAGTGCCATATAGTAAACACTCACTATATATTATTTTTAGTATCAGTAAGTGTCCAATAAAATGATGGCTGCAAGAAACATTTTTTATTATCCTTCAAGCTCTATATCATCATCCTGTCAATTAGTGGTGATTGATTCTGAATCTATAATCCCAGATAATTAACAAATGTTTTGAGGGTTCTCCTTATGTATAAAGCTTACCTGGGAGAATAAAGTTGATTGGCATAGTCTTAGACCTAAATGAGCTTTTGATATATTTGGGAAGATAAAATATTTACATCTACAAATAAAATGAACAATATTAATGTATCAGACATGTTCATATATACAGGGTGTCAATAAAGTTCATGTGCAATTTAAAATAGTGTGTAATTTAAAATTGCATGAACTTTATGGACATCTTGTATATAAAATAAGATATTAGAGTTCAGAAAAAAGTACATATATCCCCATGGGCTGATAAAAGCTTTAGCAATGAACTATGACTTAAAAAATGAAAAAGAATAATAATAGTATCGGCAATAAATCCCAATTATTGGAAACCTAATATGGTTTATGTGTAGTATCTCATTTAACCCCATGTAATATTCTTACAAAGTAGGCAGCATTAATATTTTCACTTTTGAGGTGAGGGAATTGAGGTTTAGGGAAACTAAGCAACATTGCCTAAAGGTATATGACTGTTAAATGGCACAACCGGGTTCTGAACTCTAGGTTTTTCTGGACTCTAGAACCCATTCTTCTTTTACCATACAAGGCTACCTTCTATTAGGGAAGAGAATCATTCTGACACAATCAGACAGAGGAGATGACACAAGCAAGTGCACATAGGCACTGATGTTTAGGAACCAATGAAGGGAATATCTGACTAGTACAAAGAATTTGTGTGCAGTAAGAAAGACAGAAGTGCCTAGAAGAAAATTAAGCTGGGTCCTGATTGTGAAGATTTGTGTGAGACAGGCTAAGGAGATTGGAGCTGTCCTGAAGGTACCAAGAAAAAGAGATGGGGATCCATTTGTGGGGTATTAAGATCCCTTATGAGTAGTCTCTGACTAAATCTTTAATCTGGGCTTTGTTTTTGTTTCTTCATTATCCTTAGAAAGGGAATACTATTAATATTGCTGTTTGTTTGAAGTGTCCAGGTAGATTTTGTTTATTTAGAAGTCCCCTGAGAAAGTGTGTACATGTGGGAGGCAAAAGAGTTTAACAGCTCAAATGCCTTGTCCTACAAAGGATATTTTTGCAACACACCATACATTCTTAACCTAGTCTGGGAGATGGTGTGCTATGTCTCTCACTAAATGTTGGTGAGAGGAAATAAATATTACGATGGAAAAGATTTGGATTTCTTCTGATTAGCAAAGAGCCTCAAGATCTTCTTTGGTATAGCATTTAAAAACCTGTGAAACTGCCACTTGCATAACATAGGCAGTTCCTAACTTGCAAATAGATTGACTTATGAAAGTTCATGTGTCAAGCAATTTGATATAGCATTGTTTCCAAGGCCTAGTGTGTTCCAAGTCCCCCCAATACACTATGCCTTGAAAACAATGCTATATAAAAATGGTACTTGATTTTTCTTTTAATTATTCATGGAAATGAGGGAATACTTAAGAATTTTTTAGGCTATCTAAAATTCCATAGGAACTTGATGATCTTGTCGTAATTTTGCTTTTAATATAATGAGAACTAGGCAAAAGATTCTGGTGTGGGCAATAGGAAAAGTTGTGTACTTTTCCATGTAATATGCTACCATCTACATAATTTTTAAAGGTACAATAAAAGCCTTCTAAAGAAACTCCAGGTTTTCTAAGAAAATGTTCAAATATTTAGAGCCTTTAAAGCTTCTGAAAACAGCTTCAGAAGTTTTGATGCTTTTTAAGAGTAAATTCTTTCCAGCTTATATATATTCTATAAAGACTACTGACCCTTTGTGTTAGCAAAGCAGGTGACCACCTGTAGTGTGATATGAAAAACACCACTAGTATGTCCTTATATTTCAAGTAAAATCCTGAGTATTCTTCCAGAGTGCCAGAAATTCTACCATAGCTATTCATTTTGTACACTGGCATTTTTATCTTCAGTAAGTAAAATGGGGATATTTTCTTATGTAATGTAAATCATCAAAGTATCCCCAAACATCAACATCTCAGCATGAGTTAGTTTACCAGGTACAGTGCTGAAGGCATTGGCCAAGAAATAGGTAAATTTGATGGTAGATGTAGGAAATTGAAAATAATATGTTCAAGTTTTATTCAGAGCTTAGGTAGGACAGGCTTGTATAAGGTTGTAAGAAGGGATCTGTGCCCAAAGGCATTGGTTTTTTGATTGATAGAGGCAGTGGATTTGCTTAAGGTAAAATAGGCTAATTTTTACAATATAGAATAGTGGCAGCAGGATAGATAATGGACAGGAGAAATCGGGACTTGTGGTATGCTTAGACAAAGTAGGATTAGCAAAATGTGCCTTGGAGCAAACTGGTTAAGAAAAAATCAAACTGACTTTGCTGATGGGCAAGCTTAGTTAACCAAATGCAGCAAGCAGTACAAGGCAGATACCATTAGTCTAAGCAGATCAGAGGCCAATACCTGTTAGCCCAAATAAGATAGAAAGGAAGAGTTAAAGAGATTCATATAGGCCTAGAGTCTAGAAAATTAGAAATATTGACAACAATGAACAGAAAATACTGAAATAAACACTGTCTTGGAAGAGAAACTACCTCACTTTTTTTTCTTTCTTTCTTTCTTTTTTCTTTTCTTTCTTTTTTTTTTTTTTTTTTGCCAGTGAGTATAGCCTTGTTTTCTCCAGAGTTAATTATATATAACACATACTTACAGGCCTGTGGGTGTAGCTGCTCTTACTTGAGGCAGGGAAAAAGTGTTGTAAACTTTGTCTATTTTAAAATCCATATATTAGAATGCTATTATTGGCCTATATGTGTGTCTTAAAAGAATTGACTTGGGTTTTAGGCAAAAAGATCCCTTTGTGCCAGGTAAGATTAGTTAGGGAAATCTGCATAGAACTGAGTTAAGAGGTATCTTTTGAAGAATGGGCCAAAAATGGTGATGGGCTAAGAAAGGAATAGTGCGGTTTTATAGCATGCTTTAAAAGCCAGCCTGGCAAAACTAGAAATAAGGGCAAAAATGAAACTAATGAAAATCATAGAAGTCTAAGTAAAATCTTAATGTAACTTGTATTATTAGTGTCTGATTCTCAGTACAATAATTTCTCCTGAATTCAATTGTTCAGATGCTCTAGTACCTGAGGGCAGCAAGCCAGACTAGACTAATGACCGACTGGGAGAGTAAATGAAGTTTTCTATCTTTGAATGATGTCAGAGACTGTGCCAGGCAGCTACAAAGATGATCCTCCCAAATCCCAACTCCTGGTATTCATGTCCTATGTAATCCCCTCCCCTTTATTATCAATGGAACTTCTTGATTCTCTCTTCTAACAAATAGAATATGTCAGAAATAAAGAGATGCCACTTCCCAGATTAATTAAAAATGATGTCTTCTGTCTTGGGTGCCTGCTCTTTCTACCGCTCTTGCTTACTCACTTTGAGGGAAGCTGGCTTCAATGTCATGGGTTGTCCCTGTGAAGAGGCCCTGGAAGGATCTGAGGTAGATGTCCAGAGAGGACCTGAGGCCCTTGACTAGTGACTTGTGTGGAATTGAATCCTAATAATAACCATATAAGTGAGTTCAGATACAGATCCTCCTCTAGTTAAACCTTCAGATGAAACTGCAGTTCTGGTTAACAGATTGACTAAGACCTTGTGAAAGGCCTTGAGCAAGAGGCACCTAACTAAGGTATGCCCAGATTCCTGACCTACAGAAACTGTGAGATAATAAATGTTTGTTATTTTAAGCTGTTTAGATTTGGGTTAATATTAGTGCAATAATACATAACTAATACAGAGATGAATTCATATATTCCTCCCTATTCTGTGGGGAGGGGTAGGCAAACCCAAATTTATTCCTTGCTGGTTATCCCCTGCTTTGTGATCAGGGATTTTTCCCACTTCTTAGAGGATAATAGCATACACCAATCCTCTACAGTTTCTGGAGTCTTTGGGGGCTCTCTCAATCATACCAAGGCAGCACTGCTATCACTGTATAGATAGTGAGACAGTCCTGTTGAAGCACAGTAGTATTGTGTAGTGGAGTGGAGTATGTTCACATCATGGCTCTGCTATTTATTAGTAGTGGGACCTTGTCTCAATTCCCTCATCTGTAAAATGGAAATAATAATAATAATGATAATAATAAGCTTAAGTATTTCATGAGTTGAGATGAAGCTTTAATGAATGATTAAAATAGTATTTGGCATAAAAAGAGTTCCATATTTAGTATAGGCTAATAATCAAGTGTATTCCTGCCCTTCACTCCTCCATACTTAAGAACCCAGTCCAGGGGTCCTCAAACTACGGCCCGTGGGCCACATGCGATGGTGTGATTGTATTTGTTCCCATTTTGTTTTTTTATTTCATAATAAGATATGTGCAGTGTGCATAGGAATTTGTTCATATATATATATATTTTTAACTATAGTCCGGCCCTCCAATGATCTGAGGGACAGTGAACTGGCCCCCTGTTTAAAAAGTTTGAGGACCCCTGGATTGAAGGTAAGATGATGTCTTATTCTTCCTTATAACTCCAATTATCTAGCACAAGATCTGATACACAGTAGGAGCTCAGAAAATTAGAGTTGAATTATATGAATAATAGAGTGGTCTCTTTCAAAACATAACACTAACAGTACTGATATGATGGTCAGAACATTCCATTAGTTTTTCTCTAACTGTTCTGGGTCTTTTTGATTCTTTCCAGTAAATTACACAGACTGGTTGTATTTGTGCTGGAGAAGTTTATCACCAATTTGGAGCCCAGTTAGAGCTCACAGGGTACTTTCTGAGGTTTCTCAAGTCAGCCTGAGGCCCCAGTAGTCAGAGTTGAAATTAAGGTTTCATAACTGGTCATAGTGAGCTCATATGGAGGGCCTATACTCTTTTCTAATATTTTTCTCACATTACCTTCTTAATTTTTAAAACAATCCATAGTATCTTTTCTTTCTTTCTTCTTCTTCTTTTTTTTTTTAGACGGAGTCTTACTCTGCTGCCCAGGCCAGAGTGTCATTGCATCATAGCTCACATCATTCCTGGCTTCAAGCAATCCCATCTCAGCCTCTTGAGTAGCTGGGACTAAAAGCAGGGGCCAGCATACCTGGCTAATTTCTCTAGTTTTAGTAGAAATGAAGTCTTGCTCTTGCTCAGGCTGGTCTTGAACACCTGACCTCAAGCAATCTTCCCACCTCAGCCTCCAGGAGTGCTGGGATTACAGGTGTGAGCCACCATGCTCAGCCTATCTTTTCTTTTAATGGATGAAAAAACTAAGGTTCAGAAAGTTAGCTCATGTGCTCAAATTCTGGAGTAGAGATTTGAACCCAAATGTTCTGTCTTTAAAATCTATTCCTTGAAGTCAGGAGACTTGGCCTCTTTAGCTCTTAAAGCCTCTTAATAACAGCAATTAACCAACTAAATTGTGCTTACCTAGGACAGAGCCCAGAGGCAGTACCTGTTGAATCCAGAGCAGCATGACAAAGTCAATATTTTAGGGACTTTTCTAGGAGTCTATTCAATTCTGGAGGTAGGTTAGAAGCCAAGGACCCTAAGCTAGCAGAAACATGACTCTATAGGGCAAATAATCAACTAACTATTAGCAGGTTCCTTAGGGTTATGGCAGGGTAATCACTC